>NC_090804.1:55315479-55924478 GCF_036512215.1 Solanum lycopersicum | reverse complement strand
CAAACAGAGTTGCAGACCATCTGGGAACTCTTACTTACGACAATTGTAACAACATGTCCTATGATGTTTTTTTAGAACTACCGAAACTTGGACAGATGGGTGATGACAAACTTTACAACCAAGAAGAAGAGTAATGATCTGATTTAAGATATTTCTTGAGAGCAATTTGTATACTGGCAATAGATAATATAGATTTTGTTATATTGCTCACTTTGTTAATATAGATAAATGTAAAAGCCACTTCTTGCAGTTTTTTCATCTTGAGTAGGATAGATTGTTATCCTCTTATCTCATAGGAGTATTATTTCACTAAGTGTAATCTCCCTCAGATCTTGTGAAAATTTTGCTATAAGATGAACTAAAATAGAAAAGCAATATCATTTAAACTCTAATCCTTTGATTTATAACAGTTTATCAAGTCCTAAAACTACCCACCATAATTTCATTCCCTTAATTTTGTACATTCTTTCCTCGGTTTTATCAAAAATCCTCTCTCTAGACCAACAAAAAAAAAACGAGGTTCTTCAAGTTCAAGCCTCCTTTTTACATCACTGATTAGGGCTTCAATAAAGTTATGTTGGTATTTCTTCAAGGTTGTAAGACCTTGTACATCTAGAAAGTCTAAAAAGGGCTAATAAGAATGTCCTCGACCAAAAAATGGACCATGGAACCTTCAGGGAACACTTATCGGTCCGTTTAGGGGTACACAAGCTTTTTAGGAGAGGTATCCCAACGTTTTTGGTTGCCAGGATTTGAGTCTCTTGTATGGGATCCTAGAAGACCCATGGTGACTTATATGACCCTTTGAGGGTTCTTTATAGTTTCCCGTCAACTTTTGAGGTTATATCAATTCTTTAAAATGTAGGAATGAATTTTGTAGTTAATAAGGTCAAAAGAATCTCCTAATAGAAAGTTGAGTTTATAGTTTTCTAATCCATTGAGTTTCAATATGAGATTTTACTTGGATTAAATTAAAATGACCTTATCTCTGAATACAAAATGAATTTGATGACCCATGACCTATAAGATTTATGTTCTACAAGTCCTCTTTTCATCTCTTGAAAGTTTGCTCCATTTTATGTTTGGACAAACATTTAATGCGCATTTTAAAAATACCCTATAGGACAATCAAAGTTTCACGGATTACTACATGACTACTATAGCTTTTCACGAACTGTAGAGCCCTAAACATTCAATCAAGACTTTCTTTAAGGGAACTTCATCAGTTTTAAGTTAGGGTAATTTTGGTCTTTCCCGTATGTGTTTGATACCTACGATACGTTGTTCAAATTCCTATTTTAAGCCTAAACCACAATGTTTTACATATATTTGAGGTATTAAAAGGTGTTAATGATTTATTTTACGTTCATAAACGCCTAAAGTCTTTAGAGTAATATTCCAAGAGGAGAATAAATGCTCTTTGAATTTCGTCAATTTTTCAAACATTTGGTAAATAGATTGCAGAAACTCGAGGTTTTATCCCTTCTTTGTGAAATTGATATTAGGAATGATAAGATTTACGTTGCATGATCGTTAACGCTTATGTTAATAAATCATATAGCTATAAAGAAATCTTGTGTAGATACACTTTCAAGGACTTGAAAATCATTGATTGATAGTGCATGAGACTGAGTGCATATGTATAACTCAAAGTACTTATAACTTCATGGTAAAAAAAATCCATTGCGGGGACATGACGAGTCCACAAGTTGGAGTCATTTAAGTTTATATTTTGATAGAAATATTGTCCTCAAATTCTGATTTTACCTCAAAATATTATGAAAACCCATAAGTTTCCGTTATTTGAAGTTTGAAGGAAATCATAGACACTAAGTTGAATAAAAGTAACAAAAAGTATATAAAGAATGAAGAAATGTCAACCTGATGATCGCCTAACAATCTTGGTGATCCGCCAATGTGATCTTCAGTTTACCTAGTTGTTCCAACAATGTTATCCCAAAAGAGCAGGGTAAATAAAAAGTTGAATATCACAAAAACCATTAGGCGATAAGCTAAAGAGGTCACTCAATTTCCGAAAGTTAAAGAACGTTAGAGCATAAAATGAGAAAAATGACAGTGAATACGGATTTCATTCAGGATATCACCAATTCAGTCGGCGTTAGATTACCTCATCGCCGAGGAGCGGATGATTATTGTAAACAGGTGCTGAAGGGAAAAGTAGTAAGGAAGATGAAAATTTTCAAAATCGATCGGTGACCTCATCCAAGATAGCTCTTAGTTATAATGAATAGGGTCAAGAATTGATGACAAATTGAAGGCAAGATGAAGGAGCATTCCGCGCATCACCGAGCAGTTTCGAGAGGCAATCCTATGTCGCCTAATGAACCTAAGCATGACAATTCTAATGTAGATGTAAAATTGTGATGAACTACACCAAAGGATGAATCGTTGAGTTGATCGTTAATTCAAACTAATGATTTCAAATAATCTGCAGCAGCAAATATATGAGAAAACTATAAATACTAGTTAGAGTTAGTGTTTAAAAAGTAGAACAATACTATAATTTTAGTCTAGAATAATCATTTATCATATTCTTCATCTTAGTTTGAGAGGTTTTTGAAGACTTGAAGAAGAAGATATTTTCAACTCCTTCAATTTGAAATTGGGTTTCTTGGACTTTTTATTCTTAGATTATATTAAGACTTAAATCTTCATACAAATTTAAAAATGTAAGATCATTTAGGTATAGCATTATGTCTTCTAATGTGTGGCTTAAAAACACAATTTGTGGGGTGTGATTTGCAAAAATGAGTTAGATTAGTTGTTGGGTCTTTCTTGCCGATAGATTAATTGTATTTTAATTGTGATTTAGTTTAGTAGTTATGGATGAATTTAATGAATTTATAGTTCGAAATAAAATTTCATATATGTGTTTTCGGATTGATCAAGAGAGAAGTTCATAAAACATATACTACTAAATTGATGGTCAAAGGGAGTGGGTTGACATGAGGTTCAGCTCAAGAGAGTTAACCGTAGTCTCATTCCCACAGACATAACTCAGGAGAGTGAGTGGCCTAAGGCAGAGGCTAATCTTAATGTGGAATATAGTTGTTCGGGAGAAACACATTTGAAACAGGGTAAGTTTCTCGAGAGAGAGCTTATCACCCTTAAAGTCTAGCCTAGTCATAGTTATTCAATGATTTCTGTATTAAGAACATGTAGACAATGATTTAGTCTATCCCATATTCTATTCATATCCCGATAATTCCCCCCCCCCATTTATTTATACACTTTGTCATTTTTCATTGTTTTTGTTTACTTGTTACAAACCCCCCAATGGATATTTTACACAAGGTCCTATGCTACATATGGAGATTTTTATGATGTTTCCAAAAGAATGGAAAAGGAGATCATAATCTTGGAACATACAATGTAGCTGAATATGTCTCCAACTATAAGAACTACACTCAATAAAAAAATGTGTAGGTATCTTACTTAAAAATCCAAGAGAACATTCTAAGACAAAAAGTCAAAGTCAGATGCCTAGTAAATGGGGATACAAACTCAACATACTTCCATATGGTTATCCAATATTGATGAAGAAGGACTAGGATCAATAAGTTATTGGACGAGTATCAACAATGAGTGCAAGGTAATGCAAATGTGTCTGAAGCAGTTGTTAAGTACTTCAAAGGAATATCTTTTCAAGTACCTAACTATAAATACTTCCAGGCTTTTGAGGGTATCAACATTATTATAATAGATGATATCAAACATGCATTTACAACTGCTTCGATGGAGAAAGATATCAAAAGAAACTTGATGACCATGGATCTTCACAATGTCCCTGGGCTAGAAGGATTCACAAATAAGTTTTTTCATACTTGGTGGGGAGTGGTAGACTCTAAGGTTACTATAGATTTTCTTTATATCTTTTAATGAGTTTGTCTTCTAAGTGGTTCACTCATAGTAACATCGCTATGATTCCCAAAAGTAATCACCCCCTCAACAATTTTGTAATATGAGGACTCCTTTGTAATGTAATCTCTAAAATTTTATCTTAAGTTCTGAACTCCAGACTTAGTAAGGTCCTTCCAGTTTTGATTTGTAATAACAAAAAGTGGTTTCATCAACAATATATATATATTATAGAGATCATTCTTCTTTCTCAAGAAATTATTCAAGAAATAGGTTCTACTTATGTGGAAGGTAATGTTGTTCCTAAATTAGAGATAGATAAAGATTATGATAGAGTTTCTTGGCCTTATATGTGAATTCTTATGTGTACTATGGGGTTCTGTGAATTATGGATTGACTTAATATTTATACGTATCTCTGGTATCTTGTATTCCCTATTAGTTAATGGAAGTTGATATTATTTTTGTTAATCCAAGAGGGGTCTCAGACAAGGAGACTCTCTCTCTCCTTCCTTATTAATTATTAGTGTTGAATTTCTCTCTTTTAAACTTAACAAAGTTAATCATAACCCTTAATTCATTGGATTTAGCATTAAAAAAGGGGCCCAATCATTAATCATCTAGCATTTTTCTGATGACATTATCATATTTTCTAGTGGAGGCATGACATCTCTGGAGTTGATGAAGAAAGTTTTGAGAAATACTAAAAATTTTCACGACATGAGGTTAACAAGATGAAATTTAGCGTATCACCTTATAGAAAAGAACACTCTCAATCTAAGCAAAGGATTCAAGATATCACTAGCAAGAACTACAAAAGTCTACCAATCAAGTACTTGGATTCCCATTATAAGAATAACAAAAGTCTACCGAAATCTAGACCCTAGATGATAACGGCATCGTTGACCTCTTAGAGGTCGCAGACAAGCCTACATATATCTTTCTTACTTCATCTAGGTTAATTTTAGTGAAAGATTTGAAAATTTTTGTGTCTTAACATATATTTATACACACTACTTAACAACATAGGTGTTCACAAATAAACGATCTAATAAAGAGGTAATCCAATAAAAGAATAAGTTAATAATTTTATTAAACATATATTTTTGCCAAAACGACACCTATACAAAGTCTTAACAAAAGTGCAAAGAAACATCAGTGGATCATGCTCCACCAGCTATAGCCTACATATAATCTAGATAATGACTATATACATCCTCAAAAGCATGAGACCCTACCAATTACGAATTAAAGCTCCATGTCCGGATATGTGCAAGTAAACCTACCCGTGCCTGCAGTAAGTATTGGTATATGCAAGAACACACTAAGGACATGCATGAGTAAGAACATCTCTTTCCTAACAACATGATTTTGGAAAGACAAGTCAGTGGACTTACCGAATTTGGATTAGGAATGTTAGTAAGCTTCCAAATCTTTATTAGCATACTAATGCTATGAGAGTAACATGCATCGTCATACGTATCATATTGCACCAATAGCACATATATATTGCATGTAGAACATAACATATTGCTTATAACACATAACATCTTTCATATTATCCATTCATATGCCATGAGACCTTGGAATCATGGACTTATCATTCAAACATCCCATAAATGAGGGCTCAACATATGGGACCGCAACCAGGGAGCCTACATTAGCAAAAACACAGAGTCTGCTTCATTTATTCATATGTACTTCACTTAATTTTGTTCATAGACTAATTTAAACACCATCTATGCCTAGGATGTTGTTTAAGACTTTCATCGGGTTCGTTGTGCAATGATTAAGAATGACCTTGTGTCATTATTAGGTCTAGTTCACCTCTTAATTATCCTATCCTAACACATTTGGTATCATTCATTTCATTATGTGCATCATTTTAGGCTTGCCTTATTCATTCATTGGGAACTTTAACTTTAAACGACATTGATCATGTAATCATCAAAAAATTCAATGTCTTACTCAAACCAAATAGAGGTGGAACCACTAGCCAAAGTGATCCAAAACATGCTAGTGTACATGGGAATTGAACCCCACCAGATCCCAATATTTGAAGTATAGGTTCGAAGAATATGAGATATAAGGAGACCAATACTCGGCATGCTAAACAGTCTTATCTCATGACAATTACGTGATCTCAACCTTTCCCAAAATAAGACATCACCACTCATATCTAGTCTATGAGTTCTTAATATAAAGTTCCATTACATTCAACTCATACGTCACGGAAGTTGGGTTCTAGTATGACTAAATCTTAGCTCAATAGATGATTTCTCATATCATCAATAGTATTAAGTGTGTTAATCTCAATACTTTCATTACAGTGTTCATACAGACTGGTCTCTTCATTATCTTTATACTCTCATAGGTGAGTACATTGTGGTAAAATTTACTTAGGATCATTTGAGATTGCTTTCATATTTTACATTAGCCTAATATCATGTTGTCACCACAATCAGTAGCATTAGCGCATTTGCTCTTCATAATTACTCACCCCTTTTTACGTGAATTTTCATTTCATCATATTCCAAAGCAATTAGACATTTAGTGTGTTTCACACTCTTACTTAACCCTTCAAGGGTTTCATCATTTAATAGTTTATATCATCATTTCATGACATACTTCTTAGGTGAACTTACTTATAACGTATTCTAGACATATGGGTCTATACATACAATCCACGAGGCTTCATTCATTTGTTTGTTTAAGTAATTCATATCTTCCTAAGATAATGTGGTACAAGACTTATGCATCTAAGTATGTATGTAAAGATCTCGATTCCGATCTTTGTAGGAAGCATTATGTTGAACATTTATTGACGTATGACTTATGTATCAATACGGATATTTGGTCTAGGGAACCTAATTTCGAATCCCTTGAAAAACATGTACATTTTTCTTTTCATATGTTTCCGGTCACACAACATTGGACCCGAGATTTAGCCCCAACGTTGTCATCTCTTTTTCTTCTTTATTTTCTCCTTTTCTTTTATCCGTTTGGAGACCAAGAGATTGTGGGATCGATCCCCCACAGCCTAATTATTTTATTTTCGTTTGATCGTTACTTTTCTGAGTTGACCGTGAGGTTGTAGGATCGAACCCCCATAGCCTCAATTTATTTTTCTTTTAATTTTGCTTTTCCAACTAGAGGTCGTGGGTTCAATTCCCACGCCTCACACTTATTTTATTTTCATTTTTCATTAAGCTTTACAGATAGGTTATGGGTTCGAATTTCACTCCTCTCATTTCTTATTTTGATACATTATTTTCCAGCCAGGAGCACGGTTTTAAGTTCTTTATTTTAAAAACTTTTAACGTGGTGACGTCACGGATTCAACCCTCAGTTACCTCACTTGTTTTTCTTCAGCTTTCATTGAAAGTTTAAGCAACTTAACTTGGCTGAAATTAATCAACAAGGTGCTGAAGAATTGAGTTACATTTTCAGCTTCTTTTCTATTACATTACACGTTAGTTCTTAGGGTAATTTTGATAGTGCATTTAGAATGTTTTAGGTGCGTTTTCATGGATTTGTGTAGCCAAGATATTATAACTAAAATCAGCCACATTTCATCTCATATGAACAACATGATTTACATAAACATGTGTACATGAAATACAAAGAACTAACATGCTATTTCAATTCCTAAAGTGTGACCAATAGTCACGGCAATACACCCAAACATACATAAAAACACATAAGAATCACGAGAACATGTTTTATCCCTAGTTTTGTACCAGCAAACATAACAAACCTATGATTCAATGGGAGCTAGTGACAGGGACATGCAACAGGGAACAACCCTAGTTCTTGGACTAAATATACTTAACCTTAAGAGGTTTGTTAGGTAATGGACAAACAGAGAAGAGAGCTCATACTTTTTTTTACATTCAAACCTCGGCTTTCTGCCCAAAGAACTCATCCAGACACACGTCCAACACCGAAATTTCAACACTAAAGTCAACGGACAACCTTCTACTTGCCTACACAATTGATTTCGTTATTTGTTTTTTATCTTTCGTTGTGATGATATACCGTGGTTTCACAGTATTATTAATACTTTTTGTTTAAGTTTAGTGTGTCCAAAAGCATTTTTGTGCTAATTTTTATATAAGTTTCTCTTTATTTTGCAAGAAATTTGTCCAAAGATGAATGCGGAGATTTTGAGCGAAGAAGTGCAGAAGAGACCACCTACGGAGCTTATGACGGTCCGTCATGCTTGTGACAGTCCGTAGGTGGAATCTTATGATGGTCCGTCGTGTTTATGACGGTCCGTCGTGTCTATGACGGTCCGTCCTACAGGTTCGTCATGAAGTTTATAGAAGTATTCCCAATACCCATATTCCAAGAGTTCAAGTGTTTTGCAACAAAGACCCTTGATGGACCGTTGTGCCTATGACGGTCCGTCATACCTGCCGTCGAGCGTAATGAAGAGAGTAGCAGAAGAAATTGCATAAGTATGGGAGGACAGAGTCTATGACAGTCCGTCCCGACCACGACGATCCGTCGCGAGTTCCGTCGACCCAGCCGCATTTTGACAGATATCCAGCAAATAAAGTCCTTGTTTAATTAGATTTTTATTTTCTATAAATAGTTCAAAAAACCTCGTTTTTGAGGTTAGACTATTGATCATTGTTAGACTCAGGATCATTATTAGACTAGGTGTATTAGTGTTAGATTCTAGATTATCATTAGACTTTTTTTTGAGATTATTGATTACTTTGAGATTCTTGCAAGTGATTATTGGTGATTAATAAAGCAAACTTTCGGATTTTACTCTTTCTCATTGAAGTATGTACATGAATTCTTATTTAATATATTTGAATATTGTGATTATGTCTATGAGTAACTAGTTATGGGAACCATAGGCGAATAATGAGATAAAACCTAAGTAAAATAACAATTCTAGAATATTGTCTTTCCTGTATTCAAAATTCTTTCTCTTAGAAGTCTTTTTAACGGATGGCCAACGTTAGAACTCGCCTTAATGCTATTTGTCGGACCAAGGAGGTAGATAATAGTAAAAGAATTATAAACATAGATTTAGTGTATACTATCTAATGGGCTAGTATTGATTGGTACAAGGTAATAACTTAGTCAAATATCGAATATGATGCTTAATATGAGGTAAAGATAATGGTTAGGATAGCAACACACGTAGCCGGACCAAGGTGAGGAGTGAAATTTTCTAGATGCCGGACCAAGGATTTAGAAATACATATCTTATCACTTTGCATGCAAGATACTAGAAAAGAATTCTTATAGTTAGAATTATCAAGTTATGAACCTGTGTAGAACATATAAACCCTAGTTACTTTGATTAATTGATTAAAATCCAACATTTAAAGTTGTTAAGTGTCTCTTTCAATTTGGTAGTTATTTTTATTCATTTAGAAATAGAAACCTCTCTTTTATTGTTTTTACTTTCCAAGGAAGTAATTGACTAAACAAAAGAAATAATAGATTGAAATTAAGTGTAGACTATTTTCCTCGTGGGAACGATCCAACCTCATTAGTTGGGTTATTTACTTGACACGACAACTTTACTTCTTATTTGAGAAGTAAGTTTGAGCATAAGCGGTGAGATCTTCAAGTGTGACGAACTTGGTTTATCTTTCTATTCTTGAAGTTATTTTGGCAAAGAAAACGTTAAAGAGAAGAGATATTGAATGTGTGTTGAGAGATAGACGTGAGATGAGAGAGTTAACTTAGGCTTAGGAGTCTAGTTTAGGACTTAGTCAAATAAGGTTTAGTTAAATATTAAAAATCCGTTTTTCCTTTTATTTTAAATCAAAAAAAAATTAATTAATTACATTATTTTACCAACTTAAATAAAAAAACAATTTAAATCATCACTTTCACCTAGGTTCGAACACGGGTGGAGCAAGGCTTCATTCTAAGAGCGAATTTTCGGCCTTCTCTCCCCAAAATTCCCCTCCACCTTATTACTTAAATAATTAATTATGTATTTAGGGTAATTAGGATACTATCCTTAGCCTGTATAAAGACTATTTTACCCCTAGACCCTCCAAACCTAAGATTTTCCCTTTTTAAGTTTGATAAAGACTCATTCGAGTAAATAATCGTATTCGAGAGCCCTACATGGCTGGAAACCTTTTCTTGCTCATATAATCCCCCAAGCTAGTTGGTTTGGCTATAGTAAGGGTTCGAGGGTCTTGTTTTACGCTCATGAATCCTTGTGAACTTGGTCTAATCATAGGCATTCTAGACACATTAAGCATTACTTAGCATATCCATTTTTAGGTTGCTACATTATCCACCCCATAGGAATATTCTTCCTTGAATTAAACTACTAAATATTTCGCGTAATCCAGTCAGATCATAACATAGTTACTGTAAACAATCAAGCAATAGTAACAAAGAATGGAGATATAAGAAAACTTACACTTAAGAGTAGGAAGTCTAACATAAAGAGCTGAAAAGAGGGGTGTAGCGGGATCTCATATTGTCCTCGGCCTCCCATGTAGCACCTCAACCAGATGATTCCTCCACAATTCCTTCTCTGTGGCAATCTCATTATTCCTCAGCCGCTTGACCAGTCTGTGTAAGATCTTAACAGGTACCTCCTCGTATGACAGATTTTCATCAATCCCCAAAACTTTAAAAAGTAGAATTGATGCTGGATCACCTAGGCACTCCTTTAACATTGATACATGAAATACTGGATGAACAGAAGCTAGCTCCGAACGAAATGTCAACTCATAGGCCACCTCACCCACACGCTGAAGGATCTCATATGGCCCAACATACTTTGTACTCAACTTCCCCTTCCTGCCAAACCTTTTCACCCCCTTCTTAGGTGATATATTCAAATAGAACTGGTCCCCATCATCAAACTCTAATGGTCTTTTTCTGTTGTCTGTATAAAACCTTTGCCGACTGTAAGCAGTAGCCAACCTGTCCCTAATCACCCTGACCTTTTCTAAGGCCTCATGAATGATCTCTTGACCCAGAATGGATGACTCTCCAACCTCGAATCACCCAACTAGAAACTTATACCTCCTACCATACAGTGCATCAAGCGGTGCCATCACAATGTTGGAGTGATAACTGTTATTATGGGAGAGATCTATCAAAGGCAGATGGTCGTCCCAACTACCTCTGAAGTCAACCACACACGCCCTCCAAATGTACTCCAATGTATGAATGGTGCGCTCTACCTGCCCGTCACTCTGAGGATAAAAGGTAGCACTAATCTTCACCTGCGTGCCTAAACTATTCTTGAAGGATCTCCAGAAATATGAAGTAAACTTAGCTCCTCTATCAAAAATGATGGATAAAAGAATCGCATTCCATCTCACATTCTCATCAATATAAAAGTATCGCAAAATCCTTTACTCTCTAAGTAGACTTGACAGGGATAAAGTGGGCATACTTAGTCATGCAGTCCACAATAACCTATATGGATTCATGCTATCTCCTAGTATTGGGAAGACCAACCACGAAATCCATATTAATGGCCTCCCATTTTAAAGTTAGAACCTCAATAATCTTAGTAAAATTGCCAAGCTTGAGATGTTCTTCCTTAACCTATTGACAATTAGGACAGTTGGCAACATAATCTTTAATGTCTTTCTTAATGTCGTCCCACCAATAGATCTGTTTTAGATCATGATACATCTTGGTGGAACCTGGGTATATGAAATATCTTGAACCATAGGCCTTTGCCACAATCCCAGTCTGCAAATAATCCATATATAGTACATACAACCTGTTTTGGTACCTAAGCATTTCATCACTTCCCAAGGCAAAAGACTCATTATCTTTATCAGCACAGAGTCCTTTAACTCCATCAAAACAGTGTCAAGACGCTGACACTTCTTGACTTCAACTATTAAGGATGATTCAGAACTAGGATGAACTAAAGCACCCCAACTAGTAGAGTCAACAAACCGCACACCCAATATGTCTAGTCGGTGTACATCATTTACCAACTCATTCTTCCAATTCTCAACGTGGGCTATACTTCCCATGCTCATCCTTCTCAAACCATCATCTACAACATTAGTCTTACCTTGATGGCAAGGGATATTCATGTCATAGTACTTCAAAAGCTCAAACCATCTTTGCTGTCGTTGATTCAACTCCCTTTGTGTGAACATGTACTGGAGACTTTTGTGGTCTGTGAACACATCCACATGCACTTCATACAAGTAGTTCCTCCACAATTTAAGTGCAAACACCAAAATTGTTAAGTCCATGTCATGAGTGGGATAATTCTTTTAATGATCCTTGTGTTGTCTTGACGCATAAGCTATCACCTTACCACCCTGCATAAGAACACAACCCAAACTAACCAAGATGCATTACAATAAACAATGTAGCTCTCACCACACTTAGGCAAAGTTAGCACCATACTGAAGTGAGTCTTTCCTTGAGCTCCAGGAAACTCTTCTCACAATCCATTGCCCATATAAACTTGACTTTTTTCTTCGTCAAAGTTGTGAGTGGAGCCGTAATGGAATAAAAGCTCTCTAAAAACCCGCGGTAATAACCAGCCAATTCGAAGAAGCTACGGATATCTGTGGGAGTAAGTGATTTTGGCCAGTTCTTAACAGCCTCAGTCTTCCTAGGATCTACCTCCACACATTTGTTGGACAAAACATGACCCCAGAAGGTCATTGATCGAATCAAGAATTCACATTTCCTTAATTTGGCATAAAACTGATGTTATCTATGTACCTGCAATAATAGTCTCAGATGTTGTTATGCTCTTCCTTGGTCTTAGAGTAGATGAGAATGTTATCAATGAATACTATGAAGAAACAATCAAGGTATTTACGGAAGACTCTGTTCATGAGATCCATAAATGCACCATGTGCATTTGTGAGACCAAATGACATAACTAGGAACTCATAATGACCATAATGGGTACAAAAGGTTGTCTTAGGGATATCTCCATCCATAACACTAAGCTGATGATACCTTGCATGAATATCAATCTTTGAGAAGAAACTAGACCCTTGTGGCTGATCGAACATGTCAGGTATCCTAGGAAGTGGATACTTATTCATGACTGTGACATTGTTAAGCTGTTTATAGTCGATACACATTCTAACGATTCCATTATTCTTATTCACAAACAACATAGGAGCTCCCTAAGGGTATATGCTCGGGAATAAAACCTTTATCAATGAGATCTTTTAACTACAAGTTCAACTCTTTGAGTTTAACTGGAGTTGTTCTATAAAGAGGAATTAAAATTGGTTTAGTATCGGGTTTTAATCGATACCAAAGTCAATCTCTCCAGGGGGAGGAACTCCAAGCAAATCATCAAGAAATACATTTTGGAACTCATTTACCACAGGCACTGACTCTTTGGAAGGAATGCCATGGTCTAAATTGTTAACACTCACAAGGTGACACAATAACCCCTTGAAAATCACTTTATTGGCCCTAAGGATAGAAATCAAGGGATTAGGACTACTCAAACTGTACCACTCCAAGACTAGCTCTTATTCATCAGGGAAACGAAATCTTACAACCTTACCAAGTCAATCAATATAAGCATAACAACTATGAAACCAAATAATTCCAAGAATAACATCAAAATCATGCATTGGTAACTCAACCAAGTCCGCACACATAGTTTTACCACATACAACTATTTGGAAATCTTTGTATACTCTATCAGTTCTTACATTTTCTCCTAAAGCTCAACTAACCACGATTGGATCATGCAGAACTTCAGAAAATATCATGAAAGTGAGAGCAAGAAAAGGAGTTACAAAGGAAAGCGTAGACCCTGGATCAAGTAAAGCATAAACTGAAATTGAAAATACCTGAAGCATACCTGTTACCACATCAACGAACTTCTCCTGCTCCTCCCTGCCATTCAAGGCGTAGAACTTGTTCCTCTTAGGAGGCTCGACTACTGCTTCATACTGTGGATAAGTCCTAGGATGAGCATTACCTCTATCCAGACCTCTTCTCTGTGGGTAGTCCTTAATCATAAGCACGCTCTAACAACAATCGAAGCAAGCATTAATTCTCCATCTGCACTCTCCCTTCTGAGCACGGCCACACTTAGCACAGTCCATTCTGGCACGCTGCATCTCACCTCCATTTCCCTTCCTCGGCTTGGGTCTGTCTCCTGTAGGTGTTGTACTCCTCTAAGAGTTAGATTTTTCTAAACTCGATTGCCCATTTATGAATCTGGGTTGTTCACGGACACCAAATTTGTTTCTGTTGCCTCCATTACTAGGATCTGCATTATCTTGAGGCTTAGGCCTGCCAGCATCAGGTACGTCCCTCTTCTTCTGGATGTCCTCTTCTTGTTTGACATGTACCATCGTCCTTGAGAGGTCCACGTTATCATGGGGCATCACAGACTGACACTCCTCCTCTAGATCTCGGTTAATTCCTGTAAGGAACCAGCTCATCTCATCCGTGCAGTTAGATACAAGGTAAGTAGAATACATGAATAGCTGAACAAACTTTAGGAAATACTCCCTGAGTGTCATGGATCCATGTTTAAGGTTGTTGAACTCCTCAACCTTGGTGTTTGATATACCGTAGTTGCAGGGTACTTTTAATGCTTTTTCCGTAAGTTTAATGTGTGTCCAAAAGTTTTTTTGTATTGATTTTTATGTAAGTTTCTCCTTATTTATAGGAAATCTGTCTAAAGAGTAACGCAGAAGTTTTTGAGCAAGAAATGCAGAAGAGACCACCTATGGAACTTATGACGGTCCATCGAGCCTTTGACGGTCCGTAGGTGACATCGTAGTTAGGAGAAAAGGTAATGAAGGACGAAGGGGAAGTCTTACCTAGTGTCGGATTACGGAAGTCCATGAAAGACCATCATAGCCTTGAAGGTCTGTCATGCTGGTTCGTCGTAATGATCAGAGAGCAGTCCTAGTACCTAAAAATTACCACAAGTTAAATTATTATGGAACGAAGACCCTCGACAGACCGTCGTGCTTAGAATGGTCCTTCATACCTTTCGTTAAGGGTAATGAAGAAAGCAGCAGAAGAATTTGTGAAGTTTGGGAAGACGGAGGCAATGACAGCCCCACGACGGTCCATCACGAGGTCCGTTGACTCAGACGCGTTTGACCGATTTTCAATAATTAGAATCCATTATTTATTAGGTTTTTTTTAAATTATAAATAATTCGAAGAACCTCTTTTTTGGGGTTAGACTTTTGGATAATCTTTAGTTATTTTGTTCAAGTAATCTAAGATTAATTTCCGCAATTATTGCACATTTTCTGGAAATGATTGTTGGTGCTTTTGTTGATTTATTAAGTGAATTTCAGGATTTTATTCCTTCTCATTAAAGGAAGTTCATGCATTTTTATATTAATTATATGAATAGTGTGATTATGACCATGGGTAACTAAACTCCATAACTAGGGTTGTGGGATCAATAGGTGAGTAATGAGGTAAAATCAAACTAAAATAGCAATTATAGAATAGTGTCTGACATGTGTTGATAATTCTTTCATTTAAAAGTCATTTAACAGCTGACCAACGTTAGAAATCGCCTTAATATGACTTGCCAGACTAAGGAGATAGATTATCGGAAAAGAATTATCAACATAGATTTAGTGTACACTATCTAATAGGCTAGTATCGATTGGTACGAGGTAATAACTTAGTTAAATATCAAATAAAATGCTTAATATGATATAAAAGTAAGGGTTGGTATAGAAACGTACGTAGCCAGACCAAGATGTGGCGTGAAATTTTCTAGATGCTGGACCAAGGTTTTAGAGATACAGAACTTATTACTTTACATGCAAGATATTAGGAAAGAATTGTTATAGTTATAATTATCGAGTTAGGAACATGTAGGGAACACTTAAGCCCTAGTTACTTTTATTATTTTACTAAGCTCCAAGATTTCAATATGTTAGTTGTTTAATTTAATTGAGTTAATTATTTTCATTAATTTAGAAATAAACCCCCTCTTTTTTCTTTTGTTTTCGAGGGAAATAGTTGACTTAATAATAGTAATAATAGAATAAAGTTAAGTCTGAACTATTTCCTCGTGGGATCGACCCCAACCTCATTATTTTTGTTCTTTACTTGATAAAACCACTTTACTTCTTACTTGTGAAGTAAGTTTGAGCGTATCAAATTTTGGCGCCGCTGCTGGGCAAAATAGTTTTAAGATTAACTTAAACTTATTACTAAAGTTTAGTCAACATTTTCTAATTTTCCTTTTCTATTGTTTTTTATTCTTACCGAACTAATTTTCTTGTATGCCAAAAAAAGGGAGAGGAAGAGAACCCTTGTTTCCCTACGACACCGAATTAGAGCGTACACTACAAAATATGAATCGAAACTTGGGTATTAACGATGATGATCCAAACCAGAACATCCCAACTCATGTTGATGTTCATTGTAAGTTATTACCCGATGATCCTTGTGAAAATCAACAATGGGGACAAAATCCCGCTCCACGCCCTCAAGAATACTACAGAGGTTATGATAACATTGCAGACTCTAATGACCTACTTGTCTTGCCCCCTCTACCACAAGGTCACACCTTTATGGTAACTAGTAGTCTTATGCAAATCAATGCTAAAGGTTTGTTTTCAGGGCTACCTTCTGAGAACTTACATTCCCATATATCTAAGGTAAGGGAAGTGTGTAAAAGATGTTTGGGGAGGCAAGATTTGGATTTGGATGTAATAGGACTAAAAGTATTTCCTCTCTCACTGACCTGAGAGGTTGCTATTTGGTTCACTGAGCTCCGTAATAACTCAATTTTCACTTAGAACCAACTAAGGGGCGTTTTCTTAGCAATTTATGACCCGATTTCCAAGAAACTAAATCAGAAAGAAAGAGTAAACTACTTTGTGGCACTACAACGAGAGTCAATTAGCAGTTCTAGGGAGAGATTCACTTCATTTTTGAGAAGCATCCCCTATCACCAAAAGATGATGAGTCACTAAAGGAATAATTCTATCGGGGACAGGATGAAAATAATAAAGCGGTATTAGATACTATAGTGGGTGGTTCTTATGGGGAGTGTCCTTATGCCGAGATTGCTGAAAAGTTAAAGAAAATCTCTTGGATTAATAAAGCTTGGTGTACTAGGAAGTCAGATACTAGAAGAATAACTTTGCAGTGCAATCCACACACAACCAAGGCACAAATGAAATTCTTGAATAGATGGCTTAGATGAGAACTGATCTTGGGTTGGTATATGTCACTGGGGTGCAGAAAAGATAAATGCAGTAAACTACTTGTCTAAACCACCACCACCAAATGATGAATATTATTATGTGGAGGATTCCTATGCTGCAAATGACCAGACGAAGGTTTTCCTACTGAATTCCTAAGGCTCAAATCAGGAGAATTGGTGCAACGGTTAAGGAAACAAAGGTTGGAACTATGGTAACTATAACCATTAGGGTAATTAAGTCCGAGATGGAAATTACAACAAAAACTTCAAGAGGGGTAACTATGGTAATAGAAATGATAAGAATGGTCTCTATGTTCCTCATCAAAATCGAGAAGGTGCTCCTATTGATTGTGGAAGTAGTATGGCGCGATTGAGGATATGTTGCACAAAATAATGAGGAGGTTCTATGCTAGTGATGATCATATTAAGGAGTTAAGGAGTGATTTAGCGGGTATTGGGCAGAAAGTTGATACACATGCAATATCGATTAAGCAGCTTGAGTTGCAAATGGCCCAATTATCTGCGATTGTGAACACACGGCAACCGGGCACTGTTTCTAGCAACATTGTCCAAAATCTGAAAAATGATGGATACTATATGGCAATCACTACTCACGGTGGTTAGCAAACAATTGACCCACCTATGCCGTCTTATAAGGAAAAGGTGATAAAAGATAATGACAAAGTGGTAGAGGTTACTGGGGAAGTAGAAGATAACACTGGAAATGATGCTGAAGTACCTAAAAAGGTAACTCCCATGCCTAGACCCCCCCCCCCCCCCGTGTTTCCTCAAAAATTAGAGAAAAAGACTGACGATGATAAATATCGGCATTTTATAACAATGTTGAAGCAGCTTTCTATCAATGTCCCTTTGGTAGAAGCTCTAGAACAAATGCTCGGTTATGGCAAGTATGTGATAGATCTGGTTACAAATAAAAGATCGGTCACTTTTTAGGGTGATGTTAAAAAGTAGTATTGTAGTGCTATTGCTACAAGATCTCTAGTACAAATGAAAGAAGATCCGAGTTCGTTCACTATTCCTTGTACAATCGGTTCATTACATTTTTCGAAAACATTATGTAATCTGGGGTCAAGCATAAATCTCCAGATCAAGCATAAATCTCATGCCCTCTCGATTTACAAGAAGTTGTGTTTGGGTAATCCAAATCCCATTACGATGCTGCTACTGATGGCCAATCGAACAATTAAAAGGCCTATAGGGACACTCCACGATGTGCTAGTAAGAGTTGAGTCCTTCATACTTCCGGCATTTTTTTTATTCTACATTGTGAAGTCCATTTTGAAGTGCCTATCATTCTTGGGAGGCCATTCCTTGCTATGGGTAGAGCGTTTGTTGACATGGAAAAGGGGTAGATGAAATTTTGGTTGAATTATGAAGAAGTGACCTTCAACATTTGTAAGTCCATGACTCGGTATCTGCTATATCCTATAAAGTGAGTATGTCATCCGAGACACAAATGGAAAATCGTCTCGGTGTAGAAGCATTAGAGGCTCTTGATCGTGGTGATGTTCGGTTTAAATTAAAGAAATATGAGTTAAACATGAAGAATCGCAAGTCTCCACTCGCGAAACCATCCATAGGAGAGGATCCAAAGTTAGAACTAAAAGATCTCCCACCTCATATCAGGTATGAATTTTAGGAAATCTTGACACTTTGCCGGTAATCATTGCATCAGACGTGAATGAACAACAAGTTGAGAGTTTGATGAAAGTTCTAAAAAGGTTAAAAAGAGTTACTGGGTGGACTATTGCATACATTATTGGGATCCCTCCTTGCATTTGTTCTTATAAATTCCAAGTCATGCCCGATCACAAGCGAAGTATTGAACACAAGAGATGCTTAAATCCATCTATGAAAGAGGTCGTGAAAAAGGAATTCATTAAATGGTTGGATGCCGGAGTAATATATCCGATCGTCGATAGTAGTTAGGTATGCCCTATTTAGTGTGTACCTAAGAAAGGAGGAATGACTGTTGTCCCCAATGAGAAAAATGAACTTGTTCCAATGAGACCGGTTAATGGATGGAGGGTGTGTATGTATTATCGTAAATTAAATGCATTGACTTTAAAAGACCATTTTCCTATGCCCTTCATGGATCAAATGTTGGATAGAATTGCTAAAAAAGGGTGGTATTGTTTTCTTGATGAAGTCTGGGTAATCAAGTGTCTTAAGTTGTGTCGCGACGTTTAATCAGGCGTTGGTCAACCTTATATGTATCTTATACCAAACTATAGTTTTATTTCTAGTAATGGTAGCACTTTCTACTAATTGGTTTTAAATTTGCAGGTAGCACATCACTAGGAAATTCTTCAAAAAATAACTCTGTAACATTCATTAACGGATACATCTACGAACCGTCATGCTTGCGATGGACCATTGCATTAATCCATTGTGCCAGGTACATTTTTTAATTTATTTTCTAAGTACCCTCTGACGGACAACTACGACAGACCGTCATACCCAGACGGTCTGTCCTGCACAACTGTCATGGTTGTCAGAGTCCCTTGTCCTAAGGGTCTCCATTTTTTTCTAAGTGTTCACTAACGGACATCTACGGCTGATCCTTGTACCCTCAACGGTCCATCCTTCACAACCTTCATGATAGTCAAAGACTCCTCTCTTAATGGTCTCCATAGTTTTTCTATGTGCCCCACAACGAACATAGACAATACACCATCATTATCACGACAGTACATCCTTCTTATCTGTCATACCTATTAGAGACTTTCCTTCTGAGGATCTTAAAATAAACATTTTTTAAGACATGAAGGACCCCATGACGGTCCGCCATACTCACGACGAGCCGTCACCTGGTCCATCGTGTTTCACTACTACTCTAGAGATGTGGATACAGCGGGAGGCACGACTGATACTGTTGTTGCTGATAAGGACACTACTGAGGGTGTCTAGACTACAGATGTATTGGGTTCTGAGAAACCGGACCCACTAGCTTGCTGATCGGCGGCTCTTTGCGCCTCAGGTTTGCTTCGCCTTACTCTCGTATTTAATTTTTTTATTCATAGTGGACAATTGCATATGATTTTGTTGGGGGTGGGTAAATGGAAAGTGAGTGCTAGGGGGAAGTATGAGTAACCCAATTCACGATCCTCTTTTGGGGTTTCTTGCCTATGTTCTTTTTTCCTTAAAAGACTGATTACTTTTATTGTTGAACCGTCATGTTATATCTTGTGTATATAGTATAACTCTGAAGCATGATGGCTAAAATAAATATGATATCCCGATATGAAAATGATGCATGAGTAGGTATAATAATTGATGATTGTGTGGCTCTAAACATGATATAGAGATAAACTACTGCATGACCTTTAATCTAAGACTCGAACTAGGTGTCTTATAATCTGGGAATGTATTGAATGTCATGTGAGTGTGAGGAAAACTTGAAGGATCGACCATTTAAACTAAGCTAGAACTTGCTTGGTTAGTCTTGCTAAAAGTAAGTGAAGATGTTATATTAGGAAATGATCATAGGCCTTTGTTCGAATTAGTCACTCTTTAGCCCAAACATTAAAAAACAAAAAAAAACAAATGAAGTTAATCTCATATGATCCAAATGATTTGAGCCTAAAAACATATCTTTCTTTTTCACACCAACTGATCTTCTCAGGAAACAATGTTTTTGCCCTGGTCCCTCCTTGTACATATGCACCTCAGTTTATGCCAAAAGCATATGTTGAGGGTGATAATGCAGAAAACAACCTTGTCGTGGCTCTGGCCCGATCGTGGGTATTGTGAACCTTGACTCATGGAATAGTCATGAGTTGAGAGTTGATGTTATAAGGAATACTCCGGAATGTGGGGTTGAAAGAATAAAGAGAAAGAAAGAACAAAACAGAAGTGATTAAATAAATGTCACTTACCTATAAGGATAAGAAAGGGAAAAAGAATGTTGAGAAATTGGCGAAATAAAACGATAAAAAAGTGGTACGTTTAGCCAATATGTCAAGGAGGGAAACAAGTCACTAAAGTATACCTAAATATACCCTACCTTACCCTGAGCCTATGTTACAACTTAAGGAAGTCCTATTGTGATCCTAAGAGTTGTATGGAGAACTTAAAGCAGTGAAAATAAGGGCAAGCTAATGGCAATATGTATGAATGATTGGTGAATTTGTTCTGAGAGTGAGTGTTCAAAAGTAATCCTTAGTGAAAAATGAGGATGTTGTTTTGAAGTGTTGACTCTAGTTGCAATTTTTAAAATATAAGCACCTCGGTGAGAAATTGAAGAGGTAGGTGTCAGTGCATGGTGAGTCTCTGTCAAGGTCTGGTTCCACATTATACAAGCCAAATAGTGATAACATGCATAAACGTGATGTGAATTTTCGGAATTGATGGCCAAATGATTGCGAAAGATAAAATATGGATACTCTTGTAAAAAGATTTTGTAGTTAGTCATAGTGCGTCGCTTGAGGAAAAACAACTAATTTTAGTTGAGGGTGTTGATGTACTGTGGTTTAACGGTACTTAGTGATTTTTCCTTATGTTTAGTGTGTGTCCAAAAGCTTTTTTGTATAGATTTTTATGTAAGTTTCTCCTTATTTGCAGGAAATCTGTCCAAAGATGAACGTGGAAGTTTTTGAGTGAGAAATGCAGAAGAGATGACCTACGGAGTTTATGACGGTCTGCCGAGCCTGTGATAGTCCATAGGTGACATCGTAGTGATGAGAGAAGCTATTGAAGGAAGATGGTCCGTTCTGCTAGTTTGTCGTAATGATCAGAAAGTAGTCCCAGAACCCGAATTCCAAGAAGTTAATGTATTATGGAGCGAAGACCATAGACGGAACGTCTTGCTTGGTTTGTCGTAATGATCAGAGAGTAGTCCCAGAACCCAAATTTCAATAAGTTAATGTATTATGGAGCGAAGACCATAGACGGAACATCCTGCTTGGAACCGTCCCTTATACCTGTTAGTTGGGGGTAATGAATAAAGAAGAAGAAGAGTTTGTGAAGTATGGGACGACAGAGGCCATGTCGGCCCATCGTGACCATGATGGTCCGTCAAGAGGTCCGGCGACTCAAACGTGTTTTGACATATTTTCAGTAATTAGAATCCTTCTTTTATTAGTTTTTTGTTTTTATTATGAATAGTTCGAAAAACCTTGTATTTGGGGTTAGACTTTTTTATTGTTAGACTTTTGGATAATCTTTAGTTTTCTTGTTCGCGTATTGCAGGATTAATATCAGCAGTTGTTATACTTTTTCTGTAATTGATTGTTGGTGCTTTTGTTTATTAATCAAGTGAATTTCTGGATTTTATTCTTTCTCAATAAAGTAAGTGCATGAATTCTTATATTAAATATATGAATAGTGTGATTATGACCATGGATAAATAAACTACATTACTAGGGTTGTGGGAACCATGAGTGAATAATGAGTAAAATCTAATAAAATAGCAATTCTAGAATCGTCTCTTGCATATTGATAATTCTTTCGTTTAAAAGTCTTTTTAACGGATGGGATACGTTAGAACTTGCCTTAGTGCTACTTCCCGGACCAAGGAGGTAGATAAAAGGAAAAGAATTATCAACATACATTTAGTGTACACTATCTAATAGGCTAGTGTCGATTGGTACGAAGTAATAACTTAGTCAAATTTTGAATACAATGCTTAATATGAGGTAAAAGTAAGGGTTAGCATACCAACGTATGGAGCCGGACAAATGTGCGGAGTGAAATTTTCTCGATGCAGGACCAAGGACATAAAGATATATAACTTATCACTTTACATTCAAGATACAAGTAAAGAATTGTTATAGCTAGAATTATCAAGTTAGGAACTTGTGGGGAACACTTAAGCCCTAGTTACTTTTATTAATTGATAAAGCTTCGAGATTTGAATCTCTTAGTTCTTTACTTTAATTTATATAATTAGTTTTGTTAATTTAGAAATAAAAATCCCCTCTTTTGTCTTTGGTTTTCTAAGGAAATAGTTGACTAAATAATTGTAATAATAGAATAAAGTAAAGTCTGAACTATTTTCCTCGTGGGATCAACCCACACCTCATTAGTTGGGTTCTTTATATGATATGACTGCTTTACTTCTTATTTGAGAAGTAAGTTTGAGCGTATAAGCTTCTCTCATCTCCTTGGGAAAGAATCTCTCCAGGAAGGATGTCTTAAACAACTCCTAGGTAAACGGAACTCCACCCTAAACTCAGATATCTTGCCACATCTTGCACCATGTTTGTGCAACATCCGTGAGTTGATAGGAAGCCACTCTGCTTTCCTAGTATTTGTGGCCCCCATATCCACCAATATCTTATGCATCCCATCAACAAACTCCTGAGGGTTCTCCGAAGTCTTAAACCCAGTGAAAATAGGAGGATCTATCCCCCTAAAGTCTATCAGCCTGTCATCCATACTATTAACAAGTGGGTTGTCCCTTTCAACATTCCGGCGGTTGACCTAGTCAATCATGTCCTGGTCCTATATAGTGATGGCATGTTCCATCTAGGACACAGATGCCCTCACCTCAGCATCAGTCAACAAGCAGGGTTAACCGACATAGCCATTCCTTTAACTAGAGCCTGGAGTAAAACCTTATTGCCCAAAGCAGCTGCTCCTCCTCTCCTTTGACCAATTGTTCTCCTAGTATTAATTTTCTGAAAAGCAAAACGGATTTGTGTTATACACGCTCATAACACCAAGAAAATCAAACATTAGGAAAGACACGATATCATCAAAAGAAGGGAAATTTTCCTACACATCATGCAACCTCTATTTCAGGATAGTGGTGCACATCACTACCATGACATAGAAACTACTCAATGTGGACGATGTGAACTTATTATCATCGTAATTTAACCCAGACGAGACTGGCATCATTGACCTCTCAAAGGTCACAAACAATCCTACATACGTCTTTCTTACTTTATCTAAGTTAATTTTTAGAGGAAGATTTGAAACTTTTTGTTTCTTAACATATATGTATACATACTACTTAACATCTTAGGTGTTCAAAAATCAACCATCTAATAAATAAATAATCAAATGAAAGAATTAGTTCATAATTTTATTAAACGTATTTTTGCCAAAACGAAACCAAAAATACAAAGTCTGAACAAAAATGGAAAGAAAAACTAGTGGAACATGTTCCACCAGCTATAGCCTACATCTAAGCTAGATTGTAACTGTAGACGCCTTCGAAAGCATGAGAGCCTACCAAGTACGGATGAAATCTCCACGTCTGGATACATGCAACCTTAACATGTAAGCTCTAGCGTCCACATGTGCCTGCACCTAAAATAGAATTGTATGGAATTAGTACAAACTTGTACTAACTATGGGTATATGAAAGAACACACCAAGGATATTCATGAGTAAGACAACTCTTTCCTAACTACATGATTATTGAAAGTTAAGTCAATGGACTTGGAAATTTTGGATTAGGAAAGTTACTAAGCTTTAAAAATTTGGATTAGAAAAGTCATGCCATGAGAGTAACATTCATCATCATACTTATCATAGTTCACACAAAACATAACATCTTACACAAGACACATAACATATTTCATATAGTATATAACATATTTCATATAACACATAACATCTTTCATATCATTTGTTCATATGTCATGAGACCTTGGAATCATGGACTTATCATTAAGACTTCCAAAAAATGAGGACTTAACCTATGGAACCTCAACTAGGAAGCCTTCTTTCGCAAAACCAAAGTCTGCTTCATTCATTTGTATGTACTTTACTTCATTTCGTTCATAGGCTAGTGTGAACACAACTTATACCTAAGATGAAGTTTAAGACTTTCATCGGGTTTATTGTGCAATGATCAAGAATGAACTAGTGTTCATTACTTAGGTCTAGCTGACCTTTTGATTATCCTATCCTAACACCTTTGGTATAATTCATTTCATTATGTGAATCATTTGTGGCTGGCCTCACTCATTCATTGGGACCTTTAAATTTTACCGACATAGATCATGTGAGCATCATTAAATCCAGTGTCTCCCACACCAAAAAGAGGTGGAATCACTGGAAAAAGTGACCCAAAACATTCTAGCGTACATGGGAAGTTGAACGCGTCTAGATCCCTATATTGGCAGTATATGTTTGAAGACTAGGAGATATAAGGAGACCTATACCCGGCATCCCAAACAATATCATCTCATCAGAGTTACGTGAACCTCAATCCTTCCTGAAAGAAGGCCTCATTGCTTATATCAGTCTATCGGTGCTCAGTATAAAATTCCATTACATTAAACTTATCCATTACGGAAGATGGATTTTAGTATGAGGAAATCATAGATCAATAGATGATTTATCATCTCATCATTAGTATTAAGTGTGTGAATCTCAATACGTTCAATAGAGTGTTCATAAAGACTGATCTGTTCATTAACTTTACACACTAATAAGTGAGTACGTTTTGGTAACATTTACCTAGGCTCATGTGAGATTACTCTCATCTTTTACATTAGCGTCATATAATGTTGTCACCACAATCAGTAGCATTAGCACACTTTCTCTTCATTAGTACTCACCCCTTTTTATGTGAATGTTCATTTCATCATATGTCACTACACTTGACAATTAAGTGTGTTTTTTACTTTTACTTAACCCTTCGAGGGTTTCATCATTTCATTGTTCATATCAACATTTCATTACATACATCTTAGGTTCATTTACTTCTAATATATGCTGGACTTATGGGTCTATTCATACAAGCCATGAGGCTTAATTCATAGCTCGTTAAGTGATTTATATCTTCCTAAGATTATGTAGTACAAGACTTATGAATCTTATATGTATGCCAAAATCTCAATTCCGATATATGTAGGCAACATCATGTTGAAAATATTTTCACGTATGACATATTATCAATACGGAAATTTGGGGAAGGAAACCCTATTTCGATCCTTAGACAACACTTACTTGTCTCTTTTTATTTATTTTTGGTCACACAACATTTGACTCGAGATCGATCCCCTACATTGTTATTTCTTTTTTTTTCTTTTTCTTTTATCCATTAGGGGACGAAGAGGTTGTGGGATAGATCCCCCACAACCTCGTTATTTTATTTTCATTCGATCTTGACTTTTCTGAGTTGACCATGAGGTTTTGTGATCGAACCCACATTGCCTCAACTTATTTTTATTTTAATTCTCCTTTTCTACCTAGGGGTCGTGGGTTCGATTTCCACTCCTCACTCTTATTTTATTTTAATTTTTCCTTATGCTTGACTTATAGGTTGTCTGTTCGAATCCCACTCATCTCATTTCTTATTTTCATACATTATTTTCCAGCAGGAGCATGGTTCGATTCCCACTTACCACATTGTTTTTCACTTCATTATATTCAAAACTTTTAAAGTGGTGAGGTCACGGCATCGACCCTCAGTAACCTCACTTGTTTTTCTTCACTTATCATGACAGTTTAAACAACTTAACTTGGCAGAAATTAATCAACAAGCTGCTGGAAATTTGAGTTACATTTTAAGCTTCTTTTCCATTTCATTATACGTTAGTTCTTAGGGGAATTTCATAGAGCATTTAGAATGTTTATAGGTGCACTTTCATGGATTCGTTTAGCCAAGATATTATCACTCAAATCAGCCACATTTCATATCATATGAACACATCGATTTACATCAACATGTGTAAATGAAATACAAAGAACCAACGTGCCATTTCAATTACTAAAACGTGAACAGTAGTCAAAACAACACACCCAAACGCACGTAGTCACATATTCGAAAAACATAAACATAAGTCACATAAAAATGGACATACATATAAACACATAGGCGTCACCAAAACACGTTTTTTCCCTAGTATTCTACAAGAAAAAAATAAGAACCCTATGATTCAATGATAGCTTGTGATAGGGACATGAACAAGGGACGAAGAGAGAAGAGAACCCATACCTTTTTTGATGTTCAGCCCTCGACTTGCTGGCCGAAGAACTCCTCCAAACACAGGTCCAACACCGAAAGTTCAACAGCAAAGTCGACGGACAAGGTTCTCTTTGCCTACGCGATTGATTTCATTGTTTGTTTTTCTTCTTTTGTGGTGAGTTCTTCAAGTGTGAAGAACTTCGTTTATCTTTATTTTCTTGAAGTTTTTTTGGCAGAGAGAACGTGAAAGAGAAGAGATATTGAACGTGTGCTGAGAGATAGACGTTAGAGGAGAGAGTTATCTTAGGCTTAGGAGTCTAGTTTAGGACTTAGCCAAATAAGGTTTAGTTAAATATTAAAAATCTCATTTTGCTTTTATTGTAAACAAGAAAATATATAATAAATATTAATTAATTACATTAATTTAGCAACTTAAATAAACAAAAACAATTTAAATCATCGCTTCCAACTAGGTTCGAACTTTGGGTGGAGCAAGACTTCACTATGAGATCTAATTTTCGGCCCTCTGTCCCGAAAATGCCCCTCTACCTATTAATTAAATAATTAATTATATAGTTAGAGTAATAACAATACTACCCTTAGCCTGTAAAAAGACCATTTTACCCCAAGACTCTCCAAACCTATGATTTTCCCTTTTTAGGTCCGGTAAAGACTCATACGAGTAAAGTTTCGTATTCGAGGGCCCTTCAATGCTTGACCCAATATTATATAGCTAAAATAATTCTCCAAGTTAGTTGGATTTGTTGTAGGAATTGTTCAGAAGTCTTGTTCTACGATCATCAATTCGTGTAAACCCGTTCTAGTCGTGGGCATTCTAGGTACATTAAGCATTACATAGCATATCTATTTTTAGGGTTGTTACAAAGTAAGAACAATGACTTATTCATTGTAATGATGAGATAAATACTTCACAAAATCGGTGGAATGGCACACTAAATTTCTTTCAATAGGAAAAATAGGTGTATTGATTAATCATCTATTGCTCTCGCTCCCATGCTACACCCTATCAACAATACATCTTCCTATTGGTGTAAGAAAAAAATAGAAAAAATGTATAAAAGATATCTTTTGGGTGGTTCAATTAGAAAAAGAATATTCATTGGGCCTCTTGGAACTCGATGTGTTACCCATATGATGAAGGAGGTATGTTTTCAGAATAAATCATGACATTTGTTAAACTTTTAATACCAATAGTGGTGAACCTTAAGGGCGACCAACTCTATATAGAAGGAGTTTCTAAAGGCTAAGTATTGCCAAACGATTCATCCTGTGATTAAGAGGTGGTACTCTGGAAACTATCAACCTTGGAATTCAATTAGCCAAATCAAAATTACAATGGATAGATATATACTATGTAAAATAGGAAGTGAATATATCTTAGTGTGGCAAGATAATTGAACGAGATGTAGACCTCTCTAGCAATTTTTCCTTGATGATAGAAAATCAAGATAGCAAAAAAAACTGATATCTACATCAATCGGCAATGACATTAGCTAGGTTGGGACATTTTCATACCTAACCATGTGATGGATAATATTCATAGTATGAATGTAGATTTGTACTTGAATATCAACGATAGGCCTATTTGGACTCCAATGCAAAGTGGTTCCTTCACACTGACCTTGTCTTGGGAAATTCAGAGGCAGAAGAATGATATGAGTTGGTTTGATTCCAATACCTGGTGTAAGAAAGTACCCCTCAAGAGGAGTTTAATCCTATGGAGAGTAGTGAGAAATTGAATCCCCACAGATTGTAAACATACAAAGATAGGAATTCTTATGCCGTTAAGATCTCGCTGCTTCAAATCACCTCAGCAGAAATATGTTGACATTTAACCTGCTCTGGGAAATTTGCAAAAACGATTTAGTCAATTTATTGTGGACCATTGGGGATTCCTTTTGATAATATTCCCATCATAATGTTAATCAAGTTCTGGTGGACTTGGAAAACTCATAATCCAGTCCCAAACATGCTAATGAAATATCTCCCTGCTATCACCTTGTGGGAATTGTGGTAAACAAGATGTGGGGCTAAATATGGTCAGGACATTTACAATATAAGGAAAACTATTAACTATATATCTACATCATTAGACCTAATTCTTAAAGGAAAATTTGATAAGATAAAGGTAGACCCCGACTAGGAATTAGTATGGTACTTGATGATAAGCGACATCTCCGATAAAAGAATTGGTCAAGTTAAATGGTTGAAGCCCTCTAATAGCTTTGTGAATATTAATTCTAACGCAAGTTTTAAAGTTTATTAATGTGGAGGTGGAGGACTGATTCGATACCACCGTGGGAACCTTATTTTAGATTATTCACTAAATCTTAGACATGGTACCAACAATTGGGAAGAAGCTAAAGCATTGTTGTATGGAGTTGAATGGTGTGTGATAAGTGAATATGATTATATTTTAGCGTAATGTGACTCCTAGGTCTTGATGAACTTAATAAATGGCATCAACTCTATGCCATTGATAATGAATGATGAAGTATGGGAATTGAAAGCTCATACAGACTGCTAGCTTCATTTTAAATTAATACTACAGAGAGGCAAACAAAGTTGCAGACCATCTGGCAACTCTTAGTTACGACCATCCTAACGACATGGACTATGATGTTTTTGTAGAACTACCGACTAGAGTAAAGGACTGGTGAACATGGACAGGTGGGAGATGAAAAACATTAAAACTATGAAGAAGAGTAATGATCTAATTTGAGAAATTTCTAGAGAACAAGTTTGATACTGGCAATAGATAATATAGATTTTGTTATATTTCTCACATAGTTAATATAGCCAAAAAATAAAATCCACCTCTTGCTTTTTTTCATCTCAAGTAGGATAGCTTGATATCCTCTTCTCTTATGAGGGAGTAGTAACTCACTAAGTATAATCTCCCTAAGATCATATAAAACATTTGCTATAAGCAGAATAAAATACCTTTTTGTGAATAAAAAATTAAAAGATATATCATTTAGAATTAAATCCTTGGCCTTATAAAATTTTTCAAGTCCTAAAACTACCCACCCTAATTTCATTCACTTAATTTTATACATTCTCTCCACGGTTTTCTTCAATATCCTATCTCTAGACCAAGAAAAAAGAAGTGAGGTTCTTTAAATTCAAGCGTCCTTTCTACATCACCGCGTAGGGATTGAATCAAGTTATGCAGGTATTCTATCAAGGTTGTAACACCTTGTACATCTGGAAAGTCTAAAGTGATCTTACAAGCAAGTTCTTGAACCTAAAATAGACCATGGAAGCTTCAGGGAATCCTAAAAGGTCTGTTCAGGGGTCCACAAGTTGTTTAAGGGAGGTATTTCAACCGTCTACAGCGTTTCCAGGATTTAAGTCTCTTGGATGGGACCCTAGAAGACACATGGTGACTTATATCACCCGTTGAGGGGTCTTATAGTTGCTTGTAAACTTTTGATTTGATATCAATTCTTTAAAATGTGGGAATGATTTTTATAGTTATTAAGGTCAAAAGAATCTCCTAACAGAAAGTTGAGTTGAAAGTTTTCTAATCCATTGAGTTTCAATATGATATTTTACTTGGGCCAAATTCAAATGACCATATATCTCAATACATAATAAATTAGATGAATCATTACCCATCAAATTAATTTTCTACAAATTATCTTTTCATCTACAGAAAGTTTCCTCTATTTTAGGTTTGGAGCAAAATGTTATGCTCGTTTTAGTAATACCCTATTAGACAATTAATGTTGCACAGATGACTGTACTGATACTATAGTTTTTCACGAACTATAGAGCCCTAAAAAGTCAATAAAGCCTTTTTCTAACGAAACTTCATCAATTTTATGTTAGGGTCATTTGGGTCTTTTCCCTATATGTTTGGTACCTAAGCTATGATATTTAAATTGTTATTTTAAGCATAATCCACAATATTTTACATAGATTTAATGGCTTAAAAGGTGTCAATGAGTTCTTATACGTTCATAAACACTTAAAGTTTTTAGAGTAATGTTCCAAGAGGAGAATAAATGTTCGTTGAATTTCGTCGATTTATCAATGATTTGGTAAATAGAATGCATGAACTTGAGCTACTATCCTTTATTTGTAAATTAATATTAGGAATGATAAGATTTACTTCACATGATCGTTCACGCTTGTGTTAATAAATCATTTAGTTATAAAAGAATCTTATGTAGATAAACTCTCAAGAACTTGAAAATGGTTGATTAATAGTGCATGAGTCTGAGCGTAAATGTGTAACTCAAAGTATTTATAACTTCAGGGTAAAAAAATAGTTTATTGTGGGGACATGATGAGTCCACAAGATGGACTCATTTAGGTCTATATTTTAATAGAAATAATGTCGTCAAATTATTATTTTACCTCAATATATGATGAAAACCCTTACGTTTCAGGTATTTAATGTTTGAAGGAAATCATGGACACTACGTTGAATAAAAAGAACAAAAAGGCTAAAAATAACGAAGAAATGTTAACCTCATGATCGCCTAACTTCTTGGCGAGCTGCCAACATGATCATCAGTTTGCCTAATTGTTCAAAGTATGTCATCCCAAACGAGCACGGTAAATGAAATGGTGAAGATCACCAAAACCATTAGGCGACATTCTGAAAAGGTCACTCAACAGCCGAAAGTTATAGAACGTTAGAGCACAAAATGAGAAAAATAACGGTGAATAGTAATTTCATTTTGTGTATTGCTGATCCAATTGGTGTGAGATGACCTAACTACCGAGGAGCGGATGATTTTTGTAAACAAGTGGTCAAAGGAAAAGTATCAAGGAAGAGGGCAATTTTCAAAACGTATCGGCAACCCCATCAAGATTTCCTTAAGTTATAGTTAGTTAGTTGAAGAATTGATGACGAATTGAGGGCAAGATGGAGGATCATTTGGTGCATCGCCGAGCAGTTCCACGAAGCAATCCTATGTCGCCTAATGAAACTAAGCATGGAAATTTTGAGGGAAGATGTAAAACCGTAAATTGCTGAGTTGATCGGCAACTTTGAATAATTATGCTTAATGATCTGCTGCATCCCACATATGAGAAAACCATAAATACTAGTTAGAGTTAGAATTTAAAAAGTGTAACAATATTATAATTTTCATCTAGAATATTACTATTTCATATTTTTTATCTTAGTTTGAGAGGTTTTCAAAGACTTGAAGAAGAAGAGATTTTCGTCTCATTCAGTTTGGAATTGCATCTCTTGGATGTTTCATGATTGGCTTATATTAAGACTTAAATATTCATACCCATTTGAAAGCAAGGTCATTTAGGAATAAATTTATATCTCCTAATACATGGTAAAAAAATACCTGTTGTGGGACGTGATTTGCAAATATGGGTTATTTAGTTGTTGGGTCTTTCTTGCTGATAATTTAATGGTATTTTAATTGTGATTTAGTTTAGTAGTTGCGGATGAATTTAATGAATTTATAGTTTTAAATGCAAGTTCATATGTTTTTGCGGCTTGCTCGAGAGAGAAGCCATAAAACATAGACTACTAAATTGATGGCCGGTGTGAGTGGGTTAACATGAGGTTTAGCTCGAGAGAGTGAACCCTAGTGTCATTCCCACACATTTATCTCGAGAGAGTGAGTGGGATAAGGTCTCTTCATGTGCAAAGTATCTGTTCGGGAGGAACACACTTGAAATGGGGTAAGTTGCTCGAGAGAGAGCTTATCACACTTAAAGTCTAGACTACACATAGTTATTCCATGATTTCTGTATTAAAAGCATGTACCCAATGATTTAGTCTATCCCATATTCTATTCATATCTCGATAATTTACCCTCTCAATTATTTATTTTCTTTGTCATTTTTCATTGTTTTTATTTATTTGTTACAAACCCCAAATGGATTTTTGACACCTGGTCCTAATCTACATATGGGGATTTTTATGATGTTTTCAAGAGACTGGAAAAGGAGATCATAAACATGGTACATACTATGCAGCCTGATAGGTCTCAAATTACAAGAACTACACTCAATAAGACGAAAGTTGAGTATATGTCTTACATAAAACTTCAAGAGAACATTCTAAGAGAAAAAGCAAAAGTGTGATATCTAGTAAATTGGGTTACAAACTAAACATACTTCCATAAGGTTATCAAAGATAGATGAAGAAGGATATGGATCAATAAGATATTGGACGAGTATCAACCATGGGTACAAGGTAATGCTATTGTGTATGAAGCAGGAGTTATGTAATTCAATGAAATATCTAGTCAGGTTCCTGATTATAATTACTTCCAAGCCTTGGAGGGTATCAACATTACTCTCACAGATGATATCAACCATGCATTGAAAACATTTCCGATGGATAAATATATAAAAAGAAACTTGATGACCATGGATCTTGACTATGTCCCTAGGCCTGATGGATTCACAAATAAGTTTTTTAAGACTTATAGGGGAGTGTTAGACTCTAAAATTACTAAAGCTTTGGATTTTTTGTTTTGTTGTTCTTGTATTCTAAATGGTTCACTCGTACTAACATCGCCATGATTTCCAAAATTAATCACCCCTCAACAATTTTTTAATATGAGGACTATTAGTCTTTGTAATGTAATATGTAAAATTTTCTATAAAGTTGTAACCTCCAGGATTAGTATGGTCCTTCAACTTTTGATTAGTAATAACAAAAAGTGGTTCAATCAATTGTATATAATTATTACAGAAAACATTCTTCTTAAACAACAAATTATTCAAGACACAGGTTCTGCTAATATGGAAGGCAATGGTGTTCTTAAATTAGACATAGATAAAGATTATTATAGAGTCTCTTGTCCTTATATGTGCATTCTCATGAGAAGGATGTGATTCTATTTGAATTAAGGGTTGACATAATTTTAGGCATATATCTAGTAACTTGTATTCCTTATTAGTCAATGGAAATAAATATGATTTTTTTCAATCAAAGAGGGGTCTGAGACAAGCAGATCCTTTCTCTCATACCTTGTTTGTTATTAGTGTTGAATTTTTCTTTTTTAAACTTAACAAACTTAATCATAACACTGAATTCATTGGATTTAGCATGAATAAAGGGGCCTAATCATTAATCATCTAACATTTGCTATTGATATTATATTATTTTCTAGTGGAGGCAGGTGATCTCTAGCGTTGATGATGGAAGTTTTGGGAAAGTACTAAAAATTTTCAGGACAAGAGGTTAACTAGCTGAAATCTAGTGTATCACTTTATAGCAAAGAACACTCTCAATCTAAGCAAAGGATTCAAGATATCACTCGTAAGACTTACAAATGTCTACAAATCAAGTACTTGGCATACAAATATATTAAAGAAGGAAAAACAATGTCTTATTCTTTGTAATGATAAGCAAATAACTTCAGAAGATCGGTGGTTGTCAAGCTAAATTTCTTTCAATAGGAAAAAAAGTGTTTTGATAAATCATGTACTACTCTCTCTCCTAGGCAACACTATATTATCAATACATCCTCGTTTTGTGTGTTAAACCAAATGGAAAAAATGTTTAATGGATTTCTTTTTGGTGGTTCAAGTAAGAAAAAGAAAATTCATTAGGCCTCTTGGAACTCGATGTGTTACCTATATGATGAAGGACATATATCTTTTAGAAGACATAAATACATTTATAAAGATTTTAATACCAATACTGGTGAACCTTAAGGGCAACCAACTCCCTATAGATGGAGTTTCTAAAAGCCAAGTACTGCCAATGGATTCATCTTGTAATTAAGAGGTGTTGCTTGGGAAACTATCACTCTTGGAATTCTATGTCCAAAATCAAGTGTACTATAGATAAATATATATTATTGAAAATAGGGAGGATATGTCTTGTGTCGCAAGATAATTGGACAGGATTTGTAGTTCTCTTGCAATTTTTCTTCTAAGATAGAAAACCAAAATAGGAAAAAAATGATATCTACATCAATGGGCGATGACATTGGGTAGGTTGGGACATTTTCATACCTAATCATGTAATGGAGAACATTCATTGTATGAATGTAGATTTGGACTTGAATATCAATGATAGGCCTATTTGGACTCAAACACAAAGTGGTTCCTTCACACTGATCTCGTCTTGAGAAATTCAGAGGCAGAAGAACGATAAGAGTTTTTTTGATTCAAATACCTGGGGTAACAAAGTACCCCTCAAGATGATTTTCATCTTATGGAGAGTAGTGAGAAACCTAATCCCCACAGATTGTAAACTCACAAAGATGGGAATTCTTATGCCGTTAAGATGTTGTTGCTGCAAATCACATCAGGAGAAAGATGTTGACCATTTAAGCTGCTCTGGGAATTAGCAAAAAAAATTTAGTCAATTCTCTGTGGACCATTGGGAATTCCTTTAAATAAAATTCCCCTCATAATATTAACTAAGTTCTTGTGGACATGGACAACAAATAATCTAGTCCCAAACATGCTAAAGAAATATTTCCCTGCTATCACCTTGTGGGAATTGTGGAAAGCAAGATGTGGGGATAAATACGGTAAGGACATTTACAACACAAGGAAAACTATTAACTATATATCTACATCTTTAGACTTAATTCTTAAAGTACAATTTGATAAGATAATGTTAAACCCCAACAAGGAAACAATATGTTACTTGATGATAAGTAACATCTCCGACAGAAGAATTGTTTTTGAAGATTAATTATGCCGAATGTTGTGAAGATGGTTATTGCGGAGGTTGAGGGGAGATTCGAGACCACAGTGGGAATATTATTTTTCCTTATTCACTAAATCTTAGACATGGTACCAACAATCTGGCAGAGGCTAAAGCATTCTTGTATGGGGTTGATTGGTGTGTGATGAATAAATATGAGTATAATTTTGCGAAAAAATGACTCCAATAACATTGTGAACTTTGTGAATTAGATCAACTCTATATCATGGAGAATTTATGATGAAGTAAGAAAATTTAAATCTCATGGAGACTATTAGTTGTATTTTAAGCCACTACAACAGAGAGCAAAACAAAGTAGTAAATCATCAGGCATCTCTTAGTTACGAAAATTCTAACAATATGGCCTATGATGTTTATTTAGAACTACCGAGTAGAGTAAAGTAATAATGAACATGTATATGTGGGAGATGACAAACTTGACAACCATGAAGAAGAGTAATGATCTAAATTTGAGAAATTTCTTGAGAAACTTGTATACTAGCAATAGATAATATACATTTTGTTATATTGGCTCACTTAGTTAATATAGCCAAATGTAAAATCCACCTCTTGCATTTTTTCATCTCAAGTGGGATAACTTGATATCCTTTTCTGTTATTAGGGAGTAGTAATTCACTATGTGTAATCTCCCTTAGATAATACACAACTTTTGCTATAAGATGAAAAAAATAACTTTTTGGTGAAATATAAAAGAAAAGTTATATCTTTTAGACTCTAATGCTTGGCCATATAAATGGTTTTCAATTTCTAAAAATATCTATCCTAATATCATTTCGTTAATTTTATACATTCTCTCCTACATTTCCTCCAAAATCCTCTCTCTAGACCAAGAAAGAATAAGCAAGGTTCTTCAAGTTCAAGTCCCATTCTACATCACTATTTAGGGCTTCAATCAAGTTATATATGTATTCCATCAAGGTTGTAACACCTTGTACATCTAGAAAGAGAATAAAGAGGGCTAACAAGCAAGTCCTCGAACCTAAAATGGACCATGGAACGTTCAGGGAACCCTATACGGTCTGTTTAGGAGTCCACAAGCTGTTTAGGGAAGGTATCCACCCTGTCTAAGGCTTCTAGGATTTGGGTCACTTCAATGGGACCCTAGAATACCGATAGTGAGTTATATGATCCGTTGAGTTGATATCAACTCTTTAAAATGTGGGAATTATTTTTATAAGAATTCAGGTCAAAAGAATCTCCTACCACAAAATTGAGTTGAAAGCTTTCTAATCCATTAAGTTTCAATATGATATTTTACTTGGTTCAAATTCAAATCACCATATCTCTCAATGCTGAACGAAGTAGATGACCAATGACTTATCAAATTATGTTCTACAAGTCCTCTTTTCAACTCCCAAAAGTTTGCTCCTTTTTATGTTTGGAGCAAAATGTTAAGCTCGTTTTAGTAATACCCTATCAGACAATCAAAGTTTAACGAATGACTATACGACTACTATAGTTTTTCACGAACTGTAGAGCCCTAAATTGTCAATGAAGCATTCCTTTAAGGGAACTCGATCAGTTTTAATTCAGGGTCATTTTGATTTTCCCTCTATGTGTTTGGTACCTAAGATATGTTGTCTAAATTCTTATTTTAATCCTAAACCACATTGTTTTACGTACGGTTAAGGGATTAAAATTTGTTAATGAGTTCTTTTATGTTCATAAAAACCTAAAGTCTTTTTGGTAATGTTCCAAGAGGAAAATAAATGTTTTTTGAATATCGTTGATTTTTCCAAGATTTTGTAAATAGATTGCATGAATTGAAAATGCTATCCCTTATTTAAGAAATTGATATAAGGAATAATAAAAATTACTCTGCATGATCGTTCACGCTTATGTTAATAAATCATTTAGTTATAAAAGAATCTTATGTAGATAAACATTCATGCACATGAAAATGGTTGATTGGTAGTGCATGAGTCTGTGTGCAAATGTGTAACTCAAACTATTTATAACATCATGGTGAAAAAAATAGTTTATTGTGGGGACATGATAAGTTCACAAGATGTACTCATTTAGGTCTATATTTTAATAGATATAATGTCGTCAAATTCTTATTTTTCCTCAATATATGGTGGAAACCCTTAAGTTTCAGGTATTTAATGTTTGAAGGAAATCATGGACTTACGTTGAATAAATAGAACAAAAATTCTATAAAGAACGAAGAAATGTAAACCTGATAATCGCCTAAACTTCATGGCGCACTGCCAACATGATCATCAGTTTGCCTAATTGTTCAAGTAATGTTATCCCAAAAGAGCAGGGTAAATGAAATGTTGAAGATCACCAAAACCATTAGGCGACACTCTAGAGAGTTCACTCAAAAGCCGAAAGTTATAGAACGTTAGAGCATAAAATGAGAAAAAAGACGGTGAATAGTAATTTCAATCTGCCTATCGCTGATCTACTCGGCTTTAGATGACCTAATCATCCAGGAACGGATGACTTTTGTAAACAAGTGCTCAAGGGAAAAGTATCAACGAAGAGGGCAATTTTAAAAACCTATCGGCGACCCCATCAAGATTTCCTTTAGTTATACTTAGTTAGTTAAAGAATTGATGACGAATGGAAGGCAAAATGAAGGAGGATTTGGCACATATGTCTCATAATGAACTTAAGCACAACAGTTGTTAGGGAAGATGTAAAACGGTGATGAACGACATTAAAGGGTGAATCGCTGAGTTGATCGGCAACTTCGACTAATGATGTTGAATGATCTGTTGCATCAAATATATGAAAAAACATTAAATGCTAGTTACAGTTAGAATTTAAAGAGTGTAACAACTTTATAATTTTCATCTAGAATATTACTTTTTCATATTTTTTATGTTAGTTATAGATGTTTTCAAAGACTTGAAGAAGGAGAGGTTTTGCTCTCCTTCAATTTGGAATTGGATATCCTGCATTTTTCATTCTTGGCTTGTATTAAGATTTAAATATTCATACCAATTTAAATTTAAGCTCATTTAGGTATAAATTTCGATTTTCTAATGTGTTGCTAAAAAATACAATTCGTGGGATGTGATTTGGAAATATGGGTTGTATTAGTTATTGGGTTTTTCTTGCTGATGGGTTAATTGTACTTTAATTGTGATTTAGTTTAGTAGTTGTGGATGAATTTAATGAATTTATAGTTTCAAATACAAGTTCATATATGTGTTTTCGGCTTGCTCTAGACAGAAGCCATAAAACATAGACTAGTAAATTGATGGCTGGTGGGAATGGGTTGACATGAGGTTGAGCTCGGGAGAGTTAACCCTAGCCTCATTCCCACACACTTTGCTCGAGAGAGCGAGTGGGCTAAGGCGGAGGTTACTCCTCATGTGGAAAGTAGTTATTCGGGAGAAACACACTTGAAATGGGGGTAAGATGCGAGAGAGAGAGCTTATCACCCTTATAGTCTAGCCTAGTCATAGTTATTCTATGACTTATGTATTAACATTTTTTACCCAATGATTTAGTCTATCCCATATTCTGTTCACATCGCGAGAATTCCCCCTCTCATTTATTTATACTCTCTATCATTTTTTGTTGTTTTTGTTTACCTGTTACAAACGCCCCAATGTATATTTGACACATTCCTGTCACCCCTTTGATTTTCCATGTTTGTTTTCAATAATATCGTTATATACGACTAATTAGAACCCAATTCTAATATTATACGATCGTAGACACTTATATTAGAAGTTGTGTCGTTGATTATGCAAACATCAAAAATAGTGGTGTTACGTTAAACGTTTTAGATTAGTAAAAGTTTTCTTCTTCTTAGTTGTAGTTTACTTACCCAATTTTTAGTTTTGTTTTGTAGGCTCTGTGATTATGTCAAGACATATGAGTGCAGACGGTGAGAATAGTTGCCAAGCAAGCAACCTAGAAGGATGAGATTCCAAATAACTCCATCAAGTCATGGGAAGAGTTTGTTGTTATCTTTCATGAAATATTCTTCACTCATAAAAAATGATAAAAATTTCGGGAAAACACGAAAAATTAAAAAAAAAAAGGGAGAATAAATTCATGAAGCATGGACAAGGTTTAAGATATTTTTGTGAAAGTGACCAATGCATGGATTTCCAAGCTAATTATTGTTCCAATACTTTTACTGTAGTCTGCATTCGGAGAATAAAGGGATAGTCAATCAATTGGTGCAGGTGGAATAATGAAGCAATCATTTGAAGTAGCCTCATTTCTCCTAGATGGTATGACACGAGTAAATCATGTATAATACACCAACAATAATTACATTTCCCCATTGTGTTTCAAATTAACGCAAGAACAACTTGATAAAAAGGAGAGGAACAAAAACATTAAAAAGATGTTGGGTCAGATGGAAATTCTATAGGAACACATGAAGGGAAATTCTTGAGTATTCCGAGTTTACAAGGTTTTCTCTTTCTATTAATAAGACCGAGCTAGAATAAAGGTGGGAACTGCAAAAGATACGAGGAATGTTTCAACCGACTCTATCGACCCTGGGTGTAATTCAAGACAGGATGATTATGAGGAGGACCATACTAATTAGAGTGAAATCCCGAGATCTAAAGATAGTGAAAGCAGCCCTCGGGTAAATGAGTTCTTGTTGCTTATACATGATGAAGTTAAGGGTTCCAACGATTTACTGAAAGGGATGAAAAATGATTTTTCATAATTCAGCTGTAGAGTAATTCTCATGTCGATACCATGAAAATGATAGAAGGTCAATTGAGTCTACTATCAGCTCAATTAACGTCCAAGGCATATGAAAGAACATGAAAGAGAGCTGGCGGTAGTTACCCACAACAGGAAAGTGGAAATCGGAAAATGTTAGGGAGGAACAAGAACTACCTATTCAAAAAAACTTTCCCAAAGAACCATAGGAGGAAACATAGTAACCTGTTCAAGTCCTAAATATCATACACATTTACCCAAAATACCTCCACCATTCTCCCCATCGCTTGAAAAAGAAGAATGAAAATGAAAAATTCAAAACATTCTTGTCAGTGTTCAAGAAAAGGATACGCCAAGTTCATGAAAGAGCTAGTTTCAAAGAAAAGGAGTTTTGAGTATGAAACAATTAAAGTACCCCAATGTTACCACACAATTATGACAAATCATTCAATAACTAAGAGAGAAGATCCTCGGGAATTTGCCATCCCATGCACCATTGGCATTCTCCAATTCTCTAAAGCCTTGTGTCAATTAGGAGCGAGCATCAATTTAAATCCCTATGCAATATACAAGCACTTAAGACTGGTTGAAAAAGAGGCAACCATTATAAGGATATGGATAATTAATCAATCAAACACCTAGTGGCGATCTTTTATGAAATTTTTGTTAAAGTAGATTACTTCATCTTTTCGCCCGATTTATTTATTTTAGATTGTGAGACAGATGATGAAATTTTCATTATTTTGGGAAGACCATGCTAAGATACAAGGAGAGCATTGGTGGCTGTCGAAAGTGGGAAAATTTTAAAATCTACATAAACTATGATGAGGTCACGTTCAATACTTTCAAATCAATGAACAAAAAAATTGATATACATATGTTGATCCTAGTTCTGTTTGCCTGCATCATATGACAATGCTAGCCAACTGACATCAATACATTAAATGTACGAGTATGCAAGTTGGAATGCTAAAATACAACATAGGCTTGAAAGGAAATCTAAAGATCATACCTAACTCAACTTTACTCAACATAACTGAACTCATTTCAATATAGAAAATTTTAAAACAAGTGCAATATAAAGAAACAGTTTTTAAAACATGGTTCTGTGTATGCAATGATACATACAACTATGATATGTATGTAAATAACAAATAAATTCATGTATATAAAATATAAAATACAACTCTAGAAGTTTCTCTAACCGACAACCATCACTTAAGAACTACAATGATGATACGAAACATTACCTCACACTTCCAAGTACCAACATATACCTTACCATCAATATAGGAACTAACTTAACTTAGTGGATCCAAGAGTCCATGCAAAATGATTCATCTAAAAAGTAGGAACCCTTTCTACCTATGATGACTACACGGTTTATGGGGGATTGAGTTAATATGAGCTCACATCCCCATATCACTTCTCAATACTACTATAAAAATATACTTAACTCATAAAATATACTTAGATCGTACATTCGGAAAATAATTTTGTCTTGTTTAAGATAATTACACCAGCTAAGCATAAAATTTCTCTTGGAAATTAACGTTTCCCCTCATGCTTCATTTAGAAAGTGATTACCCTTGTTAGAAATCTTGCTCGTAGGCTCTTTGGAAATCTCATTTTCCGTTCCTACTTAAATATGAATACATTTTAAATATTTTTAGAAATACTTAATTCCCATATAATTTTGAAGAAATGAATCAATTTTACGCTTAACTAAATCAAAATGTAGGTCTTAAAATAAAGTTAAAATATTTGCAAAAAACGTTTGAAAAACTTTAAGAGCTTCTAATAACTTGACTCTTGACTTCTATTGACTATGATATTAAATTATCTTTACTTGACTCTTTACTGGTACTTGAATTGAATTATGTATTAACGGATTGAGATTTGTGATTGGAAAGATCTTATGATGTTTAGGAATGATTTTAGATATCTGAGGATGAGGAAAGACCGAAAATAAGTATTTGAGGGTAGGTTCAGAGGTGGAGAGCTATTAGAATTAAGTTTCAAAAATGACTTTTGAGGAAGAACACTCTTTGACAGCACTGCAATGCAAAACAAAATCTCCCTAATCATGGAACCTTCTCTGCGATGTGCCATTGATGCCAGTTTTCTTTTGACAAAATTTCTTCTTCATATTTTCATCTTTAAACCCTCTAATCTCCATGGGTTCTTTTAGATAATACATATAGTACATTACATATTCAAAGTACATCATATTATTGTCAAAATCTAACCTTAAAAATATATTAGCAACACACAAATCCTAAACGAATTGAATGAAACAAGAATTTAATGGAACTTCAACAAATCCATCAAGAACTCAATTTATAAGCTTTCAAGAGCTTAAATTCATTGAAATAAATCACGATTGGATTGTGGTAGAATTAATACAATGTTATGTGACCTGAAATACCTTTTTAGGGATCACCCCCGATGAAATCCACAAGCTAAGCTTCGACGATTTTGACGAACCTTGACATTCTTCTCCTTTCTCCTCTTATCTCCTCTTTTTCCCGATCTTTCAAAACTCTAACTCTATTGGTAAAAGTGTAAAGTAATCTAATAATACCCTTATTTAATAACCAACATTGAACCAAAATAATTAGGTAAGGAAAAGGCAAAACTACGCCTTCAAAATTCGGATATTACTTCCCGTATTCGAACAACCCAACTTCCAGACGCATGAGTCATTCATACAAAATTGAAATTGCACAAAGTCGGTGTCTTTGGAAAGATTATGCTAAATGAATTACAATCATATCTGGAATCAAACTAAAATTATCTTGATCTAGGAATTAGGGACGTTTGAAGTTGACCAAATTTCACTTTTCCTAGCTTAAACAAATTTCAAGATTTTTTCATTATTTCCAAAAATGACTATTTATATTTCTTTGATTATTCTTAGATGTTTCTAATTGCGAGATTTTACAATATATCGCCCATGGAAATATTCGTTTTCGAATGAGATTATTCTTACTAGGCTAAAGGTGGTAACATTAAGTCCAAACACCCAATAAGAAAATGTGAATAAACATGCCAACTTATTAGTCATTACTAATAAAGGATTAGTAACTAAATTAGGAACTTCTCCGGACTCAAACAGATGCAGATAATCTCTTCTTCATATCTTCGTTATCTTCCAAGTAACTTCCTCAAAAAACAGATTCTTCTATAGAACTTTGACAGATATTTCTTCCTTAATCCTCAACATGTGAACATGGTTGTCTAGGATTTGAACAAAAATATCTTCATAAGATAATCTTTATTTGATAACAATATCTTTGATTGATATAATGATTGAAGGTTCGCCCATGCACTTCTTCAACATGAGGATATGCAACCCCGGATGAAATGCTGCTAACTCATGTGGTAGTTACAATTCATAAGCTACCTTGCCAATTATTTTGTAAAATCAATAAGAACCAACATACCAGGGACTAAGTTTCCCCTTCTTACAAAACTTCATAACTACCTTCGTGGGTGGAAGTTTCAAGTATACCCAATCACACAATTCACCTTGATACCACATAACACTATCTCTCCTTTGTTCAAAAGACTAACACTTTTTGTTTATGAACACGATTCAAGCTATAAAGAATCTTTCTCTTCCTTTCCTTTTTATTTAGACAATAATGATGATTTAGTCCCATTCATCACCACTACTCCTTCTGTGGAAATTATTATTCAAACTCCTAGTCGTTCAAGTGTATGCACATCATTTTGCTAACTCTTCCTTATCTTCTTTAAAATGGGTGGTACTAACCATAGAATACTTTCTCAAGGCATTGGCACCAACATTAGCCTTAACTAGGTGATGAAGAATACTCATTTCATCATTTTTGAGTAACTCTAACCACTTAAGTTTTCTAAGATTAATCTCTTTCTTAGTGAACATATACTGAAAACTCTTGTGATCGGTGAACATATCCTCATGAACAACATAAAAATTGCAGGTGTCTTATTTTCCAATAAAATACTACACATTCAAACTCTAAATCATAGGTTGGGTAATTCTTTTCATAAAATTTCAATTGTCTGAAGTCATAAGATATAACATGGACATTCTACATTAACACAATAGCCAAACTAACGCTAGATGAATCACAATACACAACAAAACCTTGCTTACCTTCTAGTAAGGTCAAAGACGAGGCATTATCCAACCTCGTTTTCAATTCCTAACAGATTTTCTCACAAGCTTAAAGTTAATTGTCTTCTTAGTAAATTTGGTCAAAGGAGACGAAATGGACGAGAACCCCTCTACAAACCTTCTATAATATCAAGCCAAACCTTGGAAACACCTAAGATCAGTTGGAGATATAGGCCTAGGAAAATTCTGTATTGCCTCAATTTTCTATGTATCAACTCTAATTCTATCACTGGAAACGATGTTTCCCAAGAACGTCAAAGACTCTAGCCAAACTCACATTTAGAGAAGTTGGCATACAATTTTCTATCTTACAAAGTTTGAAGAATTATTTTAAGATGGCTAGCATGATCTTCCTTATTCCTCAAATAAATTAGAATGTTATCAATGAAGATGACAAAGAAAAACTCTAATTGAGGCTAGAATAATCTATTCATATGTTCCATGAATGTTGCAAGCACATTTTAAAACTAAAGGACATGACCAAAACTCACAATCACCACTATGGGTCCTAAATGCTTTCTTTGAAATATCACATTCCTTTAATTTCAACTGATTGTAATTGGATCTGAGCTATATATTTTAGAATAAGAAACACCCTAAAGTTTATCGAAAAGATCAAAAATTCTCGGAAGAAGATAGTTATTCTTTATGATAACCTTCTTCAACTAACAGTAATTTATTCATCATAAGCAACCATATTTCTTGCTTAGAAATAAGACTAGAGTGCCTCAGGGTGAGACACTGGGACAAATGAAGCCTTATATATCGATCCTTTAACTACTCTTTATACTCTTTAAACAATGTTGGTGCCATTCTATATGACAAAATAAATATTGGACGAGTATCTAGAAGAAAGTCTATACTAAAGTTTATCTCTCTTTCTTGAGGGACTCTATGAAGATAATTTGGGAAAATTTCTTAAAACTCATTTACTACTGAAACTGAATGAATAGAATGTATCCCAATGCTTGAGTCATTAACTAAGACTTAGTCATATATAAACCCCTTGAATACTAACTTCATTTACTTAAGGTAAGAAATGAAACGACTCTTAGGCACTCTTACAACTTTTAAACTCTAAGATTAACTTATTTGGAAACTGAAACTTGACAACTCGAGTTATACAAATTACTAAGGCATAACAGGAAATGAAGCCAGTCCATACCTAGAATAACCTCAAAATCTACCATGTCAAACTTAACTAATTGTTATGGTACTCATGTGATTGACGGAAATGGAACAACCACGATAAACTCTTTCTACTAAAATAGAATCACCAACAAGTGTGTATACATTCAATGATACAATATGTTTTTCAAGAATAACATAAAAATCCATAGAAACATAAAGACTTAAAAAAATTTAAACTCACCTCTGGGTCTACCAAACCATAAATAGTAAAGTCAAAGACTTAGATCATACTAGTAACAACATATAATGATTCCTTTTTCTCTTGGAGACTATTGATAACATACAAGCGATTTCTTCCTCCGCCAAAACTAGAAGTACTAGGTGAAACTCATTCGGGTGGAGAAATTGAAGCCGACTGGGTTTTATTGCCAGGATTTCCACTACCCTGCCTACTCTTAGGGCACTCTTTCATGAAGTTACCCTCTTGCCCACACTTGAAGAAACATGTTTGCCCATCACGACTCTTACCTGAGTGGTTTCTACCACACCTAAAATAGACATGAGCTTACTCCCCCATGTGTCATGCTAGCTTGAGGATAAACAAGTTTAGCTTTGAATTTCTGAGTATTGTACTCAAATCTATAGTTTATGAAGTAATAATGGTTAATGATCCCTACTAATGTAACCCTATTTGAATCTGTGATTACATAATGTTAGGAGTCTTGAACCCGTGATCTCACCTTGTTCTGCGTATTGTACTCACTGAGGATTGAACCCGTGATCTCACCTTGTTAAAAGTCATAAAATAATTTGAGTTAAAAGAATGTGGAAACGGGGATTCGAACGGTGACCTTGGCTGGAAAATTAATCTGTGAAATATAAAGGAGAGGAGCGGGATTCTAACCCACAACCTCTTGGTCAGACATATGGAATTAAAAATAAAAAAAGATTGAGGCGTGTGGGAATAGAACCTACGACCTCTAGGCTGATTATGGGAATTAAAGAGAAAACTAAAGTGAGGTTGTGGGGATCCAATCCCATATCCTCAAGGTCAACTCGGAAAATTAAAAAAAAATAAATGAGGCTGTGGGAAATCAATTCCACAACCCCTCGGTCCCAAGACAAGTGAATAAGAAAGAAATAAAAATAAGTAAAAATGAAACCAAGGTGTTGGGGCTCGATCTCGGGTCCCCAAGCCATCTGCAACAAAATAGAATAAATAAAAAAGATGTATGTGTTACCAAGGGATCTGAAACCGGGTTCCCTTGCCAACATTCCGTATTTATATCTAAGTCATATGTGAATAAATATTCAAAAATAATATTGCCTACCACATAATATTAGGAAGATATGAATCACTTAAACAAACTATAAATGAAGCCTCATGGCTTGTATGTAATGACACATAAGTTTAGCATACGTTTAAAAGTAACTGAGCCTAAGATGTATGTGATAAAATGATGTAACCCTAGAAGGGTTAAGTAAGAGTGTGAAACACACTAAATGGCCAAGTGCATTGGCATATTATGAAATGAACATTCACGTGGTGGGGTGAGTAATTATGAAAAGCAAATGTGTTAAAGTTAATGAATGTGGTGACAATATTATAAGAGGCTAATGGGAAATATGAGAGCAATCTCAAATGAGCCTAAGAATTGTTACAAAAACATACTCACCTATGAGAGTGTAAAGCAAATGAAGATACTAGTCTCTATGAACACTCTAATGAAAGTATTGAAGTTAATGCATATTTAATACTAATGATGAGAGAGAAATCATCTAATGAGATATGATGTCCTCATTCTATAATCCAGCTTCCATGATGAAAGAGTTTAATGTAATGAAACTTTATACTGAGCACCGATAGACTAGCTATAAAAAGTGATGAATTTCTTCGGGAAGGGAGGAGGTTCACATAACTCACATGGAGACTTTCCGACATGCTGGGTATGGGTCTCCTTATATCTCCTAATCTTTGAACCTATATTGCCAATATAGGGATTAGGCAGGGTTCAATTCCCATGTACGCTACCATGTTTTGGATCACTTTACCCGGTGATTCCACCTCTTTTCGGTGTGAGGAAGAATGGATTTCATGATGCTCACATGGTCTATGTCGGTTACAGTTAAAGTTCCCCATGGTTGAATGAGGCTAGACTCAAATGAGGCACATAATTATATGAATGATAACGAAGGTGTTAGGATAGGATAATCAAGAGGTGAGATAGACTTAAGTAATGATGATAGGTTATCCTTGATCATTGCACATCGAACCCGATGAAAGTCTTAAACTACATCCTAGGTATAGATACTATTTACACTAGCTTATGATTGTATGAAATGAAGTACGTATGAATGAATGAAACACCTTCCCTGTTTGCTAAAGAAGGCTCCCTAGTTAAGGTCCCATATGTTGAGCCCACTTTTTTCGGATGTCTTTATGTCATGTCCATGATTCCAAAGTTTCATTTCATATAAACGAATAATATTAAAGATATTATGTGTTATATGCAATAACTTATGTGATATGTATAACACGTTATGTGTTGTGTGCAATATGATATGTATGATGATGCATGTTACTCTCATGGCATGACTTTCCTATCAAATTTGGAAGTTCCACTAACTTTCCTAATCCAAATTCAACAAGTCGACTGACATTACTTTCCATAAATCATGTTGTTAGGAAAGAGGTATTCTTATGCATGCATGTCCTTTGTGTGTGCCTGCACATAACCATACTTAGTACAAGTGTTTACTAATCCCATACAATATAAACTTTTAGTTGCTTGCACAGGTGTACGTTGGAGCTTACGGTACGACGTTGCACCTATCCAAACGTGGAGCTTACATTCAGACTTGGTAGGACCTCATGCTTTGGAGGATTTCCACCTTTATTATATATCTTAGATGTAGGCTTTATCTAGTAGAGCATGTTCCACTAGTGTTTCATTTACCATTTCATTTTTGACTTTGTATTGGTGTCGTTTTGGCAAGAATATGTTTAATGCAATTATGAAAGTATTCTTTTATTTGATTATCTCTATATTAGATGATTTATTTGTGAATGTCTATGATGTTAAGTATAATATTCTTCCCATGAAATGAGAAAACAAAATTTTAAAATTTTCTGCTAGAATTAACCTAGATGAAGTACGTACGATATATGTAACCTCTGAGAGGTCAAAGATGCGAGTCTCGTCTGGGGTCTAGTTTCTGGTTTTGACAAAGTTTGTATCAGAGCACTAGGTTAAATTTCAAAGATAATAATTTCATATCAACCACATCGAGTAGTTTCTAAGTCATGGTAGTGAAGCGCACCACTATCCTGAATTAGAGAAGACTACATGATGCGTAGGAAAATTCCCTTCCTCTGATCTTATCATGCCTTTCCTAATGTATAATTTTGTTGGTGTTATGAGAGTGTCTAACATCAATCTTGGTTTTTTTCAGAGAATTAATACTAGGAAAACAATTGGTCAAAGGATAGGAGGAGCAGCTGCTGGGGGCAATCAGGTTCTACCCCAGGCTTCAGCTGAAGGAGTGGCTATGCCGGTTAACCCTGCTGGGTTGTCTGATGTAGAGTACGGGCATCTCTGGCCTAGATGTCACAGTTCATCACTATGAAGGCCCAGGTCATGACTGACCATGTCAACCGGCAGAATGGTCAGACTTGGTGCATGATGTGGCAATATAGCCGAGTTTTGGGCGAAGTTTCGGTCACCTGGGTGCTTTTTAAGACAACCTTTATGGAGAGATTCTTTCCCAGAGATATGAGGGAGGACAAGGTTTAGGAGTTCATCAACCTTAAGCAGGGATCCATGATTGTCAGGGAGTATTCCCTGAAGTTTGTTAAACTATCCAGGTAAACTACTTCCCTTGGATGTAATAACATGGATCAGATGAGAAGGTTCCCCAAAGGAATAACGGAGATTTGGAGGAGGAGTGTCGGTCTACTATGCTCTATGATAACATGGACCTCTCCAGGTTGATGGTGCATGTCCTGCAGGTAGTGGAATGCTAGAAGAAGAGAGGCACTCGTGATGCTAGAAGGCCTAAGCCTCATGATCAGGTAGGTCTTGTCTAGGGTCTATATTTCGTTCATCACATGCTCATATAGTTACACCTATACCCTTGTGCATGAATGAAGGGAAGTATGAACATGTATGGTCTAAGTGTGTTTATATGAAAGGTTTTCTCAGATATGTATACACATACGAAAGCATGTCCATTATGTGTGTATGATGATGTAGTCAATAGAGGGGCTCTTGAAAGGTGTTCTCAAGGGTATCCTAAACTATATGGTGCTTTAATATGTTGTGTCCATGTTAAAGGTTTTATCACATGATTTAGGTTTATAAAAGAACACACTCATCTTCGATCTATAAGCTAAGCATATGGGGAGTCAATCTCCTAAAGCCTACTTTTAGAAAGTAATTATTAATAAAGTATTTTTAATAAAGGGAACTTTCCCTAGCACCGAGTGAACTTGAACATGAGGGGTGCCCATTCCCAATGTGGGAAAAGTTCTTCACCATAGTCCTCACGAGGTTGATAACTACAATGCCCCATTTGGCATAAACAGGGTTTCCATATATGCCTCCAAGTTTCATAAACTATGTTTGCCCCTTAGGATCTAGCAAGGGATATCACCTAATATGCTAGGATGATGTTAATGCTCTACATTGACAAGGTAGAGAATCCCTTGGTATAAGGCTCTACAACACCAAATTCCATGTTAGCATTCATGGTATTAGTGCCGGGTAATGCTATAGTTTCCCAAGAGTAAAATTGACAATGAAAGTGATGTAATGGATCCTAACTAGGATAAGCTAAGGGAAGTTTCTTAGTATACATGAGGGTATGGATATTAAACTATGCGTTGAACAAATAGCTCTTGAAAGGATTCTATGAAGGTGTTCTAATGTATATGATTATTTTTATGTCCTAATGCATGAGATTGTAGTGTTTTCTACTTGTTGTAATGATATGGAAACAAATATTGGAAGGAATGGGTTATGACCCATTGCCTAACCCGTTTGACCTAACCCGTTATGACCTAATCAAATTTGGATTGGGTTGAATCTTGACCCATTTATTTTATGCAAAAATTACTTAAATAAGCATCATATGTTCTCCTATTTTCAATATTCCATTATATTTTTAAAAATCTCTAAAATCCTTATTTCTTTAATGTATTCGAGATAATATTTATTGTATACGAGCTACACATTATGCATCAAGTTTGTTTTATAATGTATCTGAGCTAGTTGTTACTGTATCGATCTACATATTATGTATACGATATATATTATAATTATCAGTGATACTCTTTACTATATTCGAGTTATATAGTATGTATCCTATTTGTGTTACTTTTAAGGGATTAATATAATTAAAAACTAAAGAGGGATAGATAATAATTTATATAAAAACTATGAGATTTCTACAGAGGCATGACATGATATAGAAGGGTGTATCAATCTGAAACATTAGATTCATGACTTGATCTATAATAGAGTCATCACTCTCCAAGACCCTGCCCCCGTGGGGGAACGACCATCAACATGATCGAAAAATATGAAAATTGGATCCCTAATGGGTTGAAGCAAATGTCAACTCACTTATACAATAGTTGCCTCATTGACAATAAAGGCCCGTCTAGAGTTTTTTGTAATAACTGCACCTCATCAGACATTTGCTTTGGAAATAGAATGAAGCAATGAAAAACCCAAAGAAAATTTTGTTCTCAAGGAAGCTAAGTCATAAGGGATAACATGTTCTGGAAGATTTTATTTCCTTAAAGAGCTAGCTCAAGAAACCAAAAAAGAACGATCACAGAAGGTATGTATGAAGAGTTTTGGCGAAGAATGCAGCCTAAGGAGTATTCCATTGTGAAGCATTTGGAGAAGACTTTAACTCAAATTTATGTTTGGGCTCTACTAATGAATTCTGAGTACCACCGAAAAGCACTATTAAAGGTACTTGATGATGCATATATACCAATGGAAACAAGTTGGGAGAATTCAACAACTATTGTAATTCATGATATTTGGAATCATCAAATATCTTTCTAGGAATAGGAGTTGCCACTCGAAGGAGTGATGCAGAACCCTTCCTTGTATATCACCGCCAAAATGCACGGACAAGTTTATAGCTGAGTATTTATTGATAATGGTTTAGGACTCGATATCTGCTCATTATCAATCCTTACTCAGCTAAATTATGATGTTGGAAAAAATTATTTAAATCGCATGAATGTAAGAGATTTTGATGGTGCGCAAAGAGAGACAATAAGGGAGGTAGACTTATGTATCAAAATAAAGCCCGTAGAATTTGTCAATGAGTTCCAAGTGATGGGTATATTTACAAGATAAAACTTATTTCTAGGAAAACCATGGATCCATAATGTCGGAGTATTCTTAGCCACACAGCATCAACTATTGAAGTTTGTCTTGGAGGATCATGAGATTGTCATCCATGATGAAGGGAGTGACCGTAGTTACCCCAATTTTTCCATTCCCGTTATTGAAGATTCCTGTCGAGGTATTGACTTTCACATGGAGGAGATAACGAAGGATTATTTTGATGATACGACACAACAAGTACCAATGCCACTACTGTATAAAATGATAGCCATTACTATGCTAAGAAGCGGTTTTGAGCCTAGGATGGGTTAAGCAAGAATTTAGATGGCATATATAATCCTCTTCCTATCCCACTTAAAAATTTCTGGTTTGGCATATGCTAGAACACTACAGAGGAAGAATTGGTTGAATCATAAATAGGGAAGAAGCATTATTGTGATATACCAAAGTCTATGCCATAATTGTACAAGTCATTTATTGCTAAATCTTTAGAGCCTGAGATTAATGGTGTAGTGGAATGGATGGGAAGATTGTTTAATGAATAAGAATGTGATGTGATCTTAGAAGAATGCACCACAAGGCTCTCTAGCTAATATTCCGGACCTTGAGAGATGCTACATAATTTTATGGCCAATCCACCGGTGATCCATCGAATGGCTTGGTAGACAAAGAGAAGATTTGAATTTTTATTTTTGAAAATCAGTATTTTTCCAGATGAGGGTCGAAATCACCATTTATGTCACTTTATTTTTCATCATAATGTTTAAAAAGGAAATGACTCATAAATCATGACCAAATTTTGTACGCCTTTCAAAAATTCCAATGAAATCCTCGTTTATTTTAAATAAATCATCTTGTCTTTGCGAATCATTCTCTAATATATACATTTATACTTTTCTATCTAACATAATTGATTTATTATTCTTTCCAGTATAAAATGAATCTAAGCCTTTCAATGTCATAACATGTTCGAACACGGTGAACCGAGTAAGGTCAATAAATATGAATGTGAAGAATATGAAAAGGACTCCATAATGCCTTAACACCTCACTGAAGACTTGAGGCAACATAAAATGATATAAGCCCAACCTTGATGAGACGGAGATAGTAATCATAGGAGATAACAAGTTGGCCAGTGACAATTTGGCAGCAACACAAAGAGAAGAATTGGTCAAGCTACTCAAACAATACATCAATGTGTTTGCTTGGTCTTATGATGATATGCCATGGTTAAGCACTAATATTCTTTCCCATAAGTTTTCTATCAATTAAGAGCCTGTTTGGCTCAGCTTAAAAGTTGGTCAAACTGACATAAAAGCTGGTTTTTGACTTATTTAACTATTTGGCAATACTCAAAATAACTTATTTTAAGTTAAAAAAAACTTATTTTAAGCCAAAAGTTAAAAGCTGGGGTAGGGGTGCTTTTTTTTAGCTTATAAGCTGTTTTAAGTTGACCACATTTTTATCTTTTTGCCCTTAATATTTTTATACAACATCCAAATTATCCATATAACCCAAACATCTCTTTCTTCCATTTTTCCTTTTTCACGTTTGACATAACAACTCTAGCACTTTTATCCAAACACATAACTGCTTATTTTAAAAATAAGTTTCAGGACTTTCAAAAGTACTTTTTTAAAGCTGCTTTTATTAAGCCCATCCAAACGGGCCCTAAGAGTATTGTCTGAGAGAGCAGAAAACCTGAAAGTTCAAGCCCGATATAAGTTTTAGGGACAAAAGATAAGGTTATACACAAGATCAAATCAAAGGTCGTCGAAGTGACCAAGAATCCCACTTGGATGAATAATATTAATCCATTGCAAAAGAAAGATGGAAAACTCGGGATATGCATAGATTATTAGGATCTCAACAAAGTGAGTCCAAAAGGTAATTTTGCCTTGCCGAATATCCACATACTCATCGACAATTGTGCTATGTATGAGTTGCAATATTTTGTCGATTGCTTTGCGGGATACCACAAGATTATAATGGATGAAGAAGATGTAGAAAAAACAACATTCATCATGTAAAAGCAAAATGGTAGTGGAATATACAATATATCGATGTGAAAAACTACTTAAAAGTAGGTACATATACAGAAAAAGCAAAAAGTATTCAGAAGAAAACAATTTGAAGAATGGCGAACAACTTCTTTTTGAATGGAGAGGTTCATTCTAGAAAGACTCCAGATTTGGGATTACTGAGATGCTTGGATGGTACAAAAGCCATAAAATTGTTTGAAGAAGTGCATGGATGAGTTCGTGGGACTCACATGAATGGGTTTACATTGACAAAAAAAAATCTAAGGGCATGATAATTTTGGATTACTATGGAAAGTGGTTGTGGACGATTTATCCAAAGGTGTCATACATGCCACGTACATGGAGATCTAATCAAAGAACCTCACCACGAGCTCAATGCGATGAGTTCTCTTTGCCCATTTGAAGAATGGGGCATGGATTTTTTTGGACCGATTTATCGTGCTGCCTCCAATGGTCATAATTTCATTTTTGTTGCCATTGATTACTTCAAATAGTGGGTCGAAGCTGCTTCTTACAATGTTGTGATGAAGAAACTAATGGCCGATTTTGTTTGCAATAATTTGATAAGTCATTTTGGGGTTTCAAAGTCTATAATCACATATAATGGAGAAAATTTGGATAGTCACTTGATGAAAGAGATATGTGAACAATTCAAAATTGCCCATCGTAATTCAACTGTATATCGCTGTCAGATGAATGGAGTTGTGGAAGGTGCTAATAAAAAGGATATTGAGAAAAATAATTGACACCTATAAATCTTGTGGTTAAAAGTTTCCTTATGCTTTGTCAAGTTATTGCACCACAATCTTGACCTCAAATAAGGCAACTCCTTATATATTGGTATACGGAACTGCAGTAGTGATACTAGCCGAAGTTGAGATGCCATTTTTAAAGATTATTCAGAAAGATGGCTTGAACGATGTTAAATGGGTTTGTGACCGATATATGCAATTAGTATTGCTTGACGAGAAAAGAATGAGTGTTATTTGTCATCGCCAATTGTACCAATAGAGAATGACTCATGCTTTCAACAAGAAAGTTAGAGTTCTAAAATTTGAGGTAGGCCAATTGGTGTTGAAATGCAGTTTCCCTCATCATCATGAATACAAAGGAAAATTTGCCTTTAATTAGCAAGGACCGTATGTCGTCCACAAAAAACTATCAAGAGGAGCTTTGGTTCTAGTAGAGATAGATGGTAGAGTGTGGCGACAAGCTATCAATTAAGATGTTCTCAAGAGATACTACATTTGAAGTATGATACTTCTTTCCATTACTTTCTTGTAATTGCATTTTGCTCGTAATTATTTGATGAATTGTATTTTGAAACATTCCTTTTGAAACGAACTATGTCTGACTTGAACTCTCAATAATGAGATACATATGCGTCCTAACTCGGCCTCGATTGTTTCCTTATCAAAATTTTCTATTTTTTCAATCCCCAAGAGAGGAACTACATTTGACCGGATTCTTGCCTCAACGAGAGACATAGGCGCCACAATGATTTGGTCATATTCTCAATAAGATTTCAATTTTCCTTCATAATGGAAACTATAATTATCAACCGACCATTTTAAGGGAAGAAATAAGCAAATATCTGATAGTGAGTGTACCATCTCTGCTTGACCAAAAAGACATTTGACAACAATATTCTATCGTCAGATCAAACATTAGTATCTACTGGCTAAGGTTGCTAGATACCAATAAAAATGATATCATGACCACACGTACCTACCATTGTATCAAATATTGATGAAGGATGACATTCATAGTCTAAGTCTGCGCATATTAGAAAACCCAAGAGGGTCATTGCATATTTTAATTGCCAACATGATTCATATTCAAACTTCCAAATCATATTCAAACTACCGAGTGGGCCATTGTATATTTTAATTGCCGAGAGGGATATCATATTCAAACCGCCAAGAGGGACATTCATGTTCAAACTTCCAAGATGGCAATTCATATTCAAATCTCCGGGAGGACCATTATATATATACCACAAAAGATTCATTCATATTAAAATTGCCGATAGGGTCATTCATGTGTAAATTGTCAAAAGGTCCATTTCATATCAAAATGCCAAAAGGGGAACTTATATTAAAAGATGTTGAGAAGGACATCATATTCAGACCGCCAACAGGATTGTTACATTAAAACCACCAAGGGGGCCACTGTATATTCAAACCATCAAAAGGTCCATTGTGTATCTAACTACTGAGAGGGACATCATACTCAAACCATTATGAAAACAATCAACATATTACATTAATATATTTTACTACTTCAATACTAACAAAACATAACAATGAAAAGTCATGTCACAAATATGAGATACATCCTTTATTTGCTTTACGTCAAAATGAAAGAAGTTGACATAAAATATTCAGGGAGAAAATTAAGTTTAACATGGTAAATGACTCTATCTCTCCATTTGAATTATATTTTACACTAATGAGTTTTATCTCAGTCATTGTCAAGAGCATCTGGGAAGATTAATACTCAAATCAAACCACATGTGTGAACGACATAAAAAAGGATGCATCACAAGATGGAACTATTTCTTAGCAGCAAACTGGTACATAGTCCAAGAAGGAGTATCAAAATCTTCAGGATATGAGCTAAAGAGTTACTTTAACCACAATCAAACCATACCCCAATCAAAGGGCATGTGGGATTTTCTTTTAGTTTACCAGTGTTTAGTTTCGTATCTAGAAATATGTTGGTGTTCACTGGAAGCAACCTTCTGATATGAGAGAAAATACACCAAGAGCTTTGTAAATTATACTTGTGTAAGTTCTTTCTTATATGGTTGAACAGCTAAATTAATGGCTAAGAGATTGAAAACCTCTTTTCATACTCGACTTACTTGTCACTCTTCCATATTTGAAGCTTATCAAACATAATAGATATTTTTTTCAACCGATCGAGTCCAACTACAAATAGCCTAATTTCTAATGTTTAAGGATATGTAGGCGATCTCAATGTTGAAAACGTATGAAGGGTTTTTGATATGACAATACTTGCACATTTTTGATAATGTATGGGGGAGATATGCCTATCAGAAGTTGAGTTATTGAAATAAAGAAAGTCTAAATCCAAATTTAAGGAAGGGAAAACTAGTCTTTTAACCAATTGGGGTAAAAACAAGTTTATGTTCAGATTAAAAAAATCAACATCACGTTTAGGGATTGGAGAAGAGAGAAAAGAAGAAGAAAAGGGAGAAAAGTCAAGTTTTTGGCAACAACGTCAAGGTTTAACTTATGGATTTCGTCAGGGATGATCCCGGGCAAGGTATGTGAGACTTTTAGTGTTGGGTCAGTTCAGACACACAACAATATTACTTTAATCCTTTGATTCTTTAATTGGTTGGATTACAATAGTGAAATTCATGAAAAACATTGTTACATTCGTGATTATTGAGTTGTTTATTGCCTATTGTTTCTTTAAATCATAATTCTAGGTTTTTTTTGAGTTAGATCTATTGGGTGTTGTAGATAACAATAATCCTAAGGGTTTGGGAAAAGAAATATTGAGGTTTATGCAATTTAGAATCATAAAACGAGAGAAGAAAAATTGTTCAGATGCATCTTTGTAGCATCAGGCATGGCACGCCCCATTTACGCTAGAGGGCTTAGGCAGCGCATGTACAGTACGCGAGAATGGTGCTTGAGAACAAATGGTCTCGCGCAGCTCACCCCGAGCGCGCTAAAATCGATGTTTGTTTGCCAAATTTTCTTAGTTGTGTCAAACTAAGACCTTGTAAGGTGTTATAACACTGCCTAATCACTCTAACTACTCTAAATGAATTCTAATCCCATAGAAAACATCAAAAACCACAAATTTACAACCTTGAATCCATAACTTCAAATTCAAAGGGAAGTTAGATCCATGTCTAGAAAACTCCTAAAGTCCTTTCATGAAGTCTTTTGCAAATACATTAAGTTGTTTTTAGACATAAAAGTCAGTTTGACTAAGGACTAAATGATAAGAAAGAGAAATTTATTATGTTTTCATAAGTCATTAAAAGCATTTTAAGTGTATTTTTAAGACTTAAGCTCCAGTTCAGTTCAAAGTAAAGTGAGGTATTACTTCAAAGCAGTAAATGGGTAAAAAGTATATCTAAAAGAACTTAAAATATTTTCACATTACAAAAAAAGGGCAACAGAATTTTCCAAATAGTCTTCGTGCTAGTATCATTTAAAGATAAATAGCTTACTAAATGAAGCAAGCAGGGAACTGTTATTTCCAAGATAGCCGTTGAGCTAAGTATTTTTAGCACTAAACTCACATAACAGAATCGGTATGTTTTTAAAACATAAGAGCAGTATATTTTTAGGAGTAGTATTGAGAACCGATATGGGGGAGAGTTCAAACAACTCTTATCCCCCAAAAACAATGTAGCCACCATGGGTAGAGAAGGGTCATACTTTTTAGATGAACCCTTTTCACACTTAGACTAGTATATCAATTAGAAATTTTAGGTCTTATACCTTTAGTCGGGTATATGATGTACTGACAGCGTGAGGTTGATCATTGTATCATTATTATAGCTCTTAAGTGATGGTTATCGATTATAGAAAGTCCCACATAAGTTAAATTTATATATATATATATATATATATATATTAGTATATATATATAGATATATATACATACATATATATATATAGATATATACATATATATATATACATATAAATTATTTGTATTCTCACATACATTTCAGAATTATTTGTATCCTTGTTTACATTTAGAACCTACAACATGTTTTCAAACATATTTTCTTTATATTGCACTTTCTTTTAAATTGTGCTACATTGAAATGAGTCAGTATTATTGAGTCATATCATTCTTGAGTTGAGAAGAGTCAAGGTAAGTTTTCCTTCTTACTCCTTTTAAATCTTAAGTTGTTTTAGCATTTCCACTCGCATAGTAGTACTTTCAATATATTGATACCAATTGGTCTGCATCGTATCATGATGATGACGTAGGTAAAAAGGATTAGTATTATCCAGTGCCTCGTTGATCCAACTGAGCACTAAGAGTAAGTGGTGAACCTACATTCATTTTTTGAGGACACATTTATTGCTTACATTTTTCCTTTTTTTTAAAGAGGTTGTGGGGTCTTTCCGAACATCCATATCAATTGTATAAGGCATCATAGAGATAAAGTTAATAGTTCAAAAATCTTTATTGTATTATTTTTATGTTAAAGACTTGGGGTTCCACTTTGTCAAAGTTGAATGTTTAAATCTTTAAAGCATTCAAATTATCTTATAATTCATTTAAGTTTAGTTCTTTGATCATTATAGTATTGATTGTTGTCTTTCCCTAAGTTAAGTAAGCAATTAAAAGGATCCACTAAAGGCCAACAATGGTCACTGTGTGTCCACCATGTCTATGGTGTTGGCTCGGGGCATGACAAACATGGTATCAGAATATAGAGTTTAAGCGTCATAGAAAGTCTATGAAGTAGTTTCTATAGAGTCCTAGTTATCGTTGTGAAGCTTGTTACATCTATATTAGAAGGCTATGACATTTAGGAAATACTTCACTTGTTTAATATTTCTTTCATTTTTTAGAGTTCATCTCTAAAAGTTTCTTTCTAACACATGTGTGCACATGTTTTCAAATAATCATGCCTCCACAAAAAGCAGTATGAGGTCATGCAGCTAGGAGGAATATAAAGGTACCCAAGTTGCACAATGCACCTGACATGCAACCGCAAGGAGAAGTTTCTAATTTTGAGTTTAGAGAGGCAATAAAGATGCTCAGCCAAGTTGTGACCAATCAAGTTGGGCAGCATAGAGGAGCTTGAAAAGAAGAGGGTGACACCTCAAGGATTCGTGAGTTCTTAAGGATGAATCCTCAAAGTTTCACTCGTTCTAGCACCACTAAGAATCTAGAAAAAATTTTAAGAATTGAACAAAGTTTTTGATATGATGAATGTTATTGATGCTGAATGAGCTGATCTAGCTGCATAACAAGTGAAACATGTGGCTGGAACTTGGTTTGATTAGTTGAAAGAGGGGGGAGATGAGGACGTACCACATCCGAGTTGGGCTTGTTTTGAAAAGGCTTTCTTTGGGCATTTCATTCCTTGAGAATTGAAACGGTCTAATGTATTCGAGTTTCCTACCCTGAAGCCGGACTTTTTTAGTGAGAATAAGCATGGATTCAAGTTCACCTAGTTGTCTAGATATGCTCCTCAAATGGTTAAGGACATAAGGAGATGGATGGGCTTATTTGTAGTTATCTTTGGTCATGCATCCAGCAAAGAGAGAAGGGTAATACTAATTGGTCATCCTTCTAACAAATACAGAAGGGTCCGGACCCATCATCTCCGAGTGCATCTGCACGTAAGAACAATTCTAAGTCTAATTGTCAGAATTCAAGATCTAAACCTGCATATGCACAGGGTTGTGTGGCACAATGGGGTAGTAAGTTTCCTGCCTACACCAAGTGTGGTAGTAACCACTCCGGTGTTTTTCGTGAGGGCTACACTAGTTATTTTATGTGCGGTCAGATCGGGCATTTCATGAGGGAGTGTCCAAAGTACAAGTAAGGAAGTGGTAATGGGGGTAATAGAGAAAATTCTTCATAAATTGCTCCACCAGACAAGGTTGCACCTAGGGGAGCTACTTCAACTATAAGCGAAGGATGAAACTTCTTGTATGCTTTCATCAATAGCAAGGACCATGATAATTTTCCAGATGTTGTCACTATTATGATTCAAGTCTTTAATTTTACTATTTATGCGTTGCTAGACCCTGCAACTAGTTTATCTTTTGTAATCCATACATTTCTATGAACTTTGATATTATTCCTGAGAAACTTAGTGACCATTCAGTGTTTCCACATCTGATGGTGAATCCATTCTAGCAGAAAGTCTCTATCGTGATTTTGCAGTTTCTGTCAATCAGAAGAGTACCATGGCTGATTTAGTTAAGTTAGACATATTAGACTTCGATGTCGTTCTTGGTTTGCATCGGTTTCATGCATGTTATGCCTCGTTTGATTGTACAACTGTATTAATCAAGTTTCAATTTCCAAATGAGCAAGTCTTAGAGTGGAAAAGAAATTTAGTAGTCCCTAAGGATCTCATTTTGTACTTATTTTGAGCTAATGATTCAAGTGTTGAGGTACCTCCTATTTAGTTATTTCTAGTAGTGAAGGAGTTCCCAGAAGTCTTTCCACATAATCTCACCAGAGTCCCTCTAAAAGAGAGATAGACTTTTGTATAGATGTTTTTCTAGATACTCATCCTATCTCTATTTTTTAATACAATTAGACCCCAGCAGCGTTAAAGATTTGAAAGAAAACTTAAAATATTTGTTGGACAAGGGTTTCAATTGACCATGTGTCTCACCTTGGTTGCTCCGTTCCTGTTTATGAGAAAGATAGTTGGTTCCCTAAAGATATGTATAGATTACTTTAACTGAACAAGGTTACTATTAAGAATAAGTATCCTCTTCCAAGGATAGATTATTTTTTCAATCAGCTTTAGGGTGCTTCCTCATTCTCAAAAATTGATCTCAAATTAGGATACCACTAGTTGAGAGATCGGGAATGTGATATTCTAAACATATCTTTCAGAACCATAGAGGGGCATTATGAGTTCTTAGTCATGTCTTTTAGGTTGACCAATACGGTAGCAACATTCGTGGAACTTATAAATAGAGTTTTTAAACCTTTTTAGATATGTTTGGTATTGTTTTTATCGATGACATACTAATATATTATACGAATCAAGAAGATCATGTTAATCACGTCAAAAAAGTCCAACAGACTATTAAATATTAACAGTTACAAGCCAAGTTCTCAACATGTGAGTTTTTACTTAAATATGTAAAATTAGAGTTGATATCCAAAACATAAAAACAGTTCAAAGTTCTCCTAGACCCATGTCTCTAACAAATACAATAAGTTCCTTGTGTTTGGCTACCTACTATAGAAGGTTTGTTGAGGGATTTTAATCTATCTTTTCTCCTTTGACCATGTTGACTCAGAAAATAGTTAAGTTTCAATGGTCTGAAACTTGTGAGAAAAGCTTTCAGGAATTAAAGAAGAGGTTGACAACCGCACCGGTCGTGACCTTACCAGAAGGTACTCAAGGTTTTTTGGTGTACTATGATGCATCTAGAGTTTGTTTGGGTTGTGTATTGATGCAGAATGGCAATGTTAAAGATTATGCCTCCAACAGTTGAAGGTTCTTGAGAAGAATTATCCAACCCATGATTTAGAGTTTGTTTCTGTAGTATTTCCCTTGAAGATATGGCGTCACAAATTTTACGGTGTTTATGTGGATGTCCTCACTGATCACAAGATCTTGCAATATGTTTCCACTCAAAGAGAGCTTAACCTCAGTCAAAAGTGGTGGTTAAAATTGCTCAAGGATTATGAAATGATCATTCTTTCCACCCAGGTAAGGCAAATATAGTTGTTGATGTTTTATGTAGGTTGTCTATTAGAAGTACCGTTCATCTTGAGGAAGAAAAAAAGGAACTAGCACAAGAAGTGGATATACTTGCACGCCTACGAGTCCAACTCATGGATTACACAAAAATAGGGATAGTGGTGATGAATGGGGTGGAGTTATCATTAGTGTCTAAAGTGAAGAAAAGCAAGACCAAGATCCTATTTTGCTTGAATTGAAGGCAACTGTCCATAAGAACGGACATGATTAATTAATCAATTTTTGGGTACGTTTTGAAGTGTTACGATATGGGAGCAGGTTGAAAATTCTAGTTCTTACTGTTTATTATGATATGAATGTACCCCATAAATAAAGAGTATTAGCTTTTGAACAAGGGGGAGATGGTGTATTGAGATATCAAGGTAGTGTTTGTGCACCTATGGTGTATGGAATCCAATAGAGGATCGTGGAGGAAGCTCATAGCTCCAGATATTCCATTCATACGGATTTCACAATGATGTAACGCAAATTGAGAGAAATATATTGGTGGAATTGTATGAAAAAGGAAATTGACGAATTTGTTTCAAAGTGCCCAAATTGCCAACAATGTAAAGTAGTGAACCAAGGCATGAAGGGTTGGCTATGAATATAGCATTTCCAAAATTGATGTGGGAGATGAATAATATGGAATTCATGATAGGGTTACCAAGGTATTGCAGGCATCATGATTCATACGGGCTAATGTCGATACAATGACAAAATCATCCCACTTCTAGCATGTGACACTTCGAATGTTTAAGACCTAATTTAGATTCTTTGAGCGTAAAAGTGTTATAATATTATTTTAAGCTCAAAAATAATATTTATAAATAATTTAGGTCGTTTTGGAGTCAAAAAATCAAAGGACGTCCACGACGTCTAGTTAACGTGTAACTTGAACTAGTGTAATGTCTTGATGGTTTTAAGGAGGTGTTGAAAGTTTTTATCATGGTGAGGTGATGAAAATTGACATAGTTGTTCAATAGGGGGTATATTGAAGATAAGCCAAGTGAGGAATTCCTTTATCAAGGGCAAGCCTTAGCCAAAAGGCCAAAGCTGGCCAAGAAAGGAGTCTACTGCCTCACTCTTGATGAGCATGACCACGGCTCGTGGTCATGGTAACGGCAAAGGAGGGGAGCTTGTGAAGGTTAATTGGCCATGGGGGGAAAGAGGCCTTGAGAATTAGATACTTTCCAAGACACCATGATCCATTTTATGGCTCATGGTGCACTGGAAGAAAAGAGACGGCTAGCCGTGAAAATGCCTTAACCAATTGAGGGGAGATTGGTGAGGTGTTGGGGAGCTACTGCCTAAGAGCACCACAAGCCACTTAATTGTCCATGGTGCATCTTCACGGAAGGGAACGAAGCATCTCGTGGTCTAGCCTTGGAAGGAAAAACGTTGGTGGATCACTTGGAGGAGATATTGCCTCATCTTTCATGAACACCACCACAATCCCTCATACACTTTATGGACTGTGAAGCAAGGCGTGAAGATTGGCTCGAGCTCACGGTGAAATTTAGTTGGACTTCACTTTTGGAATTTCAACTTAATGAGTGGTAGTTTCGGTATTTGGGGTGGAGTATATTGACTTTAAGTCAAAAATCATTCATTTCCCACTCCAAAACACTAACCCCAATTAAAATGCATATTGCTTCCACTCCTCTTTACTTTCTCTCTCTATTTAACCTCCCTTGAAGGAACAAGAAAGCTTGAAGAACGAAACCAAATTCTATAGGATTTCACTAGAATTTTGTGGATTAAGCTTCATTAAGGTATGGGTTCTTCACTCTTGGTTTTCTTTTTCCCAAGATTTCCTCTCAAAGTTGATTTTCAAATTACCCAAATCTTATGGTTTACTCCTACAAATGGGTTTCTTCCTAATTCATAATTGATCTTCTAAATTGGGTTGTTTATGATTTCAAATGATAATTATGGTTATGTTATGAGGTATTATTGTTAAATTATGTTAGTTCTTGATGTTAAACATAGTGTGTGAAATGGATCAACAATTGACCCAAATTTCCTAACCCTAGGTTATGAAATCATGTTGAATTGATTAGAATAGATACAACTGATTTAGTATTGTGTTAATTACTATTGTATAATGTTATTACACAAATAGGGATGAAATTTTATTGTTTGAGTGTAAAACCAATGATTGCGGCTTTTGAAGGAGAAATTGGTAAGACTTTGTAATCTTGAACCTTTACTTAAATTGTGACGGCTTTTACTTGGTGATAAAGTTCAATTTAAGCATGCCTTGTGATTGGATTAAGTAGGTATTGGTATGCTGATGGAATTGAAATGTCTTGATTATGTAATTGTGAGATTATGTTTTAAGATGTAATGATAAAAGGTTGGTTATGAATTTCCTATGTGCCTTATTATGACACAATGATGATAATGTGTTGATCTCACATATGAGGGTTGTACTGAAAGGATGTTAGCATGCGATTCCGATTGATATAATGATTGTGATATACAAGTATTTAGTTTCCTAAGATCTAAACTAAGTTATGATGAATAATAAAGGCTTAAAGACATTTCAAAAAGAGACTCTAGCTTAACGCCGAGTGAACTAGTAATGAGGAGTGTCATTTCCTGAGTAGGGAATGTAGGGTCACTATTGTACTCATGATATTGTAGACTACAATGAAATATGCATAACGAGGGAACCGAAACACATCTTCTAGTTCTTGAAGTATGTTGCCTTCATAGGAATAGTAGCTAGTGGATCCACCTAGAATGTTACGATCATGTTTTGGTACTAACTTGGAAAGTAGTCCACCTTCTTTAGGTGTAAGCTTTCATGACACTGGATTCCACACATAGCTCGTGTGTTCTATTGCGATTAAGGAAAGTGTTCCTGAAAATAAAATGAAGTAAAGAACTGAAAAATAACTAAGGTGACATCAGAGGTTGACTTAGTCTTGGTAGGGGTATGGGTTTACATATACATTGCACTAGTTTGATTAGAGGGAAGTCTTAGAAGGTTTTTCTTATGTTATATAGAGTAATGTTATGAATATGTTGATTCTTCATGTTGATGATCCTATATGATATTGGTTTCACTTATGAACAATGTTATTGCTCTAAATTGCTATATGTGCTAATGATTATTCTTGGTACTATGTTATGTAATGTTAGACATCGTTTATAATCCTTTGTTTGGTTTACTTGGTTAATTAAGGTTATGGGTCTTTACTTGGTCATTGCACTTGTAGGATTACTGAAGGATTGTGAGTTAAGGTCTTGTATATGTTGTAATATAATGAATTCTTATGTGTTGCTTGTTGTTATAGCATGACTTATGTTTGTTGTGAGTATGTACTCAAGTATGCTAGTATACATGTTTCTTTGGTTATGTATTGATAAATATGTGCTTATTGGATTATATGGTTCTTAATGTGCATTAAAGATTCTTAAATGACTTAGCATGTTGTCTAAAGTAAATATCCCTTTCACATGCATTCTTTCAAATGTTTTATGTGCATGTTTTCATACTCAGTACAAGTGGTGTACTAACTCATTCTCTATGTTTTCTACAATTATGTAGGTTCAAGTCATTGAATTTTAGAGAGACATTTAAGAAGATTTGGATTCTCATTCTCCAAATTCTGTAGGTCCTCACCTTCCGAGGAAGGTGCCACTATCTTGCTATTTGTTATTTTTTTTTGTATTAAAGACATTTGGTTCTTTATCTTTTATTTGAGGACTATCTTTATATATACCTATATGAGGCTTTATTGTAAAGAAGTATGGTCAATGCCTAAATTTTGTATTTGATTAACATGGTATTAATATGAGACATATCTTATACTTCATATGAATCTATATTGCTATATTATGTGTGTGAAATAAAAATAGAAGCCTATGTAGTGTTTCCTATGTGAGGAGTTTATGTAAACTCCTTGTATATATATATATATATATATATATATATATATATATATATATATATATATATATATATATATATATATTATATGTAAGTTAGAGGTGTAAGTAAACCTCAATGTAGAAGTAGTTAAAAAGTTTTATATTTCTGCAATTTAACCTATGATATGTTATGACGAATGCTACGAGGCTAGTCTAAATCCTTTTGGAGGATGATGATGTCGGCTACGTGTAAGGGGTACTCCCCGGATGCGAAATACTCGGTAAAATGTACTCACTTGATATAGGATTATGCAATAATATATATTAAATATATGGTGAGAATGCATGGCGTCACAATTTTGATCGTTTTAGATAAAGGTACACAATTTATAGCACAATTTTGGAAATCTTTCAAGAAAGGTTTAGATTCAAAGGTGAACCTAAGAACTACTTTGCATCCTTAGACGGATGGGAAAGAAGAGCGTACTATCCATACTTTAAAATATATGTTGAGGTCTTGCTGATTGATTTCAAGAGCAAATGGGATTATCACCTACCTCTCATGGAGTTTGCTAACAAAACAGTTATCATTCAAGCATTCAAATGGCTCCATATGAAGCTCTTTACTGAAGAAGATGCAGATCATGTATAGGGTGGTTTGGAGTTAGTGAAGTAGGGTTGATAAGACAAGATCTAGTTCACTAAGCTATGGATAAGGTAAAGGTAATTCAAGAGAAATTAAAAAAAAGCCTAAAGTCGTCAAAAATACTATACACATATTAGGAGAAGGTCTTTGTAGTTTGAAGTGGATGGTTGGATATACTTGAAGGTTTCACGAATGAAGGATGTTATGAGGTCTGGTAATAAGGGAAACTTAGTCCCCGGTATATTAGACCTTATAGAATATCTAAGATAATTGGCAATGTAGCTTATAAGTTGGAGATCCCTGTATTTCATATCTCTATGTTGAAGAAGTGAATGAAAGATCATTTATTGATTATTCCAACTAAGATTTTTGAGATTAAGGATAGTTTATTCTATCAGTAGATTTTGGTTAATATTTTAGATCGCCAAGTTCGCAAGCTTAGAACAATGGAAGTTACATCAGTCAAGGTTCTTTGGAAGAATTAATTTGTTGAAGAAGTGACTTGGAAAGCTGAACTAGATATGAAAAGGAGATATCCACATCTCTTTGAATCTATAGAGAATGCATATCAAGGTACTAATTCTCTTCCTGGTACTTTATAAACTATGAGTAAGCATGTGGTTACTTGCTTTTATTTGTTAAGTGTTGAATTGAGGTTAATATCCTAGCTTAGTGAAAGAAATATCATATGAGGATGAATGTTCCCAAGGGGGAGATATTTTAACATCTAACAAATTTAGATTATCTAGGAATAAACTGACAAACTAAAAATATTCATTTTTAGAAAGAAAAGGAGAAATCTTGAAAATTGCCTAAGTGAAAGTGAGTTTTGGTCATTTTTAAACAACCATAACTTCTATCTCAAGATGATATAGGGTTAGTTCTTGATATTATTGAAAGTAACTTGGAGAGATCTTTCCAACTCATCCAAGTTTCCGCATTTTCGATAACTTATGAGTGAGATATGCCTATCAGAATGTGGGTTGTTGAAGTAAAGAAAGTCAAAATCCATATTTAAAGAAGGGAAAACTAGACTTTTAAAAAATTTATTTTCTATTTTGTTTTCTGAGTTAACTAGGGTAAGAACAAGTTTTAGTTCAGACAAAAAAATCAAACTCACGTTAAGGGCTTCGATAAAAGAAAAAAGAAGAAGAAAGGGAGAAAAATCAAGGATTCGCCAAGAACGCTAAGGTTTAACTTGTGGCTTTCTTCGGGGTTGATCCATTTAAAGGTTTGTGAGATCTTTTAGTGCTGGGTTAGTTCACACACACACCAATCTTACTTCAATCTTTTGATATTCGAATTGGTTGAATGAGAGTATTGAATTTCTTGAAAAACAAGGTTATGTTCTTGATTGTGTAGTTGTTGATTGCCTATTGTTGGATTAATTCGTCATTCCAGGTCAAGTTAGATCTATAGCGTAGTGTAGATACTAATAAACCAAAGGATTTGGGAATAGAACTATAGAGGTTAAGGTTATTTAGGATCACTAAATGACAGAAGAAAAACCATTCAGACGCATCTGGGTACCACCTCGCGCGGTGCGCCCCATCTATGCAAAAGGGCAAGGGGCGGCAAACCTGAAGTGCACCAAATGGTGCCATAGACCAATTGGTTTGGCCCGGCGCCCCGAACGCGCCCAAATCATCGTTTATGTGCCCACTTTTCCTATTTTAGTCCAATTAAGACCTTCTAAGGTGTTGTAACACTTTCTAATAATTCTAACTACTCTAAATGACTTCTTATGACATAAAAATCAACCGGAAACACAAATGTACAACCTTGAATACATAAATTCAAATTCATGGGATAGTTAGAGCCATGTCTAGAAAAATATTAAAGTACATTCATGAAATCTTTTGCAAATGCATTAACTTGTTTTAACACTTAAAGTTCATTTCAATCAAGGACTAAAAGATTCGAAAGAGAAATTCATTTCAAGTTTTCATAAGTCTAATAATGTTTGAAGTGACGTTTTAAGACTTAATCTCGAGGTCAGTTCAAAGTAAAGTGAAGTATTCCTTCAAAGCAGTATATAGGAACAAAGTAGTCCCAAAAGAACTTAAAATGTTTTTACTGTTGAAAAAAAAGAGAAACTGAGATTTTTAAAGAGTCTTTGGCATAGTTTTCAGTTAATATGAAATATCGTTCTAAATGAACCAAGTAAAGGAATTTTTATATAAAAGAAAGCCTTTGATCTAAGTATTTTGAGCACTAATCTCAAATCACAAAATCAGTATGTTTTTAAAACATAAGAGCTAGTATATTTTTGGAAGTAGCATTGAGCACCAATATGGGGGAGAGTTCAGACAACTCACAGCCCCATAAACCATGTAGCCACCGTGGATAGAAGAGGCTCATACTCTTTAGATGAACCTTTTTCACAGTAGTCTACTGGATCCATCAGGCAATCAAATCATATACCTTTGGTCGGGTATACGATGCCCTATCGGAGTGAGGTAGATCGTTGTATCATTATTGTAGCTCTTAAGAGATGTTCTTCGATCAGAGAAACTCCCACAGAAGTTAAATGTATTTATATATACACACATCACTTTATTTGTATTCTCACATACATCTCAGACTTATTTGTATCCTTGAATACATTCAGAACCTACAACATGTTTTCAAACAGATTTTCTTTATATTACACATGCTTTTAAATTGGTTTATATTGAAATGAGTTAGTATTGTTGTGTCATATTATTCTTGAGTTAAGCAGACCAAGGTAAGTGTTCCTTCTTACTCCTTTTCAAACCTAAGTTGTTTTAACATTTCAACCCGCATACTCGTACATTCAATGTATAAATGTCAATTGGCCAGCATCATATAATGATGTAGACGTAGGTAACCAGGATCAACATCATCCATCACATCGTTGATCCACCTGAGAGTCAGTGCTGAGCCTCCTTGTATTCTCGAGGACACATTTATCACTTTCTGTCTTTCCTTTTTTATAGGTTATTGTGGGGTATGTCCCAGTATGCATATTAGTTTTAGAAGTCTTCATATATAGACAGGTAGTAGTTCATTAGTCTTTACTGTATTAGTCTTATGTTAAAGACTTGGTTGCCACTTTGGCCAAGTTGAATGTTTAAATCATTAAAACATTCCAATTATCTTATTATTCAGTTTAATTCAATTCTTTGATGATTATCGTATTGACTGTTTTCTCTTGCTGAGATAAGTAAGTCATCTCAAGGGTCTACTCAATGCAAATAATGGTGATTGATTGTCGACCACGTCCAGGGTGTAGGCTCGGGCGTGACACAAACGATTTGAAATAAAAATTAAAAAAAATGAAAATATATATATAGTTTGCAAGTTTTTTCCCTCTTTTTATGATATTTAAAAAATATATGTGTTTAATATAATTATGTAGATAATGAATGTATTTTATGAATATTCAAAAATCATCTTAAATTTTTTTTATTTTAAATACTTTATTAGTGATGGTTGTATTTATGAAATTTAAAATGCTTTTACGTTATTTTCAAAGAAATTTTATCAATTTAAATAATAAATATATATGTTTTTACAATCCTGTTATATTATAAATATTTGGAATATCATTACAATGAATTTTACACTTTAATTAACTATTTTTTTATTTACTGTAAGCTATATTTATAATTTTGAGTTATTAGTTTATAATCATGTTATTTATTTAATTTTTTTTACGATTAAGAAGCTCGTTAGTTGTTTATACTAATTCATTTTACTTAATTTTTAGCCAATTTTTTTACTTAAATTCATATTGGCTATATTTCTTCATTTCAATTGGCTTTAATTGAAATTCAAATGGTCATTTTCCGTTTATTCTATCGCCCACATTGACTCAATTTTGAGACCAAAATTTTGGGCTTTTTTACAATTATCCATCAGCCCAAAGACCCAAACATACATAATCTCATCCCTATTCCAATTTCATGATTGCCCAGCCCAAACACATTCCAATACAACAACAATTTGCAGCTGCGTATAAGACCAATATGCGACTCTGCGTCTTCTTCTCCTTTATGCGACAGTCAAAAGTAAAATCCAGCGAGTAAATCATTCTACAAAACCATAATCACATGCTATGGAACAACTACCCTCATCCAACTACAATGCAAAACCCATAACCCTAGCAACCTAATCGATCAAATCATTGTTCCATTTTCCCCTTTTTTGAGAGATCTTCAAATCTCTTTCACTGTTCGCCTTCGAAAGGGGGAAAGAAACTCAAAATTTGTCCAATGGATTTCCCCCCAAAACAAACTCTTCTTCCCTATAAATAGCCCTCCACCCTTAGTGATATACACAGAGGATTTGAAATTGGATTTTGACGGCTTTTGAGTTTGATTTTTGAAGCAATAATTGTTTTACACTTGACATTCTAAAACGATTCTCTAATGTTAAATTATGAGAAATTCGTCACTTAGATTCTGCTTGGGGATTCTTAGTTTGTTGTTTGTATTTGAATTGAGCTGTAGAAATCGCTACATTCAAACTCTTCGCCCCAATGGCTTTTCCGAAAAAGGTATACTTCTTCATCTCATTTACGTTCTTTACTATTCTGACCGTAATTTGATGTTTGGTATGGATGATTCAATCTTATACCTCTTTTGCTGGTTTAATTATTGATCTTCTATTATTAGTACGAGAATTTTTCCAGTCTTTGTTTGTCTTTTAATTAGTTCCAAATAGGAAATAAATTTCTCATTCTCATTGAGCTAATAGCCTTTTTTTCCAAGCATGACAATATATATTGAATTTTGGAAATTTGGTATCATGGTATTACTACTCTTATTGTGTTGATTCTCATAGCCTTGTGGTGATCTGTTTTTTTTTCATTTTTTTCGAACTGCTTTATTTACTTTATTCCTTCCTTGTTTATCATGACTCCACTATAGACTTGGTTTAAATGCTTTTTATATTAAAATCTGTTTAGAGAGTGATAGATTTGCTAAGGTACTAAAGTTTTTTACTTTGATTATCTTGTTGCCTTACGTTTATGATATTGTTTTTGCATGAAATGTCACATCTCGACTTAGATCCATGGGTTGTATACTGTATTATTGATGCTTGATAATATGATTTTATCATTCGGGATAGGCATGTGAAGGTAACCTTTCGGGATCCCTACGTTAGATCTAATTCTTTAGTCTTCATTTTGGTGCTCACTCTTTTAAAATATTGAAATCAATATGTGATACTTTCCAAAGCTACTAAATATGTTTGATTCCTCTGTTAATTACTACATAGTTCTAAAGTGTTGATTATTGTTTAAATGGTTCTTATGTCATGATCGGTCGTTATGAAGATATCCTTTGATTGACTTTCTTATTCATTATGAGAAGTATATATTGGTTATGAAATTTTCTCAATTCTTATATGCTTCTAAGTTATAATTTTACTTGCCTTATGTTTAATTCTAAAATTTTAAGACAATAGCTCTTTGATAGTAATGTGTTTGTTGGTTTAATTGTGGTGATAGACAAATTGTTGAAATAATTATCCATAAACCTTATAACCTAATTTATTAAATAATTTTCTCATTAACTTAGCTCTCCTCGAGTCTCTTGGACACCTCCTTTCACATTTGTTCCATCGAGTCAGCCCCCTCCCTCTATATTCAAATCTTCTTACGAGCTCCAACATGTTCCTTTAAATTAGTTCAAAAGACCAAGGAATGGGTTGTATATATGTAATATACAATGTTTATACACTTATATACAGTTCAAGGTGCTGAAATATAGCTCCAAACTTTTGATATACAAGTTGAAGAAAAAAAACAAGTCTCACTGTTTAAAAATAGAGTTATATACACTGATGTACTAATAGTACACGATCTGTATACGAAAATCAGAAATGGGCCAAAAGCCCCAAAAAATTCAGGCAACTTTATATGGAAGTCGGATCAAAGCCCATCTGTAAGTATGTTGGTCCGCCATTCAATGACTCTTGTTCTTATTTCATTTTAGAAAGAAAAAAAATTATAACAACTTTGTCTCATTAACAAAAATTAAAATATTATTTTTTGTAAATATCTTTGATAAATACATCCTTAAAGACTTGATAATTATAAAAAAAATATTATGTGAAAAATGATCAAATATAAAATACAATTAGAATTTTTATCATAAAATTATTGATTACTAATCTAATTTGGTCAACAATCACATTTCTCAGGTCAATAATTTTTAAATGATCCAAATATTCTCTCACACTAAAAACAAACTGTTACAATTGAAGTGAAGTTATACTAAGGTTAAGATGATCATTTTCTTTTATTCGTCTTCTCCAACATCATTTAATTTTTGTTTTGTCTTACTATCAGAGAACTTGTTTTTATTGTGTGCCTTCTTTTTCTTCTTTATCTCGTTTGTATCAAATTCTGATTATTCCTTCGAAGTTCTTTCTTCTCCTCTTGCTTGTATCACTCAATGGAATTCGAAGGGATGTAGATAGCTTCGATCAGTTCAAGTGGTCCGATTTTCATTAACGATGAAGCCCATTCAGTTTCAGCTGTTTCCAATGATAACAAAGTGGAGATAGTTGTTCCTTTCTAGAAGATAGTAGGTGGAAGCGGAAATGACGGTGTCTATGAGATGAAAGTGAGGGTTGAGGTTCCTATTCGAAGGAGCTGGTCTGTGGCTAGTTGACTGATCATGCTCAGTTTTTCGTTTAAAACAACCAAAATTTCAACGAGAGTGGGATGTGGGTGAGGTTTATGTTGTTTAAGGATGGAATGTGGGTGAATTTTGAGGAAAATGCCATGGATGTGATGGTTTCAGATCTTGTGAGTGGCGAGGCTATCATCGAAATGGAAATGGAAGGGTGTAATTTGATTTTTTTAGTTTTGTGGAATCATAGATATCAATTTTGAAAGTGGGAACGAAGTTGCCCATCGCTTGGATTGATGTTGATTGTAAGGATTTTTACTCTAAGGTCTTCACTAAGGATTCAGATAAGTTTGATAAAAATGAGGTAAATGTTTATGAAAAGTTAGTATTAAACTTGAGATAAGAATAATAGAGAGGAACTCTATATCATAAAAATTATTTTACCCACTTTTCCTTCATGTGAACAATTTGTATTAGAAGTTAACATCAAAATAATGATCTTGAAACCAGATTCACCACGTGTGTATAGTAAATCCTTGAATAACAAAAGTTAAAAAGGGGAAATCCAAACATAACAGATAGGAGATATACGAACTTTGGAACTCTAGGTTTTTTGGTCAGGGAGTGAACTCTATATATTTATTAGAATCAATGCACTATGAGCATGAGTACAACCATTCAATCGAATTGTATTTGCACTTGATTGTTCCATTTATCTAGTGACATATATAAGTAATTGAAAGGAATGAATAATGAAAATGAGCAATTCTTACATGACATATGAAAATTAAACTTATAGTTTACTATAAACAAGAGTAAAATGTAGGTGTTAATGTTGCTACACCATACCAGACACAATTTTGAATGGATTAAGTCATCAACTCCAGTATCAAAATTCACACTTGACGAAAATAGCTATCGAGATCCTAACTCAACCTTCTCGATCTTTCCTAATATAAATCGACATAACATGATATGATTTTCATCATATAAATCTATCTCGCACATCATATCACTACAAACACAACCAATAATTAGTACCAAAAAGGGAAAGACGATTTAGGAAAGAGGAAGGGGGAAAGAGAGGAAAACAAAGTGGTGATCAAAGTAGGTAGTTCATATAGAAATGTGATAGATCATTGTGTTGTCTTTTTGCTTACTGCATTGCTTCCACCAAAGTTCCCTAGGATAGGGTCGTGAGGGAATGAGGAGGAACACTATCGAAAGATTTCCTAGGCCACTTTGGTTGAAGCAATTCAATAGGTACAGAGACAACACACTGATCTATCACATTCCTAGATGAACTTCCTTCTTGCCTTACCACTTTATTTTCCTCACTTTCCATCTTCCTCTTTCCTAACTCGTTTGTTCCTTTTTGTTACTTGTTATTGGTTGTGTGTGTAGTGAAATAATGTGCAAGATAGATGAAAATGATGAAAATCGTATCATGTTATATCGAGTTATATTGGGAAAGCATGAGAAGGTTTAGTTAGGAATTCAACAATTGTTTCCGTCAAGTGCGAATTTTGATACTGGAGTTGATGACTTAATCAATCCAAAGTTGCATGTGGTATAGCAATATGAACACCCAAAATCTACCCTTCTTTATTTTTATTTCATATATATCTCTCTATATAAAATGGGAGACTTCAAACATATTTCTCTGCTTGTAAGAAAGAGAATCGCGATGCTTATCATCAATTTATGTTGGTCATTTATATTTAATGTTCTTCGAATGGTTCCTTAATCAGGGTCTTGCTTTACTCGTACATGATGCTAATAAGTAGTGTTGCATGTGAGTATTTTCTTTTTTGTTGTTTGAAACACTCTATATTAGTGAAGCTTGAAGCAAGAGTTCTAGGTATGTGTTTGCTTTTGAGTTGTGACTAGGATGGAAGACTATGTTAACAAATACACCCTTCAATTATGTGACTTATTTTTAGTTTTTTCCAAAAGAATGCTCCCTCTTTAAATGTGAGAATAATTTATGTGTAAGTTTTTATTTTTTTCTTTGATGGCAAGCATTTAAAGCCACACATCCTTCAATTGTTTTGTACCTACAAAACTGTTATGGCGTGTCTAATAACATAAGTTTCAAAAGTTAGCTTATTCTTAACCGTTTTTTCTCTATCTTGATTATTTACTTTGTATCTTTCCACTCATTTTGCATGAATAATGATGTCCACACTTTATATGAAATAATAACTTGATTCTTCTTTGACTCGAACAGCCTATTAAACTCTCTACCCAAGAGTCAATGATTTGCCAAATGGCATATACATCTTTTAAATTTAAATGCATAAGTATGATTGTCTATTTGGGTCATGGACCATTTTTAGACTCGAGATGGTCTTTTAATTGGCACAACATGTCTTGAGTGTTGGGTCATCTAAGTCTTGGGTGTTGGGTCATATTAGGAAAATTTACTAAATTAAGGGATTTAATTTAACTCTACACTAGTTGACGAAGAGTGTGGTTTATTTGAAGTGGACTGGTCACTAAAGTAGACATCTTGGATTGGGTTGTTAGCGACCATTACCATCCAGTGACCAACTACATTCACCGAAGTACTAGAGAAACAGTTCGGTTAACGTTCGACTCAAGCCCATATAATCTTCCTTCAATTGAAAAAAAAAATTCATTTGACAGAGTAAATGATATGCATGGAATGACAGCTAATATCACAATTTAAACAAATAAGACATATATGAGGCAAAATAATTCAACAAGTAATAACAAATAGTCAAAAAGATTTGATTCATTATGGTTTAAACTAATTAAATCCCTATCAAAGTCGTCATTTCTAATATGTAAAAAAATATTATTTTCAAAAAGTTATTTAACTTTTTAAAGAATAATCAATTTTAAAAGAGAGTCGCAACTTAATTTTTTGTTACGAAACTAAGAAAAACTAAATAGTTCTCAAAAGATTCAAAGAAACAAAATCATTTGAAGAAACCAAAGGGGCTTGGCATTCAATTTACACTTCAAGAATGTGTTAAGACACTTGAAGTGTCCGCTTACACGTAGGTTGACCTACGACTTGACCAAAACATTTTGACAAACTCTAAAAAAATACTTAAATAATATAATGACAAATAAAAATCCCTTGAAAATAAAATAACTTAAATCACTTAAAACAATTTTGCAATTGATAAAAAATGTAAATTCTAATTACAAAATGATGGAGTAAAGAGATAGTTCAATCATTTAAATTATAATAAAGATGGGTAATCTTCAAAGGAATTTTATGAAGATAATTAAGATAAGAGTTAGATTTAAAATAAAATAAATATAATTACGATCATATGATAAAGAGAGGGAAGAAGAATTGGGAGCTTTTGGGCCTACTCGTGCACAAAAACATTTGGCCCAAAAACTACTGATTTTCTAGGCTTTGACCCAATTTTATTTTTTGTATACCGGTCATATACTATCCATATATCATTGTGTATAAGTCAGTTTTTAACTCATGAGACCTCAAAATTAGATTCTGCCCTATGTTCAATTTCCGATTTTTTAAATGATGAAGTTGACTTGATAATGGATCTATAACTCAACGAAATGAAAGAATTAGGTTCCATTGGACTCAACCAATATCACATGTAAACAAAGTAAAAGAAAAGAACTAATAGAATAAATGGGATATAACATTCATGTCTATGAGCAAGCAATTTATTACTACCAGTAAATAAGGGAAGATGAAAATAGAAGCTTAACTTACTCTTAAAAAAGGATAGCAACACATGTAAAGAATATATCAATTAATCTAACCACTACCAAGACAAGACTATCTATTTCTCTGTTATGCAATAAAACACAATCCATTAGATGTAACGCAAGATGAACATCAACCGTAACATAGAGCTTTTGAAAACATGAGAAAATAAGGACAATTAATGGCGAAGATGCACCCTCACATATTATAAAAGAATTTAGATTAAATGGTACACTAAAAAAGCTAAAAATTAATTTGAATTTAAGCACAAATATTTAATTGAAACATCAAAATCAAATGAAAAAGAAGAAAACTTGCTCACAAGCTACTAAGCTTACACTTGAACGGATCAAATGTTCACCAATCTAGACCCGTTAGATGTATATAAAAAGAATTTAAACTAAACTTGAGCATAAATAAAGTGATATATGAATACTCAAATTAAGACTCTAATGACTACATGCAGATATGAAAACTCAATAAAAAATCTGATCGCAAAAGAATGTGACAAAGTAACGACAAAAGATTCAATTCAATCAAACAGAATTCTCAGGAACCAGACTTAACACAAAAAAGAAAGAAAATCAAGAATCAAGCATGTAAATAGATCTTTACAACTTCCAGGTTTATACTCAAGTGGCTTAAAATTTCTATAAACTTCAGAGGCTATCCACAAGAGATTTAGATAATAATAGTATTAGAGAGAGAATTGAACCAAGCACTAACTAAAGACTGAAGATTTAACTAAAAATGAGAGTATGATAGGAGAAAGTAAGGAAGACCAAATAAAATGAACCTCAAAACATAGTACTCTAGCAGAAAACAATGGATACAACATTCTTAATTTTAAATTCATATTAAAAGGCACGACAAGACATAAATCAACACATGAAATTTCAAAGAAAAAAGTTGACGGATAGAAACAAAACAACAAACAAGATTTGCGGTTTGTATTGAATGTTTAAAGGAATATGATTAAATTTTTCGTGGAGAATTAAGTTGGGTTGTGTATTGTAATGGGTCAGCTTTGGATGGATATTGGATTGGGTGAGAATTATTGGGTTATTGAGGCAAACAGGTCTTTAAAATAAGCCAAGAATGTAGTTAATTTGACTTAAGAAAAATAATCATGTGAATTGCTATTTCGATCAAACTGAGGCAATTAGTTGAATTCGGTCAAAATAAGCTAAAAATGAATTGTTATTAATCAATTAATGAGATTCTTAATCTTAAAAATAAAACAATTAACATAATGATAAATTAGTTAAATCAATATATAGACCATAACTTAAACTAAACTAATAAGCCAAATACTTAATTAAACAAAATCCTTTTGAGACGATTTCCGAATATTCATAAAAATACTCTAATTACATACATAAATATATAAAACATACATATAACTTAAAAATTATAATTAAAACAAAGGGACAAATTTATACAAGCTAGCATACAATCTATTTGAATTTTATAAAACTAATTATTTTAAATTGTTTGAAATTGATAAAGCTTGATGATTAATTTATATCATGGAGGGACAAAATTGGGCGTTAACATAGTCCATTGGAATTAAGGACCGTAGATCATAACCGTAGGATCAATCCAACAATTATTTTAAGAATATTTGATTATTTTCCTATGTGCTTAAAACCTAAGTTATATCGTTTTACTCTAATCCCTAGCCTTATATAAGTTTTTCAAGTCCTAAAACTACCCACCCTAAGTTTATTCCCCTAAATTTCCAAATTCTCTTCTATGTTTTCTCCAAAATCTTCTTTTTAGACGAAGGAAGAAGAAACGAGGGTTTTTCAAGTTCATGTCTCCTTTCTTCATCACTGCTTAGGACTTCAATTAAAGAATCTAGGGAGTCTATAAAGGGTGTAACACCTTGTGCATCGAGAAAGGATAAAGAAGGATAACAGCCAAGTCCATTTACCCAAAATGGACCATGGACCTTTTAAGGAAGCCCTAAATTAGTCATTTAGGGGTCCACAACATGTTTAGTGGAGGTATCCCAACCATCTAGGGCTTCCAGGATTTGAGTTACCTGGATAGGACCCTCGATGCACCATGGTGAGTTGTATGACCCGTTTAGGGGTCTTCACAGTCACTTGTCAATTTTTAAGTTTATATAAATCCTTAAATTATTGGAATGATTTTCGATATGAATTAAGGTCACTAAAATCCCCTAGCACGAAGTTGAGTTGAAAGTATTCTAATCAATTGAGTTTCAATATGAGATTTTATTTGGGTCAAATTCAAATTACCATATCTCTCGGTACATAATAAATTAGATGGTCCATGACCTATCAAATTAAAGTACTACGATTCCTCTTGAAAACTTCACTAAGTTTACTCCATTTATAGTTTGGAGTAAAATGATCATTTTAGTAAGACCCTATCAGACAATCAAAGTTTCACAAATGACTATACGACCAAAGAATTTTTTGACGGATTGTGGGGGCCTGAACAGTCCGTTAAGCTTTCCCTTAGGGGATCTTCATCGGTTTTTTGAGTTAGGGTCATTTCGTTCTTTATCCTATGTGTTTGGTACCTAAGCTATGTTATTTAAGTTCTTATTTTAACCCTAAACCATGATGTTTTACATCTAGTTAAGGGATTAGAAGGTTTTAATTTGTTCATTTACGTTCATTAATATTTCAAGTCTTTAGAGTAAGGTTCTAAGAGAAGATTAAGATAGGAGTTCTAAAAGTTCTTTAAATTTCGTAGATTTTGCCAAAATTGGTAAATAGATTGTAGGAACTCTGGGCGTTATCCGTTCTTTGTTAAATTAATATTAGGAATAATAAGATTTACTAAGCATGATCGTTCACACTTAAGTTAATAAACTCATTTACTTCGGATTTCAACAATTGTTTCCGTCAAGTGTGAATTTTGATACTGGAGTTGATGACTTAATCAATACAAAGTTACATGTGGTATAGAAATATGAACTCCCAAAATATATTCTTGTTCATAGTTAATTATAAATCTAATTTTCATATGTCAGGTAAGTATTGCTCCTTTTCGTTATTCATTACTTTCAATTAATTTTAAATGTCACAAGAGAAAGAAACAATCAAGTGCAAATACAGGTTGATTGAATAGTGGTGTTCATGCTCATTGTGCATTGATTAAGATAAAGCTATAGAGTTCACTCCCCCCCACCAAAACAGATGGAATTCCAAAGTTTTGATAGCTCTAATTATATAAGTTTGTATTTTCCTTTTTAACTTTGATTATTCAAGGACTTACTATATATATGTGGGGAATCTGATTTCAAGACCATTATTTTTATCTCGATTCCTAATACAATCTTTTTACATGAAGGCAAAGTAGTGAATAAATTTCATGACACAGCTACAATCTGTTGGTGGTGGTGATGACTTCTTGAAGTCTATTATTCAGGAAGTCCTGGCTGAAAGGAGGTTCTTTTAGTGTCTAATTTTGTTCGGTTGAAATTTGATGTTTTCTCATTGATAACTTCAACTTGTATAATAGAAGTTATTGTAGTGATATTATTAAAAGGCTCAGGATATTTTGTGTCTTTTAATAAAGTAAAACATGTTCAAACAACTACTTGTTTAGCATGTGAAATTTTATTTGGGAATCATCTAGCTATAATGTGCAGATTCTGTCTTCTTTAAGTGAGGAGTCTTGAGTATAGCTTCACATTAATATTACAACTTTTTTACTGTCTTAATACTTCATGTTCATTCGATATTATGTGGACCTTCCCGTGTTTGTATTTTAAACTTTTCATTTTTCTTTTATATTTATCTCTCTATATAACTTGGGAGACTTCAAACATATATCTCTGCTTGTCAGAAAGAGAATCGTGATGCTTATCAGATTTAGCAATTTAAGTCGCTTGTTGATATTTAATGTTCTTCGAATGGTTTTTTAATCAGGGTCTTGATTTACTCGTAAATTATTCTTTAATACGTATTGTTGCATATGAGTAGTTTCTTTTTTGTTGTTTGAAACACTCTATGTTAGTGAAGCTTGAAGCATGAATTCTAGGGATGTGTCTGCTTTTGAGTTGTGACTAGGATGGTAGACTATGTTAACAAATACACCCTTCAATTATGTGACCTATTTTTAGTTTCTTCCAAAAGAATGCTCCCTCTTTAAATTTGAGAAAAATTCATGTGTAACTTTTTATTTTTTCTTTGATGGCAAGCTTTTATAACCACACATACTTCAATTGTTTTGTACCTACAAAAATGTTATGGCGTGTCTAGTAGCACTAGTTTCATAAGTTACCTTATTCTTAACAATTTTTCTCTATTTTGATTATTTACTTTGTATCTTTCCACTCATTTGGCATAAAAATTGATGTCCATGCTTTTGTATGCAATAATAAGTTGATTCTTCTTTGACTCGAACAAACTATTTAACTCTCTACCCAAGAGTCAATGGTTTGACAAATGACATATACATATTTTCAATTTAAATACATAAGTATCATTGTCTATTTGGGTCATGGACAATTTTTAGACTCAAGGTAGTCTTTTAATGGGCCCAACAAGTCTTGAGTGTTGGGTGATTTATGTCTTGGGTGTTGGGTTATCATAGCAAATACACTAAATTAAGGGATTTAATTTCACTCTACGCTTGTTGACGAAGATTGGGATTTATTTGAAGTAGACCGATAACTAAAGTAGACAACTTGGATAGGGGTAGTTAGCGACCATTACCATCCAGTGACAAACTACATTCACCGAGGTACCAGAGAAACAATATTGTTAACGAACGACTCAAGCCCATATAATCTTTCTTTAAGTGAAAAATAAAAAAAAATCATTTGACAAAGTAAATGATATGCATGCAATGACCGTTAATATCACAATTTAAACAAATAAGACGTATATAAGGCAAAATAATTCAACACGTGTTAACAAATAATCAAAAAGATTTTATTCATTATGGTTAGAACTAATTAAATCCCCATCAAAGTTGTCGTTTTGTAATATGTCAAAAAAAACTTATTTTCAAAAATTTATTAACTTTTTAAAGAATAATGAATTTTAAAAGAGAGTCGCCACTTATGTTTTTTCTAAGAAATTAAGAAAAACTTAATAGTTCTCAAAAGATTCAAAGAGACAAAATCATTTGAAGGTACCAAAGGGGCTTGGCATTCAATTTACACTTCAAGAAAGTGTTAAGACACTTGAAGTGTTTTTGTAATGTTTCAAGTATAATACTATTTGAGAAAAATACTTAGAAGAGAGTGGCCACTTAATTTATTAATTTAAAAAATGGGTAAGAGGTTCTTATTTACACTTCAAAAAGATTATTAAGGCATTTAAAGCGTCCGCGAACTTGCGGTTGTCCTACGACTTAGATAACTATTTTGACTATATTAAGAAAAATGTCTTAACTTGAGAAAATAGATAAACAAGGAATACTTATTAATTTTTAAGAAAAGAATATATAAATTAAAATAATTGAATTAATTCCAATGATTAAGACTTTAACAAAACTAGATTAACTAGAATTATTTTTTTAATTATTTTAAATGATAATTCGATCTAAATTAGTTATTTTAAGCATGGAACTATTTCTAATTAATTATTTTTTTTGACGAAAATGTTAAATTAATGTATGAGAGTTGATTGAAAAAAAGGAGTTAAAATGTACCAACATAAAAGGACATCTTTCATCTTTTGAGAAATTTAATTAAGATAACCCTAAAGTTAAATAGCAAATAAATTAGTAAAGTCAGACAAATTAATAAATTCAAATAGAGAGAGTGAGGGAGGAAGATTTGAGCCATTCTGATCTTGGGTTTTGGCCCCATTTATCTGTCCTACACTATTTTAAAGGTTGCGCAAATATCAAAGGGTCTTTGACCTAACTTCCATATAAAGTTGCTTGAATTTTTTTGGGGCTTGTGGCCTGTTTATGATTTTCGTATACAGATCGTATACTATCAGTATATCAGTGTATATAACTCTGTTTTTACACACTAAGACTTGTATTTTTGTCTTCGACTTGTATATCCACAGTTTGGAGCAATATTTCAGCACCTTGAGCTGTATATAAGTGTATGATAGTTGTATACAACGTTTATACAACCCACCTATGCCGTCTTATGAGGAAAAGGTGATAAAAGATAACGACAAAGTGGTAGATGTTAGTGGTGAAGTAGAAGATAACACTGGAAATGATGTTGAAGTACCTAAAAAGATAACTCCCATGCCTAGACCCCCCCTGTTTCCTAAAAGATTAGAAAAAAAGACCGAGAATGGTAAATATCGGCATTTTATAACAATGTTAAAGCAGCTTTCTGTCAATGTCCCTTTGGTAGAAGCTCTAGAACAAATGCTCGGTTATACAAAGTATGTGAAAGATCTGGTTACAAATAAAAGATCGCTCTTTTTTTAGGGTGATGTTAAAATGCATTATTGTAGTGCTATTGCTACAAGATCTCTAGTACAAATGAAAAAAGATCCGAGTTCTTTCACTATTCCTTGTACAATCAGTTCATTACATTTTTTGAAAGCATTATGTGATCTGGGGTCAAGAATAAATCTCCAGATCAAGAATAAATCTCATGCCCTCTCGATTTACAAGAAGTTATGTTTGGGAGATCCAAAGCCCATTGGGATGCGGCTACTGATGGTCGATCCAACAATTAAAAGGCCTATAGGGACAGTCCACGATGTGCTAGTAAAAGTGGAGTCCTTCATATTTCCAGCAGATTTATTTTATTCTTGATTGTGAAGTCGATTGTTAATTGTCTATCATTCTTGGGATGCCATTTCTTGCTATGGGTAGAGCCTTTGTTGATATGGAAAAGGGGAATATGAAATTTCGGTTGAACAATGAAGAAGTGACCTTCAACATGTAGGTCCATGAGTTGGTATCTGCTATATCCTACAAAGTTAGTAAGTCATCCGAGACCCAAATAGAAAATCGTCTCGGTGTAGAAGCATTAGCGGCTCTTTATCATGGCGATGATCGGTTTAAACAAAAGAAATATGAGTTAAAAATGAAGAATCAAAAGTTTCCACTCGCGAAACCATCCATAGGGGAGGATCCAAAGTTAGAACTAAAAGATCTCCCACCTCATCTCAAGTATGAATTTTAGGAAATGTTGACACTTTGCCGGTAATAATTGCATAAAACCTGAATAAACAACAAGTTGAGAGTTTGGTGAAAGTGCTAAAAAGGTTAAAAAGAGCTACTGGGTGGACTATTGCGTCCATTATTGGGATCCCTCCTTGTATTTGTTCTTATAAAATCCAACTCATGCCCGATCATAAGCGAAGTATTGAGCACTAGAGACGCTTAAGTCCATCTATGCAAGAGGTCGTGAAAAAGGAATTCATTAAATGGTTGGATGTCGGAGTAATATATCCAATCACCGATAGTAGTTAGGTATTCCCTATTCAATGTGTACCTAAAAAAGGAGGAATGATTGTGGTCCCCAATGAGAAAAATGAACTTGTTCCAATGAGACCGGTTAATGGATGGAGGGTGTGTATGTATTGTCATAAATTAAATGCATTGACTGTAAAAGACCATTTTCCTATGCCCTTCATTGATCGGATGTTGGATAGTCCTGCTGAAAAAGGGTTGTATTATTTTCTTGATGAAGTCTGAGTAATCAAGTGTCTTAAGTCGTGTCGCGACGTTTAATCAGGCGCTGGTTAGAAGTCAACCTGATACGTATCCTCTAACCCAACTATAGTTTTTTTTCTAGTAATGGTAGCATTTTCTATTAATTGGTTTTAAATTTGTAGGTAGCACATCACCAGGAAATTTTTTAAAAAATCACTCTATAACATTCACTAACGGATACATCGACGGACCATCACGCTTGCGATAAACCGTCGCATTAATCCATCGTGCTAGGTAAATTTTTTCATTTATTTTCTATGTAACCTCTGACGGACATCTACGACGGACCGTCGTACCAAGACGGTCTGACCTCCACAACCGTCATGGTTGTCAGAGTCCCTTGTCCTAAAAGTCTCCATTTTTTCCTAAGTGTCCACTAACAGACATCTACGGCTGATCCTTGTACCCTCAACGGTCCATCCTTCACAACCTTCATTATAGTCAGAAACCCCTCTCTTAAGGGTCTCCATACTTTTTCTATGTGCCCCACGACAGACATCGATGACGCACCGTCATTATCACGACAGTCCATCCTGCTTATCCGTCATACCTATTAGAGACTTTCCTTGTAAGGATCTTCCAATAATCATTATTTAAGACATGAAGGACCCCATGACGGTCCGGCATACTCACGACGAGCCGTCACCTGGTCCATCATGTTTCACTACTACTCTAGAGATGTGGAGACAGTGGGAGGCATGACTGATAGTGCTGTTGCTGATAAGGACACTACTGAGGTTGTCTAGACTACAGATGTAGTGGGTTCTGACAAACCGGACCCACCAGCTTGCTGATCGCCGGCTCTTTGCGCCTCAGGTTCGATTCACCTTCCACTCTCGTATTTCAGTTTTTTATGCATTGGGGACAAATGCATATGATTTTTTTGTGGGTGGGTAAATGGAAAGTGAGTGCTAGGGTGAAGTATGAGTAACCCAATCACGATCCTATTTTGGGGTTTTCTTGCCTATGTTCTTTTTCCCCAAAAGAGTGATTACTTTTATTGTTGAACCGGCATGTTATATCTTGTGTATATAGTATAACTCTGAAGCATGATGGATAAAAAAATATGATATCCTGATATGAAAATGATGCATGAGTAGGTATAATAATTGATGATTGTGTGGCTCTAAACATGATAAAGAGATAAACTACTGCATGACCTTGATTCTAAGACTCGAACTAGTTTTCTTATAATCTAGGAATGTAATGAATGTCATGTGAGTATGAGGAAAATTTGAAGGATCCACCATTTAGACTGAGCTAGAACATGCCTGGTTAGTCTTGCTAAAAGTAAGGCAAAATAAAATATTAGGAAATGATCATAGGCCTTTGTTCGAAATAGTCACTCTTAAGACAAAACATAAAAAAACCTAAAAATATATCTTTCTTTTTCACCCCAACTGATCTTCTGAGGAAACAATGTGTTGGCCCTGGTCCCTCCTTGTACATATGCACCTCAGTTTATGCCAAAAGCATATGTTGAGGGTGGATAATGCAGAAAACAACCTTGTCGTGGCTCTGGCCCAATCGTGGGTGTTGTGAATTTTGACTCATGGAATAGTCATGAGTTGAGAGTGGATGTTATAAGGAATACTCCGGAAAGTGGGGTTGAAAGAATAAAGAGAAAGAAAGAACAAAACAAAAGTGATTAAATAAAAGTCACTTACCTATAAGGATAAAAAGGGAAAAAGATAATTGAGAAATTTTGCGAAATAAAATGATAAAATGGTTGTACGTTTAGCCAATATGTCAAAGAGGGAAACAAGTGACTAAAGTATACCTAAATATACCCTACCTTATCCTGAGCCTATGTTACAACTTAAGAATATCCTATTGTGATCCTAAGAATTGTATGGAGAACTTAAAGCAGTGAAAATAAGGGCAAGCTAATGGCAATATGTATAAATAAGTTGTGAATTTGTTCTGAGAGTGAGTTTTCAAAAGTAATCCGTAGTGAAAAATGAGGATGTTGTTTTGAAGTGACGACTGTAGTTGCAATTTTTGAAATATTAGCACCTCGGTAAGAAATTGAAGAGGTAGGTGTCAGTGCATGGTGAGTCTCTGTCAAGGTCTGGTTCCACATTATTCAAGCCTAATGGTGATAACATGCATAAACGTGATGAGAATGACTAGAATTGATGGCCAAATGATTGTGAAAGATAAAATATGGATACTCTTGTACAAATATTTTTTAGTTAGTCATAGTGCGTCGCTTGAGGAAAAACAACTAATTTTAGTTGAGGGAGTTGATGTACCGTGGTTTCACGGTACTTAGTGATTTTTCCTTATGTTTAGTGTGTGTCCAAAATCCTTTTTGTATTGATTTTTATGTAAGCTTCTCCTTATTTGCAAGAAATCTGTCCAAAGATGAACCTGGATGTTTTTGAGTGAGAAATGTAGAAGAGACGAACTAAGGAGTTTATGACGGTCTGTCGAGCCCGTGACAGCACATAGGTAAAATGGTATTGAGGAGAGAAGCTACTGAAGGAAGATGGTGAAGTCTGACCTAGAGTGGGATGTACGAAAGTCCATGAGGACCGTCGTAGCCACGACGGTCCGTTCTGCTGGTTTGTCATAATTATCAGAGAGTAGTCCCAAAACCCAAATTCTGAGAAGTTAAAGTATAATGGAGCGAAGACCATAGACAGACCATCCTGCTTGGAACGGTCCCTCATACCTGTTCGTTGGGGGTAATGAATAAAGCAGAAGAAGAGTTTGTGAAGTATGGGATGACACAGGCCATGTCGGCCCATCGTGACCATGATGGTCCGTCACGAGGTCCATCGACTCAGACGCATTTTGACATATTTTCAGTAATTAGAATCCTTCTTTTATTAGGTTTTTGTTTTTATTATAAATAGTTTGAAAAACATTATTTTTGGGGTTAGACTTTTTTACTATTAGACTTTTGGATAATCTTTATTTCTCTTGTTCAAGTATTGAAGGATTAATATCAGCAGTTGTTACATTTTTTCTGTAATTGATTGTTGGTGCTTTTGTTTATTAATCAAGTGAGTTTCTGGATTTTATTCTTTCTCATTAAAGTAAGTGCATGAATTCTTATATTAAATATATGAATAGCGTGATTATGACCATGGGTAACTAAACTCCATAACTAGGGTTGTGTGAACAATGAGTTAATAATGATTAAAATCTAACTAAAAAAGCAATTCTAGAATCGTGTCTTGCATGTATTGATAAATCTTTCGTTTAAAAGTCTTTTTAACGGATGGGCTACGTTAGAACTCGCCTTAGTGCTACTTCTCGGACCAAGGAGGTAGATAACAGGAAAAGAATTATCAACTTAGATTTAGTGTACACTATCTAATAGGCTAGGGTCGATTGGTACGAAGTAATAACTTAGTCAAATATCAAATACAATGCTTAATATGAGGTAAAGGTAAGGGTTAGTATACAAATATATGTAGCCGGACAAAAGTGCGGAGTGAAATTTTCTAGATGCAGGACCAAGGACATAAAGATACATAACTTATCACTTTACATTCAAGATACAGGTAAAGAATTGTTATAGTTAAAATTATCAAGTTAGGAACCTGTGAGGAACACTTAAGCCCTAGTTACTTTTATTAATTGATTAAGCTTCGAAATTTGAATCTCTTAGTTGTTTACTTTAATTTATTTAATTAGTTTTATTAATTTAGAAATAAAAATCCCCTCTTTTGTCTTTGGTTTTCTAAGGACATAGTTGACTAAATAATAGTAATAATAGAATAAAGTAAAGTCTGAACTATTTTCCTCGTTGGATCAACCCCAACCGCATTAGTTGGGTTCTTTATTTAATACGACTGCTTTACTTCTTTTTTGAGAAGTAATTTTGAGCGTATCAGCCTCTATCATCTCCTTGGGAAAGAATCTCTCTAGGAAGGATGTCTAAACAGCTCCTAGGTAAATGAAACTCCACCCTAAACTCAAATATCTTGCCACATCTTGCATGAAGTTTGTGCCACATCTGTGAGTTGATAGGAAGCCACTTTGCTTTCTTAGTATCTGTGGGCCCCATATCCACCAAGATCTTATGCATCCCATCAACAAACTCCTGAGGATCCTCCGAAGTCTTAAACCCTGTGAAAATAGAAGTATTGATCCCCCTAATGTCGATTAGCCTGTCATCCATACTATTAGCAAAAGGGTTCTCCCTTTCAACATTCTAGCGGTTGACCTAGTCAATAATGTCCTGGGCCTGTATAGTGATGGCATGTTCCATCTAGGACAAAGATGCCCTCACCTCAAAATCAGTCAACCAGGCAGGGTTAATCGACATAGCCACTCCTTTAACTGGAGCCTGGGGTAGAACCTGATTTCCCCAAGCAGCTGCTCCACCTCTCCTTTGACCAATTGTTCTCCTAGTATTCATTTTCTGAAAATTAAAAAGGATTTGTGTTATACACACTCATAACACCAAGAAAATCAAACATTAGGAAAGGCACGATATCATCAAAAGAAGGGAAATTTTCCTAGGCATCATGCAACCTCTATTTAAGGAAAGTGGTGCACTTAACTACCATGACTTAGAAACTACTCAATCTGGACGATGTGAGCTTATTATCATCGTAATTTAACCTAGACGAGACTTGCATCATTGACCTCTCAAAGGTCGCAAACAAGCCTACATACGTCTTTCTTACTTCATCTAAGTTAATTTTAACGGAAGAGTTGAAACCTTTTGTTTCTTAACATACATGTATACATACTACTTAACATCATAGGTGTTCACAAATCAACCATCTAATAAAGAAATATTGAAATGAAAGAATTAGTTCATAATTTTATTAAAAGTATTTTTGCCAATACGGAACAAAAAATACAAAGTCTGAACAAAAATGGAAAGAAAAACTAGTGAAACATGCTCCACAAGCTGTAGCCTAAATCTAAGCTAGATTGTAATGGTAGACGCCTTCGAAAGCACGAGAACCTACAAAGTACGGATGAATTCTCCATGTCTGGATAGATGCAACCTCAACATGTAAGCTCTATCGTCCACATGTGCCTGCACCTAAAATTATAGAATTGTATGGGATTAGTACACACTTGTACTAACTATGGGTATATGCAAGAACACACCAAGGACATTCATGAGTAAGAAAGCTCTTTCGTAACAACATGAATATTGAAAGTTAAGTCAGTGGACTTGAAAAATTTGGATTAGGAAAGTTACAATGCTTTATAAATTTTGATTAAAAAATTCATGCCATGAGAATAACATTCATCATCATACTTATCATTGTGCACACAAAACATATTATCTTACACACAACACATAACATATTTCATAGAGTATATAACATATTGCATATAACACATAACATCTTTCATATCATTTGTTCATATGTCATGAGACCTTGGAATCATAGACTTATTATTAAGACTTCCCAAAAATGAGGACTTAACCTATGGAAACTCAACTAGGGAGCCTTCTTTAGCAAAAACAGAGTCTGCTTCGTTCATTTGTATGTGCTTTACTGCATTTCGTTCATAGGCTTGTGTGAACACAACTTATACCTAAGATGAAGTTTAAGACTTTCATCAGGTTCATTGTGCAATGATCAAGAATGACCTATTGTCATTACTTAGGTCTAGTTGACCTCTTGATAATCCTATCCGAACACCTTCGGTATCATTCATTTCTTTATGTGAATCATTTGTGGCTGGCCTCACTCATTCATTGGGAACTTAAAATTTTACCGACATAGATCATGTGAGCATCATGAAATCCAGTGTCTCCCCACACCAAAAAGAGGTTGAATCACTTGAAAAAGTGAGCCAAAACATTCTAGCGTACATGGGAATTGAACGCCTCTAGATCCCTATATTGGCAGTATATGTTTGAAGACTAGGAGATATAAGGAGAGCTATACCCGGCATGCCAAACAGTATCATCTCATGAGAGTTACGTGAACCCCAATCCTTCCCGAAAGAACGCATCATTGCTTATATCAATCTATCGGTGCTCAGTATCAAATTCCATTACATTCAACTCATCCGTTACGGAAGATGGATTCTAGTATGAGGAAATCATAGATCAATAGATTATTTATCATCTCATCATTAGTATTAAGTGTGTGAATATCAATACGTTCAATAGAGTGTTCATAAAGACTGGTCAGTTCATTAACTTTACACTCTAATAAGTGAGTACGTTTTGGTAACATTTACTTAGGCTCTTGTGAGATTGCTCTCATCTTTTACATTAGCCTCATATAATGTTGTCACCACAATCAATAGCATTAGCACACTTTCTCTTCATTAATACTCACCCCTTTTTATGTGAATGTTCATTTCATCATATGTCACTACACTTTACCATTTAGTGTGTTTAATACTTTTACTTAACCCTTCGAGGGTTTCATCATTTCATTGTTCATATCATCATTTCATTACATACATATTAGGTTCATTTACTTCTAATATATGCTAGACTTATGGGTCTATTCATACAAGCCATGAGCCTTAATTCATAGTTCGTTTAAGTGATTCATATCTTCCCAAGATTATGTAGTACAAGACTTATGAATCTTGTATGTATGCCAAAATATCGATTCCAATCTATGTAGGCAACATAATATTGTAAATATTTTCACGTATGACTTATTATCAGGACGAAAATTTGGGGAAGGGAACCTGATTTCGATCCTTGGACAACACTTACATGTCTCTTTTTAATTATTTTTGGTCACACAACATTGGACCCGAGATCGATCCCCAACATTGTTATTTATTTTTTTTCTTTATTTTTTCTTTTTGTTTTATCCGTTGGGGGACGAAGAGGTTGTGGGATAGATCCTCCACAGCCTCATTATGTTATTTTCATTCGATCTTGACTTTTCTGAGTTGACCGTGAGGTTTTGTGATCGAACCCACACAGCCCCAATTTATTTTTATTTTAATTCTTCTTTTATACCTAAGGGTCATGGGTTCGATTCCCACGCCTCCCTCTTATTTTCTTTTATGTTTTCCTTAAGCTTGATCGATTGGTTGTGTGTTCGAATTCCACTCCTCTCATTTCTTATTTTCATACATTATTTTCCAGCAAGAGCACGGTTCGATTCCCACTTACCACATTGTTTTTCACTTCATTATTTTCACAACTTTTAAGGTGCTGAGGTCACGGGATCGACCCTCAGTAACCTTGCTTGTTTTTCTTCACTTATCATGACAGTTTAAACAACTTAACTTGGCAGAAATTAATCAACAAGGTGCTGGAAAATTGAGTTACATTTTAAGCTTCTTTTCCATTTCATTACACGCTAGTTCATAGGGAAATTTCATAGTGCATTTAGAATATTTTTAGGTGCACTTTCATGGATTCGTTTAGCCAAGATATTATCACTCAAATCAGCCACATTTCATATCATATGAACATCACGATTTAGATCAAAATGTGTAAATGAAATACGAAGAACCAACATGCCATTTCAATTCCTAAAACGTGACAAGTATTCACAACAACACACCCAAACGCACGTAGTTACATTTTCGAAAAACATTAACATAAGTCACATAAAAATGGACATACATATAAACACATATGAATCACCAAAACACGTTTTATTCCTAGTTTTCTACAAGAAAAAAATAAGAAACCTATGATTCAATGAGAGCTAGTGATAGGGACATGAACCAGGGACAAAGAGAGAAGAGAACCCATACCTTTTTGATCTTCAACCCTCGACTTGCTGGCCAAGGAACTCCTCCAAACACAGGTCCAACACCGAAAGTTCAACACCAAAGTCGACGGACAACGTTTTCTTTGCCTACGCATTTGATTTCATTGATTGTTTTTCTTCTTTTGTGGTGAGTTCTTCAAGTGTGAAGAACTTCGTTTATCTTTCTTTTCTTGAAGTTTTTTCGGCAGAGATAACGTGAAAGAGAAGAGATATTGAACGTGTGATGAGAGATAGATGTGAGAGGAGAGAGTTATCTTAGGCTTAGGAGTCTATTTTAGGACTTAGACAAATAAGGTTTAGTTAAATATTAAAAATCTGATTTCGCTTTTATTGTAAACAAGAAAATAAATAATAAATATCAATTAATTAAAGTAATTTACCAACTTAAATACGCAAAAACAATTTACATCATCGCTTCCAACTAGGTTCGAACTCGGGTGGAGCAAGACTTCACTCTAAGATCTAATTTTTGGCCCTCTGTCCCCAAAATGCCCCTCCACCTTATTAATTAAATTATTAATTATATAGTTAGAGTAATAAAAATACTACCCTTAGCCTGTAAAAAGACTATTTTACCCCGAGAGCATCCAAACCTAAGATTTTCCCTTTTTAGGTCCGGTAAAGACTCATACTAGTAAAGTTTCGTATTCGAGGGCCCTTAAATAATGGACCCAATAATTTATAGCTCAAATAACTCTCCAACTTAGTTGGATTTGTTGTAGGAAGTGTTCAGAAGTCTTGTTCTACGATCATCAATTCGTGTAAACCCGTTCTAGTCGTTGGCATTCTAGGTACATTAAGCATTACTTAGCATATCTATATTTAGGGTTGTTACAAAGTAAGAACAATGACTTATTCATTGTAATGATGAGAAAAATACTTCACAAAATCGGTGGGTTGGCAAACTAAATTTCTTTCAATAGGAAAATGAGGTGTATTGATTAATCATGTATTGCTCTCGCTCCCATGCTACACCCTATCAACAATACATCCTCCTATTGGTGTACAAAAAAAATGGAAAAAATGTATAAAAGATTTCTTTTGGGTGGTTCAATTAGAAAAAGAAAATTCATTGGGCCTCTTGGAACTCGATGTGTTACCCATATGATGAAGGAGGTACGTTTTCAGAATAAATTAAGACATTTGTAAAGCTTTTAATACCAATAGTGGTGAACCTTAAGGGCGACCAACTCTATATAGAAGGAGTTTCTAAAGGCTAAGTATTGCCAAACGATTCATCCTGTGATTAAGAGGTGGTGCTCAGGAAACTATCAACCTTGGAATTTTATGTGCAAAATCAAAATTACAATGGATAGATATATACTATGTAAAATAGGAAGTGAATATATCTTGGCGTGGCAAAATAATTGAATGAGATGTAGAGCTCTCTTGCAATTTTTCCTTGATGATAGAAAATAAAGATAGCAAAAAAAAACTGATATCTACATCAATGGGCAACGACATTAGCTACGTTGGGAAATTTTCATACCTAACCATGTGATGGATCATATTCATAGTATGAATGTAGGTTTGTGCTTGAATATCAACGATAGGCCTATTTGGACTCCAATGCAAAGTGGTTCTTTCACACTGACCTTGTCTTGGGAAATTCAGAGGTAGAAGAATTATATGAGTTGGTTTGATTCCAATACCTGGTGAAAGAAAGTACCCCTCGAGATGAGTTTCATCCTATGGAGAGTAGTGAGAAATTTAATCCCCAAAGATTGTAAACTTACAAAGATAGTAATTCTTATGCCGTTAACATCTCGCTGCTGCAAATCACCTCAGCAGAGAGATGTTGACATTTAACCTGCTCTGTGAAATTTGCAAAAAAGATTAATTCAATTCATTGTTGACCATTGGGGATTCCTTTTGATAACATTCCCATCATAATGTTAATCAAGTTCGGGTTGACTTGGAAAACACATAATCCAGTCCCAAACATGCTAATGAAATAACTCCCTGCTATCACCTTGTGGGAATTGTGGAAAGCAAGATGTGAGGATACATATGGTCAGGACATTTACAATACAAGGAAAACTATTAACTATATATCTACATCTTTAGACCTAATTCATAAAAGAAAAATTTGATAGGATAAAGGTAGACCCCGACTAGGAATTATTATGTTACTTGATGATAAGCGACATCTCCAATAAAAGAATTGTTCAAGTTAAATTGTTGAAGCCCTCTAATAGCTTTGTGAATATTAATTCTAACGGAATTTGTAATGTTTTTTAATGTGGAGGTGGAGGAGTGATTCGATACCACCGTCGGAACGTTAGTTTTGCTTATTCACTAAATCATAGACATGGTACCAACAATTGGGAAGAAGCTAAAGCATTGTCGTATGGAGTTGAATGGTGTGTGATGAGTGAATATGATTATTTTTTAGCGTAATGTGACTCCTAGGTCTTGATGAACTCAATAAATTTCATCAACTCCATGCCATGGATAATTAATGATGATGTACGAGAATTGAAATCACATAGAGACTGCTACCTTCATTTTGAACCAATACTACAGAGAGGCAAACAAAGTTGCAGACCATCTGTCAACTCTTAATTACGACAATCCTAACGACATGGACTATGATGTTTTTGTAGAACTACCGACTAGAGTAAAGGACTAGTGAACATGGACAGGTGGGAGATGAAAAACTTTAAATCTAAGAAGAAGAGTAATGATCTAATTTGAGAAATTTCTTGAGAACAATTTGGATACTGGCAATAGATAATATAGATTTTGTTATATCTCTTACATAGTTAATATAGCAAAAAAATAAAATCCACCTCTTGCTTTTTTAATCTCAAGTAGGATAGCTTGATATCCTCTTCTCTTATGGGGGAGTAGTAATTCACAAAGTATAATCTCCCTCAGATCATATAAAACTTTTGGTATAAGCTGAATAAAATATCTTTTTGGTGAATAAAAAATGAGATATATCATTTAGACTCTAATCCTTGACCTAATAAAATTTTTCAAGTCCTAAAACTACCCACCCTAATTTCATTCTCTTAACTTTATACATTCTCTCCTCGGTTTTGTTCAAAATCCTCTCTCTAGACCAACAAAAAATAAGTGAGGTTCTTTAAATTAAAGCATCCTTTCTACATCACCACTTAGGGATTGAATCAAGTTATGCAGGTATTCTATAAAGTTTGTAACACCTTGTACATCTACAAAGTCTAAAGAGAGCTAACAAGCAAGTTCTCAAACCTAAAATAGACCATGGAACCTTCAGGGAATCCTAAAAGGTCTGTTTAGGGGTCCACAAGCTGTTTAAGGTAGGTATTTCAACCGTCTACAGCGCTGCCAGGATTTAAGTCTCTTGGATGGGACCCTAGAAGACCCATGGTGACTTATATGACCCGTTGAGGGGTCTTATAGTTTCTTGTAAACTTTTGATTTGATATCAATTCTATAAAATGTGGGAATGATTTTATAGTTATTAAGGTCAAAAGAATCTCCTAACAGAAAGTTGAGTTGAAAGCTTTCTAATCCATTGAGTTTTAATATGATATTTTACTTGGGCCAAATTCTAATGACCATATATCTCAATACATAATGAATTAGATGACTCATTACCTGTCAAATAAATTTTCTACAAATTATCTTTTCATCCCCAGAAAGTTTCCTCCATTTTATGTTTGGAGCAAAATGTTATGCTCATTTTAGTAATACCCTATTAGACAATAAAAGTTGCACGGATGACGGTACGGATACTATAGTTTTTCACGAACTATAGAGCCCTAAAAAGTCAATAATGCCTTTTTCTAACGAAACTTCATCAATTTTATGTTTGGGTCATTTGGGTCTTTCCCCTATGTGTTTGGTACCTAAGCTATGATATTTAAATTCTTATTTTAAGCCTAAACCACAATATTTTAAATAGATTTAATGGATTAAAAGGTGTCAATCAGTTCTTATACGTTCATAAACACTTAACGTTTTTAGATTAATGTTCCAAGAGAAGAATAAATGTTCTTTGAATTTCGTCGATTTATCCAAACTTTTTGGTAAATAGAATGCATGAACACGAGGTACTATCCTTTATTTGTAAATTAATATTAGTAATGATAAGATTTACTTCACATGATTGTTAACGCTTGTGTTAATAAATCATTTAGTTATAAAAGAATCTTATGTAGATAAACTCTCAAGCACTTGAAAATGGTTGATTAATAGTGCATGAGTCTGAGTGCAAATGTGTAACTCAAAGTATTTATAACTTCATGGTAAAAAAACAGTTTATTGTGGGGACATGATGATTCCACAAGATGGTTTCATTTTGGTCTATATTTTAATAGAAATAATGTTGTCAAATAATTATTTTACCTCAATATATGATGAAAACCGTTAAGTTTTAAGGTATTTAAAGTTTGAAGGAAATCATGGACACTACGTTGAATAAAAAGAAAAAAAAGGCTAAAAATAACAAAGAAATGTTAACCTCATGATCGCCTAACTTCATGGCGAACTGCCAACATTGTCAATAGTTTGCCTAATTGTTCAAAGTATGTTATCTTAAAAGAGCAGGGTAAATGAAATGGTGAAGATCACCAAAACCATTAGGCGACATTCTGAAAAGGTCACTCAACAGCCGAAAGTCATATAACGTTAGAGCACAAAATGAGAAAAAAACCGGTGAATAGTAATTTCATTCTGCGTATTGCAGATCCAATTGGTGTTAGATGACCTAATCACCGAGGAGCGGATGATTTTTGTAAACAAGTGGTCAAAGGTAAAGTATAAAGGAAGAGGGCAATTTTCAAAACCTATCGGCGACCCCAACAAGATTTCCTTTAGTTATAGTTAGTTAGTTCAAGAATTGATGACGAATTGAGGGCAATATGGAGGAGAATTTGGTGCATCGCCGAGCAGTTCCACGAAGCAATCCTATGTCGCCTTATGAAACTAAACATGGAAATTTTGAGGGAAGATGTAAAACCATAAATCGCTGAGTTGATCGACAACTTCGACTAATTATGCTGAATGATCTGCTGCTTCACATATATGAGAAAACAATAAATACTAGTTACACATAGAATTTAAAGAGTGTAACAATATTATAATTTTTATCTAGAATATTACTCTTTCATATTTTTTATCTTAGTTTGAGAGGTTTTCAGAGACTTGAAGAAGAAGAGATTTTCATCTCCTTCAGTTTGGAATTGCATCTCTTGGATGTTTCATGCTTGGCTTATATTAAGACTTAAATATTCATACCCATTTGAATACAAAGTCATTTAGGAATAAATTTATATCTCCTAATACATGGCTAAAAAACACCTTTTGTGGGATGTGATTTGCAAATATGGGTTAGATTAGTTGTTGGGTCTTTCTTGTTGATAGTTTAATGGTATTTTAATTGTAATTTAGTTTAGTAGTTGTGGATGAATTTAATGAATTTATAGTTTGAAATGCAAGTTCATATGTGTTTTCGGCTTGCTAGAGAGAGAAGCCATAAAACATAGACTACTAAATTGATGGCCCGTGTCAGTGGGTTGACATGAGGTTTAGCTCGAGAGAGTGAACCCTAGTATCATTCCCGCACACTTATCTCAAGAGAGTGAGTGGTCTAAGACGGTTTCTTCTCTTCAGGTGCAAAGTATCTGTTCGGGAGGAACTCACTTGAAATGGGGTAAGTTGCTCGAGAGAGAGCTTATCACACTTAAAGTCTAGCCTACACATAGTTATTCCATGATTTCTGTATTAAAAGCATGTACCCAATGATTTAGTCTATCCCATATTCTATTCATATCTCGAGAATTCACCCTCTCAATTATTTATTTTCTTTGTCATTTTTCATTGTTTTTGTTTATTTGTTACAAACCCCAAATGGATTTTTGACACTTGGTCTTAAGCTACATATGGAGATTTTTATGATGTTTTCAAGAGACTGGAAAAGGAGATCATAAACATGGAACATACCATGCAGCCTGATAGGTCTCCAACTACAAGAACTACACTCAATAAGACGAAAGTTGAGTATGTGTCTTTCTTAAAACTTCAAGAGAACAAACTGAGAGAAAAAGCAAAAGTTTGATGTCTAGTAAATGGGGTTACAAACTCAACATACTTCCATATGGTTATCCAAGATAGATGAAAAAGGATAAGGATCAATAAGATATTTGACGAGTATCAACCATGGGTACAAGGTAATGCTAATGTGTCTGAAGCAGGAGTTAAGTAATTCAATGAAATATCTGGTCAGGTACCTGATTATAAATACTTCCAAGCCTTGGAGGGTATCGACATTACTATCACAGATGATATCAACCATGTATTGACAACATTTCCGATGGATAAAGAGATAAAAAGCAACTTGATGACCATGGATCTTGACTATGTCCCTAGGCCTGATGGATTCAGAAATAACATTTTTTAAGACTTTTTGGGGAGTGGTAGACTCTAAGGTTACTAAAGCTTTGTATTTTTTACTTTTATGCTGCTTGTATTATAAATTGTTTACTCGTTCTAACATCGCCATGATTCCCAAAATTAATCACCCCTCAACAATTTTTTAATATGAGGACTATTAGCCTTTGTAATGTAATATGTAAAATTTTCTATAAAGTTGTAAACTCCAGACTTAGTAAGGTCCTTCCACTTTTTATTAGTATTAACAAAAAGTGGTTCCATCAATTGTATATATATATTACCGAGAAGATTCTTCTTAAACAAAAAATTATTCAAGACATAGGTTCTGCTAATATGGAAGGCAATGTTGTTCTAAAATTAAACATAGATAAATATTATTCTACAGTCTCTTGTCCTTATATGTGACTTCTCATGAGAAGGATGTGGTTCTTTTTGAATTAGGGGTTGACATAATTTTAGGCATATCTCCGGTAACTTGTATTCCTTATTAATTAATGGAAATAAATATGAATTTTTTCAATCCAAGAGGGGTCTGAGACAAGAAGATCCTCTCTCTCCTTCCTTTTTTGTTATTAGTGTTGAATTTTCATCTTTTTAACTTACCAAACTTAATCATAACACTGAATTCCTTGGATTTAGCATGAATAAAAGGGCCTAATCATTAATCATCTAACATTTGCCATTGATATTATATTATTTTCTTGTGGAGGCAGGTGATCTCTGGAGTTGATGATGGATGTTTTGGGCAACTACTAAAAACTTTCAGGACAAGAGGTTAACTAGATGAAATCTAGTGTATCACTTTATAGCAAAGAACACTCTCAATCTAAGCAAAGGATTCAAGAGATCACTTGTAAGACTTACAAATGTCTACAAATCAAGTACTTGGTAGACAAATATATCAAAGAAGGAAAAACAATGTCTTATTCTTTGGAATGATAAGCAAATAAATTCACAAGATCGGTGGTTGTCAAGCTAAATTTCTTTCAATAGGAAAAAAAGTGTTTTGATGAATCATGTACTACTCTCGCTCCCAGGCTACACCATATCAACAATACATCCTCGTTTTTGTGTGTTAAACAACATGGAAAAAATGTTTAATAGATTTATTTTTGGTGGTTCAAGTGAGAAAAGAAAATTCATTAGGCCTCTTGGAACTCGATGTGTTACCCATATGATGAAGGACATATACCTTTTAGAAGACATAAAGACATTTATAAAACTTTTAATACCAATACTGGTGAACCGTAAGTGTGACCAACTCTCTATAGATGGAGTTTCTAAAAGCCAAGTACTGCCAAAGGATTCATCCTGTGATTAAGAGGTGCTGCTCGGGAAACTATCACTCTTCGAATTCTATGTGCAAAATCAAGAGTACTATAGATAAATATATATTATGGTAAATAGGGAGGATATGTCTTGTGTCGCAAGATAATTGGAAAGGATTTGTAGCTCTCTGGCAATTTTTCCTCTTTGATAGAAAACCAAGATAGGAAAAAAAATGATATCTACATCAATGGGCAATAATATTGGGTAGGTTGGGACATTTTCATACCTAATCATGTAACGGAGAACATTCATAGTATATATGTAGATTTGGACTTGAATATCAATGATAGGCCTATTTGGACTCAAACACAAAGTGGTACCTTCACACTGACCTCGTCTTGAGAAATTTAGAGGCAGAAGAATAATAAGAGTTGGTTTGATTCAAATACATGGTGTAAGAAAGTACCCCTCAATATGATTTTCATCTTATGGAGAGTAGTGAGAAACTTAATCCCCACAAATTGTTAACTCACAAAGATTGGAATTGTTATGACGTTAAGATGTTGTTGCTGCAAATCACATCAGGAGAAAGATTTTGACCATTTAAGATGCTTTGGGAATCAGCAAAAAAGATTTAGTCAATTCTCTATCGACCATTGGGGATTCCTTTAAATAAAATTCCCATCATAATGTTAACTATGTTCTTGTTGACTTAGACAAAAAATAATCTAGTCCCAAACATGCTAATGAAATATTTCCCTGCTATCACCTTTTGGGAATTGTGGAAAGCAAGATGTGGGGATAAATACGGTAAGGACATTTACAACACAAGGAAAACTATTAAGTATATATCTACATCCTTAGACTAAATTCTTAAAGTAAAATTTGATATGATACTGTTATTGATAGGAAAGAAACTAATTCCAGAGATATATTGTTGTGTGAGTAAAACACAATGGAGAAGAAGAGAGGACTGATAGAAGAGAATTTTTTATTGACTGAAAAAAAACTGCAATGCAGTCATTCTTATATATAAAAACATAGTAAACGTTAAGCTAATATATAGTAACTATCCAATAAGACTTTCTCCTAAAAACTAGGTAAAAACCCACGTTTAAACTACTTCCTAAAGACTAGGACAAACAAAACAGATAAGAATTTATTTTCTAACAGAACTCTAATTTACTAAACTGAATTATTAAAACTAACACCCTCCCTTAAACTGAAAACTCTCAAGCTTCAGTTTAACTTCAGCTTCTTGAACTCTTCCATTGTGTTGATGCCCATCAACCTTCTCAGCTTTTGGAAAGGGAGAGACCTGAGAGGTTTAGTAAAAATGTCTGCCAACTGATCTTCACTTCGGCAGTACTGCAGCTCTACTGTTCCTTCGTTATTGAGATCTCGTAGGAAATAATACTTCACATCAATGTGCTTGCTTCTTCCATGTAGAACAGGATTTTTCGATAGCTTAATGGCAGAGTTGTTGTCGCAGAAAATAATAGTTGCTCCTTTTTGTTTGAATCGTAGTTCTTCAAGAATTTTCCTCAACCAAATAGCTTGACAAGCGCAGGCTGTAGCAGCAACAAATTCTGCTTCAGTAGTCGATAAAGTGACAATTTTTTGCTTCCTGGAAGACCATGAAATAGCCCCTGTGCCTAGCACAAAAACATAACCTGAAGTGCTCTTTCTGTCGTCTTGATTACCTGTATAATCGCTGTCAACAAAACCAATCAAATCAGATTTTTCACCCTTCTTGTAGAAAAAACCGAAATCCTTAGTTCGTTGTAAGTAGCGAAGGATTCTCTTGGCAGCTAGCAGGTGAATTTCTGTCGGGCTCTCCATATACCTGCTTATAAGACTTACACCATACATGATGTCGGGCCTTGTGGCAGTAAGATACATCAAATTACCTACAATTTGCCTGTAGAGTGTGTTGTCTACCTTAGCTCCTCTTCCAGCTTTGTTTAGCTTCAGGTCAAACTCAACTGGAGTATCGGCGGAATTGCAATTCTTCATCTTGAATCGGTTTAAAATTTCCCGCACATATTTCTTTTGGGAAACAAATATACCATCATCAGATTGCACTACTTCAAAAGCAAGAAAATAATGCATCTTACCAAGATTAGACATCTCGAATTCATCCATCATAGATTTCTTAAAATCATAAAACATGGCACTATCATTACCGGTAAATATAAGATCATCAACATATAAACACACAATGAGCATTTTCCAAAATTCTCCAATTTTAACAAAAATAGAGTGCTCATATGGACATTTCAGGAAACCAACTTTTCGAAAGTAAGCCTCAATGCGACTATACCAAGCTCGTGGAGCTTGTTTTAGTCCATAGAGAGCCTTTTTCAACTTGTATACCTTATGCTCATCTCCAATTTTAATATAACCAGAAGGTTGTTCAATAAATACCTCTTCCTCCAAGTATCCATGTAGGAAAGCTGATTTGACATCCAATTGAAAGATTGGCCACGAATTTTGTGCCGCCAAGGCAATTACCATTCTAATGGTGTCATGCCTTGCGACTGGAGCAAACACTTCAGTGTAGTCCACACCATGCTCCTACTTGTATCCCTTAGCCACCAATCGTGCCTTATACTTGTCAATTTCACCATCTTCTTTCAATTTTGTCTTATAGACCCACTTGACACCAATGGTTTTCTGCCCCTTCGGAAGATCTGATAACTCCCAGGTTCCATTTCTTTCAATAGCATCAATCTTATCATCCATAGCTTTCCTCCATTTCTCCTCTTTGACAGCATTCTCAAAAGTTGTAGGATCGTAATCTACAAATAATGCAAAATGGGAAACATCTTCATTAACATCAATTCCTGTTACCTTGTAATTCGTCATCCATGCGGGCCTTCTGCGAGCACGACGAAGAGGCTGTTCAGCTGCATCAGTCTCTTCTAAAGTTGCTGGTACAGTTTCAGCAGTTGGTGAAATTTCAGCAACAGCTGGTAGAATTCCAGCAGCTGTAGAAGCTGAATTCTCTTCACTTTCAGGCATCGCAACTACTTCTTCGGCTCCAGTATCAAACACAATTGGAGTAGACTTCTACATACTCCATTCCCAAGTGTTTTCTTCATCAAAAATGACATCTCTGCTGGTCACAACTTTTTTTGTCAAAGGATTGAACAGCTTGTATGCCTTGGATGTGTCGCTAACACCAATAAACACACATCTCTCACCTCTATCGTCAAGCTTCTTTCTTTTTGCTTCTGGGACATGTGCATAAGCAATGGACCCAAAAATTTTAAAGTGGTCTACTGCCAGTTTCCTTTCGCTCCAAGCTTCCTCGGGTGTAACATCTCGAAGAGCAAAAGTGGGACATCTATTCAAGATGTGAATGCTCCAATTCACTGCTTCTGGCAAAAATTCCTTTGGAACTCTTCCCCGAGCTAGCAAGCTACGAATCATATTGAGAATGGTTCTGTTCTTTCTCTCGGTCACACCGTTTTGTTGCGGTGTATATGCTGTTGTGAGCTCTTTCCGAATGCCACTAGTCTTACAAAAATCAACAAATACCTTAGAGCAATAATCTCCTCCGCGATCTGTTCGAAGGTTCTTAACAGTTCTTCCAGTCTCATTCTCCATGCGAGCTTTGAAGATTTTAAATACATTAAAGGCCTCCGACTTTTCTTGCAGAATATACACCCAAGTCTTCCTGGAATAATCATCAATAAAAGTAATAAAATACTTTTTACCTCCATTCGAGATCGGTGTTATTGGCCCGCAAATATCTGAGTGTACCAACCCCGATACCTCTTTGGCTCTCCACGACTTACTTTTTGGAAACTGAGAACGATGTTGTTTGCCAACAACACATTCTTCACACACTTGGGAGGGAACAACAATTTCAGGAAGCCCCGTCACCATACTCTTCTTTTGAAGGATCTTCAAGCCACCAAAGTTCAAGTGACCATATCGAAAATGCCATAACCATGATGGGTTTTTCACTTCTGCCATAGAGCAAGAATGAACATTTTCAATCTTCAAAGGAAACAACCTATTTTGACTCATTTTCACAATAGCAATAATTCCTTTGGAAGAATCAGAAATTTCACATGCATCATTCCTTTAGATGATGACATATCCTTTTTCCAACAGTTGACCGACACTCAGCAAATTGCTTTTCAAAGCTGGAACATAGAACACATTAGATATGATCTCCACACACCCATTTTTGGTTCTAAAATTTATATTACCCTTTCCCATCACATTCACAGTAGATAGATCACCAAAACTAAGTGTCGATCGGAAGCTTTCATTTAAATAAGTAAAAGAAGACTTACTTCCAGTCATGTGGTTACTACAACCAGTATCCACATACCAAAGAGCTTGTTGGTCAGGCTCTTTTTCAACATGAACTGCCATTAACAAAGTTTCTCCTTCTTTGTTCTCAACGAAATTTGACTTCTCTTGTTTCTCATCAGGCAGCCTAGTATAACATTCAGAACGATAATGACCAAGTTTATGACAACGATAACATTCTACCTTGGATTTATCGAAATCCCTTCCTCTGCCTTTACCGTAGTCATTACCTCTAAAATTTCCGCAGCCTTCTTTGTTGCCTCCGTCTCTATTTCCACGATCTGCTCTTCCTCTTCCTCTTCCTCTACCTCTACCCCTTCCTATAGAATTGGAAGAAATAAAAGTAGAAGCCTTCAAGGCCTGCTCCTCAGAAGTTGAATTTCGATTCATCTTCTGTTCATGTACCAATAAAGAGCTTTGCAATTCATCAAGCGATAACTCATCTATATCTTTTGACTCCTCAATGGAGCAAACAACATAATCATACTTCGGCGTTAAAGAACGCAATATCTTTTCAACAATTGTGACATCGTTCATCTTCTCTCCATGGAATCGCATTTTGTTGGTAATCTCCATCGTTCTAGCACAGTAACTCATTACAGACTCTCCTTCCTTCATCTGCAAAGTCTCAAAATCCCTTCTTAAGGCTTGAAGCTGTGCGCGCTTCACTCTAGCAGTACCTTGATATTTCTTTCTCATGGAGTCCCATATATCCTTGGAAGTTTCTTTACAAAGAATAGTTTCCAAGATAGGACGTTCAATAGCCTGAAAGAGGTAATTTTTTGCCTTCAAATCTTTCAACTTTCTTGCTTCGAACTCCATCTTTTGAGCATTCGTCAAAGCCTCGACTTGCGTTGGAGCGCTGATGCCATCCTCGATAATTTGCCAATACTCTTTTGACCGTAAAAAATTTTCCATCAGCATACTCCAATGGTCATAATGACCATCAAAACGAGGAATGGCTGCTTGCACGAAGTTGTTCTCTGAAGCCATAAATTCACAATATCTCTCTTTGTTTTCTTTTTTAAACTAACCTGCAGCTCTGATACAACTGATAGGAAAGAAACTAATTCCAGAGATATATTGTTGTGTGAGTAAAACACAATGGAGAAGAAGAGAGGACTGATAGAAGAGAATTTTTTATTGACTGAAAAAAAACTGCAATGCAGTCATTCTTATATATAAAAACATAGTAAACGTTAAGCTAATATATAGTAACTATCCAACAAGATTTTCTCCTAAAAACTAGGTAACAACCCACGTTTAAACTACTTCATAAAGACTAGGACAAACAAAACAGATAAGAATTTATTTTCTAACAGAACTCTAATTTACTAAGCTGAATTATTAAAACTAACAGTTATACCCCAACAAGGAAACAATATGTTACTTGATGATAAGTAACATCTCCGATAGAAGAATTATTTTTGAAGATTAACACTGCCGAAAGTTGTGAAGATGGTTATTGCGGAGGTTGAGGGGAGATTTGAGACCACCGTGGGAATATTATTTTTGCATATTCACTAAATCATAGACATGGCACCAACAATCAGGCAGAGGCTAAAGCATTCTTGTATGGAGTTGAATGGTGTGTGATAAATAAATATGAGTATAATTTTACGAAAAATGACTCCAACAACTTTGTGAACTTTGTGAATTACATCAACTCTATAACATGGAGAATTTATGATGAAGTAAGAAAATTGAAATCTCATAGAGACTATTAGTTGTACTTTAAGACACTACAACAGAGAGCCAAACAAAGTATTAAATCACAAGGCATCTCTTAGTTACGAAAATTCTAACAATATGGCCTACGATGTTTTTTTAGAACTACCGACTAGAGTAAAGTAATAATGAACATATATATGTGGGAGATGACAAACTTTACAACCATGAAGAAGATTAATGATCTAAATTTGAGAAATTTCTTGAGAAACTTGTATACTAGCAATAGATATTATACATTTTGTTATATTGGCTCACATAGTTAATAAAGACAAATGTAAAATCCACCTCTTGCATTTTTTCATGTCAAGTAGGATAACTTGATATCCTTTTCTCTTAATAGGGAGTAGTAATTCACTTTGTGTAATCTCCCTTAGATAATACGCAACTTTTGCTATAAGATGAAAAAAATAACTTTTTGGTTAAATATAAAAGAAAAGTTATATCTTTCAGACTCTAATGCTTGGCCATATAAATAATTTTCAAGTCCTAAATCTACCTATCCTAATTTCATTTCATTAATTTTATACATTCTCTCCTACATTTCCTCCAAAATCCTCTCTCTTGACCAAGAAAGAATAAGCAAGGTTCTTCTAGTTCAAGTCCCATTCTACATCACTAATGAGGGCTTCAATCAAGTTACATAGGTATTCGATCAAGGTTGTAACGCCTTGTACATCTATAAAAAGAATAATGAGGGCTAACAAGCAAGTCCTCGAACCTATAATGGACCATGGAACGTTCAAGGAACCCTATACGGTCTGTTTAGGAGTCCACAAGCTGTTTAGGGAAGGTATCCCAACTGTCTAGGGCTTCCAGGATTTGAGTCACTTCAATGGGACCCTAGAATACCGATATTTAGTTATATGATCCGTTGAGTTGATATCAACTCTTTAAAATGTGGGAATGATATTTATACGAATTCAGGTCAAAAGAATCTCCTAACAAAATTGGGTTGAAAGCTTTCTAATCCATTAAGTTTCAATATGATATTTTACTTGGTTAAAATACAAATGACCATATCTCTCAATACTGAATGAATTAGACGACCAATGACGTATCAAATAAGTGTTCTACAAGTCCTCTTTTCAAGTCTCTAAAGTTTGCTCCATTTTATGGTTGGAGCAAAATGCTAAGCTCGTTTTAGTAATACCCTATTAGACAATAAAAGTTTAACGAATGACTATACGACTACTATAGTTTTTCACGAACTGTAGAGCCCTAAATAGTCAACGAAGCATTCCTTTAAGGGAACTCGATCAGTTTTAATTCAGGGTCATTTTGATTTTCCCCCTATGTGTTTGGTACCTAAGATATGTTGTCTAAATTCTTATTTTAAGCTTACACCACATTGTTTTACGTAGGGTTAAGGGATTAAAATTTGTTAATGAGTTCTTTTACGTTCATAAAAACCTAAAGTCTTTTTGGTAAGGTTCCAAGAGGAAAATAAATGTTTTTTGAATATCGTTGATTTTTCCAAAATTTTGTAAATATATTGCATGAATTTAAAGTGCTATCCCTTATTTGTGTAATTAATATAAGGAATAATAAAAATTACTTTGCGTAATCATTCACGCTTATGTTAATAAATCATTTAGTTATAAAAAAATCTATTGTAGATAAACTTACGAGCACTTGAAAATGGTTGATAGATAGTGCATGAGTCTGAGTGCAAATGTGTAACTCAAACTATTTATAACTTCATGGTGAAAAAAACAGTTTATGGACATGATGAGTTCACAAGTTGTACTCATTTAGGTCTATATTTTAATAGAAATACTGTCAACAAATTCTTATTTTACCTCAATATATTGTGGAAACCCTTAATTTTCAGGTATTTAAAGTTTGAAGGAAATCATGGACTCTACGTTGAATAAAACGAACAAAAATTCTATAAGGAACGACGAAATGTCAACCTGATGATCGCCTAACCTTCTTGGCGAACTGCCAACATGATCATCAGTTTACCTAATTGTTCAAGTAATGTCATCCCAAAAGAGTAGGGTAAGTAAAATGGTAAAGATCACAAAAACCATTAGGCGACACTCTGTAGAGTTCACTCAACTGCCGAAAGTTATAGAACGTTAGGGCATAAAATGAGAAAAATGACGGTGAATAGTAATTTCAATCTGCGTATCGCCGATCTAGTTGATGTTAGATGACCTAATAACCTAGGAGCGGATGATTTTTGTAAACAAGTGCTCAAGGGAAAAGTATCAAGGAAGAGGGCAATTTTGAAATCCTATTGGCGAACCCATCAAGATTTCCTTTAGTTATAGTAAGTTAGTTCAAGAATTGATGACGAATGGAAGGCAAGATGAAGGAGCATTTGGCGCATCGTCGAGCAGTTCCGCAAAGAAATCCTATGTATCCTAATGAACTTAAGCACAACAATTGTAAGGGAAGATGTAAAACGGTGATGAACGACATCAAAGGGTAAATCGCTGAGTTTATCGGCAACTTCGACTAATGATGTTGAATGACCTGCTGCATCACATATATAAAAAAACATTAAATGCTAGATAGAGTAAGAATTTAAAGAGTGTAACAATTTTATAATTTTCATCTAGAATATTACTTTTTCATATTTTTTTATCTTAGTTGTAGAGGTTTTCAAAAACTTGAAGAAGGAGAGGTTTTGGTCTCCTCCAATTTGGAATTGGATATCTTGGATTATTCATTCTTGGCTTGTATTAAGATTTAAATATTCATACACATTTAAATTCAAGCTCATTTAGGTATAAATTTCGATTTTCTAATGTGTTGCTAAAAAATACAATTCGTGGGATGTGATTTGGAAATATGGGTTATATTAGTTATTGGGTCTTTTTTGCTGATGGGTTAATTGTACATTAATTGTGATTTAGTTTAGTAGTTGTGAATGAATTTAATGAATTTATTTTTTCAAATACAAGTTCATATATGTGCTTTCGGCTTGCTCTAGAGAAAAGCAATAAAACATAGACTAGTAAATTGATGGCCAGTGGGAATGGGTTGACATGAGGTTGAGCTCGGGAATGTTAACCCTAGCCTCATTCCCACACACTTAGCTTGAGAGAGCGAGTGGGCTAAGAAGGAGGTTACTCCTCATGTGGAAAGTAGTTATTAGGGAGAAACGCACTTGAAATGGGGGTAAGATGCGAGAGAGAGAGCTTATCACCCTTAAAGTCTAGCCTAGTCATAGTTATTCTATGACTTATGTATTAACATTATTTACTCAATGATTTAGTCTATCCCATATTCTATTCACATCACGAGAATTCCCCCTCTCATTTATTTATATTCTCTATCATTTTTCGTTGTTTTTGTTTACCTGTTACAAAAGCCCCAATGTATATTTGACACATTCCTATCACCCCTTTGATTTGCCATGTTTGTTTTCAATAATGTCGTTAGATACGACTAATTAGAACCTAATTCTAATATTATATGATCGTAGACACTTATATTAGAAGTAGTGTCGTTTATTATGCAAACATCAAAATGGAACCATTGCGGGGTAGTGGTGTTACGTTAAACCTTTTAGATTAGAAAAAGTTTTGTTCTTCTTAGTTGTAGTTTACTTACATAATTTTTAGTTTTGTTTTGTAGGCTCTGTGATTATTTCAAGACATATGAGTGCATACGGTGAGAATAGTATCCAAGCAAGAAACCTACAAGGATGAGATTCCAAATAACTCCATCAAGTCATGTGAAGAGTTTGTTGTAATCTTTCATGAAATATTCTTCACTCATAAAAAATGATGAAATTGCGGGAAAACACTAAAAATTATATTAAAAAATAGGGAGAATCAATTCATGAAGCATGGACAAGGTTTAAGATATTTTTGCGAAAGTGACCAACGCATGGATTTCCAAGCTAAATATTGCTCCAATACATTTACTGTAGTTTGCATACGGTGAATAAAGGGATAGCCAATCAATTGGTGCAGGTGGAATAATGAAGCAATCATTTGAAGTAGCCTCATTTCTCCTAGATGGTATGAAACAAGTAAATCAAGTATAGTACACCAAGAATGATTACATTTCCCCATAAGACCGAGTGAGAATCAAGGTGGGAACTGCAAAAGATACAAGGAATGTTTCCACCGACTCTATCGACCCTGGATGTAATTCAAGACAAGATGATTATGAGGAGGACCATACTAATTAGAGTGAAATCCCGAGATCTAAAGATAGTGAAAGCGGCCCTCGGGTAAATGAGTTATTGTTGCTTATACTTGATGAAGTTAAGGGTTCTAACGATTTGCTGAAAGGGATGAAAAATTATTTTTCGTAATTCAGCTGTAGAGTAATTTTCATGTCGATACCATGAAAATGTTAGAAGGTCAATTGAGTCTACTATCAGCTCAATTAACGTCAAAGGCACATGAAAGAACATGAAAGAGAGCTGGCGGTAGTTACCCATAGCGGGAAAGTGGAAATCGGAAAATGTTAGGGAGGAACAAGAACTACCTATTCAAAAAAACTTTCCCAAAGAACCGTAGGAGGAAACTTAGTAACATGTTCAAGTACTAAATATCATACACATTTACCCAAAATACCTCCACCATTCACCCCATCCCATTAAAAAGAAGAATAAAGATGAGAAATTCAAAACATTCTTGTCAGTGTTCAAGAAATTATCAATAACCTCCCTAGGGTTGAAGCCTTGTTGAAGATGTCGGGATACGCCAAGTTCATTAAAGAGCTAGTTTCAAAGAAAAGGAGTTTTTAGTATGAAACAATTAAAGTACCCCAATGTTAAAACGCAATTATGACAAATCATTCAATTACTAAGAGAGATGATCCTCGGGAATTTGCCATCCCATGCACCATTAGCATTCTCCAATTCTCTAAAGCCTTGTGTGATTTAGGAGAGAGCATCAATTAAAATCCCTATGCAATATACAAGCACTTGGGACAGGGTGAAACAAAGGCAACCATTATGAGGATATGGATAATCAATCAATCAAACACCTAGTGGGGATCCTTTATGATTTTTTTGTGAAAGTAGGTCAGTTCATCTTTTCGCCCGATTTTTTTATTTTAGATTGTGAAACTGATTATGAAATATCCATTATTTTGGGAGACCATTCTAAGCAACTAGGAGAGCATTGGTGGATCTCGTAAGTGCGAAATTTTTAAAATCTGCGTAAACTATGAGGAGGTCACTTTCAATACTTTCAAATCAATGAACAAAAAAATTGATATACATATGTTGATCCTAGTTATGTTTGCCTACATCATATGACGATGCCAGCAAACTGACATCAATAAATTTAATGTACGAGTAGGCAAGTTGGAATGCTAAAATAAAACATAGGCTTGAAAGGAAATCTAAAGATCATACCTGACTCAACTTCACTCAACATAATTGAACTCATTTCAATATAGAACATTTTAAAACAAGTGCAATATAAAGAAACATTTTTTAAAACATGGTTCTGTGTATGCAAAGATACATACAACTATGAGATGTATGTAAATAACAAATAAATTGATGTATATAAAATATAAAATATAACTCTAGAAGTTTCTCTAACCAACAACCATCACTTAAGAACTACAATGATGATTCGAAACATTACCTCACGCTTCCAAGAACCAACATATACCTTACCATCAATATAGGACGTAACTTAACTTAGTGGATCCATGAGTCCATGCAAAACGATTCATCTAAAAAGTAGGAACCCTTTCTACCTATGATAACTACAGGGTTTATGGGGGATTGAGTTAATATGAGCTCACATCCCGATATTACTTCTCAATAATACTACAAAAATATACTTAACTCATAAATATACTTAGATCGTACATTCAGAAAAAAAATTTGTCTTGTTTGAGATAATTACGCCAGCTAAGCATAAAATCTCTCTTGGAAATTAACGTTTCCCCTCATGCTTCATTAAGAAAGTGATTACTCTTGTTAGAAATCTTGCTCGAAGGCTCTTTGGAAATCTCATTTTCCGTTCTTACTTAAATATGAAAACATTTTAAATATTTTTAGAAATACTTAATCCCCATATAATTTTGAAGAAATGAATCAATTTTACGCTTTACTGAAATAAAAACGTAGGTTTTAAAATAAAGTTAAAATCTTTGCAAAAGACGTTTGAAAAACATTAAGAGCTTCTAGTAACTTGACTCTTGACTTCTATTGACTTTGATATTAACTTATCTTTACTTGACTCTTAACTGGTCCTTGAATTGAGTTATGGATTAACGGATTGAGATTTGTAATTGGAAAGATCTTATGATGTTTAGGAATGATTTTAGATATCTGAGTATGAGAAAAGACCGAAAATAAGTATTTGAGGGTAGGTTCAGAGGTGGAGAGCTTTTAGAATTAATTTTCAAAAATGACTTTTGAAAAAGAACACTCTGTGACAGCTCTGCAATGCAAAACAAAATCTCCCTAATCTTGGAACCTTCTCTGTGACGTGCCATTGATGCCAGTTTTCTTTTGACAAAATTTCTTATTCATATTTTTATCTCTAAACCCTCTAATCTCCATGGGTTCTCTTAGCTTATACATATAATCCATTAAATATTCAAAGTACATCATATTATAGTCAAAATCTAACCTTAAAAATATATTAGCATCGAACAACTCCTAAACGAATTCAATGAAACAAGAATTTAATGGAACTTCAACAAATCCATCAAGAACTCAATTTCTAAGCTTTAAAGAACTTAAATTCACTGAAAATAAATCACGATTGGCTTGTGGTCGAATTAATACAATGTTATGTGACCTCAAATACGTTTTTAGGGATCACCCCAGATGAAATCCAAAAGCTAAGCTTCGACAATCTTGACGAACCTTTACATTCGTCTCTTTTCTCCTCTTATCTCCTCTTATTATGTTATTTCAAAACCCTAACTCTATTGGTAAAAGTGTAAACTAATCTAATAATACCCTTATTTAATAACCAACATCGAACCAAAATAATTAGGTTAGGAAAAGACCAAACTACGCCTTCAAAATTCGGATATTACTTCCCGTATTCGAACAACCCAATTTCCAGAGGCATGACTAATTCATACAAACTTGAAATTGCACAAAGTCGGTGTCTTTGAATGATTATTTCAAAAAAATTACAAGCATATCTCGAATAAAACCAAAATTATCTTGATCTAGGAATTAGGGAAGTTTGAAGTTGACCAAATTTTACTTTTTCTAAATTAAACAAATTTTAAGATTTTTTAATTATTTCCAAAAATGACTATTTCTATTTCTTTTCTTATGCTTAGATGTTTCTAATTTAGTGATTTTACAATATATCGCCCGTGGAAATATTCGTTTTCGAATGAGATTATTCTTACTAGGCTAAAGGTTGTAACAATAAGTCCAAACACCCAACAAGCAAAAGTAAATAAACATGCCAATTTATTAGTCATTACTAATAAAGGATTAGTAACTAAATTAGGAACTTCTCCGGACTCAAACAAATGCATATATTCTCTTCTTCATATCTTCCTCATCTTTAAGTAACTTCCTCCAATAACAGATTCTTCTATAGAACTTTGACTGATATTTTTTCCTTAGTCCTCAACTTGTGAACATGGTTGTCTAGGATTTGAACAAAAATATCTTCATAAGATAATCTATATTTGATCATAATATTTTTGATTGATATAATGAATGAATGTTCGCCCATGCACTTCTTCAACATGAGGATATGCAACCCCGGATGAAACGCTGCTAACTCATGTGATAGTTACAATTCATAAGCTACCTTGCCAATTATTTTGTAAAATCTATAAGAACCAACATGCCAGGGACTAAGTTTCCCCTTCTTACAAAACCTCATAACTACCTCCATCGGTGGAAGTTTCAAGTATACCTAATCACACAATCCACCTTGATACCACATAACACTATCTCTCCTTTGTTCAAAAGCCAACACTTTTTGTTTATGAACACTATTCAAGCTATAAAGAATCTTGCTCTTGCTTTCCTTTTTATTTAGACACTAATGATGATTCAGTCCCATTCATCACCACTACTCCTTCTTCTGTGGAATTTATTATTCAAACTCCTAGTTGTTCAAGTCTATGAACATCATTTTGATAACTCTTCCTTATCTTCTTTAAAATGGGTGGTACTACCCATAGTCTACTTTCTCAAGGCATCGGCACCAACATTTGCCTTGATTAGGTGATAATGAATACTCATTTCATAATTTTTGAGTAACTCTAACAACTTAATTTTTCTAATATTAAGCTCTTTCTTAGTGAACATATATTGAAACCTCTTGTGATCGGTGAACACATCCACATGAACAACATAAAAATAGTAGGTGCCTTATTTTCCAAAAAAATACTACAGCATCAAACTCTAAATCATAGGTTGGGTAATTCCTTTCATAAAATTTCAATTGTTTGAAGTCATAAGATATAACATGGACATTCTACATTAACACAATACCCAAACTAACGCTAGATGAATTACAATACACAACAAAACCTTGCTTACCTTCTAGTAAGGTCAAAGATGAGGCATAAGCCAACCTCTTTTTCGATTCCTAAAAGATTTTCTCACAAGCTTCAAACGAATTAAAGCAAATTGTCTTCTTAGTAAATTTGGTCAAAAGAGACGAAATTGACGAGAATCCCTCTACAAACCTTCTATAATATCTAGCCAAACCTTGGAAACACCTAAGATCAGTTGGAGAAATAGGCCTAGGACAATTCTGTATTGCCTCTATTTTTTATGTATCAACTCTAATTCTATCACTGGAAACGATGTTGCCCAAGAACGTCAAAGACTCAAGCAAAAGAGAACTAGGCATACAACTCTTTATCATTCAAAGTTTGAAGAATTATTTTAAGATGGCTAGCATGATCTTCCTTATTCCTCAAATAAATTAGAATGTTATCAATGAAGATGACAAAGACTAAAATCTAATAGAGGCTAGAATAATCTATTCATATGGTCCATGAATGTTGCAGGCACATTTTCAAACTAAAGGACATGACCAAAACTCACAATCACCACTCTGGGTCCTGAATGCTTTCTTTGAAATATCACATTCCTTTAATTTAAATTGATAGTAATTGGATCTAAGTTATATTATTAGAACACAAAACACCCTAAAGTTTATCAAAAAGATCAAAAATTCTCAGAAGAAGATAGTAATTCTTTATGATAACCTTGTTCAACTAACAGTAATTTATTCATCCTAAGGAACCATCTTTCTTGCTTAGAAATAAGACTAGAGTGCCCCAGGGTGAGACACTTGGACAAATGAAGCCTTATATATCGATCCTTTAACTACTCTTTATGCTCTTTAAATATTTTTTGTGACATTCGATACGAGTATCTAGAAGAAAGTCTATACTAAAGTTTATCTCTCTTTCTTGAAGGACTCTATGAAGATAATTTGGGAATCTTTCTTAAAACTCATTTACTAATGAAACTGAATTAATAGAATCTATCCTAATGCTTGAGACAATAACTAATACTAAGTCATATATAAACCCCTTGAATACTAACTTTATTTCCTTAAAGTATGAAATGAAACGACTCTTAGGCACTCTTAGAGATTTTTCAACTCTGAGACTAACTTATTTGGAAACTGAAACTTGACAACTCGAGTTATACTAACCACTAAGGCATAACAGGAAATGAAGCCAGTCCATACCTAGAATGACCTCAAAATTTACCATGTCTAACTTAAGTAATAAGTCATGGTACTCATGTGATTGACGGAAATGGAACAACCATGATAAATTCTTTCTACTAAAATAGAATCAGCAACAAGTGTGTAAACATTCAATGATACACTATGTTGGTCAAGAATAACATAAAAACTCATAGAAACATAAAGACTTAAAAAAATTTAAACTCACCTCTGGGTTTACCAAACAATAAATAGTAAAGTCAAAGACTTAGATGATACTAGTAACAACATATAATGATTTATTTTTCTCTTGGAGACTATTGATAACATACAAGCGATTTGTTCCTCCGCTAAAACTAGAAGTACTAGGTGAAACTCTTTCTGGTGGAGAAATTGAAGTCTACTAGGTTTTATTGCCAGGATTTCCACTACCTTGCCCACTCTTAGGGCACTCTTTCATGAAGTTACCCTCTTGCCCAAACTTGAAGAAACATGTTTGACCATCACGACTCTTACTGAGTGGTTTCTACCACACCTAGAATATGCATTAGGCTTACTCCCCCATTTGTCATGCTATCTTGAGGATAATCAAGTTCAGCTCAGAATATATGAGTATTGTACTAACATCTATTGTTTATCAAGTAATAATAGTTAATGATCCCTCCCAATGTAACTCTACATGAATCTGTGATTACATAATGTTAGGAGTCTTGAACCCGTGATCTCACCTTGTTCTGGGTATTGTACTCACTAAGGATAAAACCCGTGATCTCACCTTGTTAAAAGTCATAAAATAATGTGAGTTAATAGAATGTGGTAACGGGGATTCGAACCGTGACATTGGCTGGAAAATGAATCTGTAAAATATAAATGAGAGGAGCGAGATTCTAACCCACAACCTCTTGGTCAGACATAAGGAATTAAAAATTAATGAACATTGAGGCGTGTGGGAATAGAACCTATGACCTCTAGGCTGATTAAGGGAATTAAAGAGAAAAAAGAGTGAGGTTGTGGGGATCCAATCCCATATCCTCAAGGTCAACTCGGAAAATTAAAAAAAAATAAAATAAATGAGGCTGTGGGAAATCAATCCCACAACCCCTCGGTCCCTAGACAAGTGAATAAGAAAGAAATAAAAATAAGGAAAAATGAAAAGAAGGTGTTCGGGCTCGATCTCGGGTCCCCAAGCCATCTGGATCAAAATATAATAAATAAAAAAGATGTACGTGTTACCAAGGGATCCGAAACCGGGTTCCCTTGCAAAAATTCCGTATTTATATACAAATCATATGTGAATAAATATTCAAAAATAATGTTGCCTACATAGATATAAACCGAGATCTTCGCATACATACAAGATGCATAAGTCTTGTACCACATAATATTACGAAGATATGAATCACTTAAACAAACTATGAATGAAGCCTCATGGCTTGTATGTGAGGACACATAAATCTAGCATACGTTTAAAAGTAAGTGAGCCTAAGATGTATGTTATAAAATGATGTAACCCTAGTAGGGTTACGTAAGAGTGTGAAACACACTAATTTGCCAAGTGCATTGGCATATGATGAAATAAACATTCACGTGAAGGGGTGAGTAATTATGAAAACAAAATGTGTTAGAGTTAATGAATGAGGTGACAATATGATAAGAGGCTAATGGGAAAGATGAGAGCAATCTCAAATAATCCAAAGAATTGTTACCAAAACATACTCACCTATGAGAGTGTAAAGATAATGAAGAGACCAGTCTCTATGAACACTCTAATGAATGTATTGAAGTTAATGCATACTTAATTTTTGTGATGAGAGAGAAATCATCTAATGAGATATTATGTCCTCATTCTATAATCCAGCTTCCATGATGATTTAGTTGAATGTAATAGAACTTTATACTGAGCACCGATAGAATAGCTATAAAAAGTGATGCTTTTCTTTTGGAAGGGCAGAGGTTCACATAACTCTCATGGAGACTTTGTGACATGCTGGGTATGGGTTTCCATATATCTCCTAATCTTCGAACCTATTCTTCCATTATAGGGATCTGGCAGGGTTCAATTCCCATGTACGCTAGCATGTTTTGGGTCACTTTACCTCGTGATTCCACCTCTTTTGTGTGTGAGGAAGACTGGATTTAATGATGCTATCATGGTCTATGTCGGTTACAGTCAAAGTTCCCCATGAATGAATGAGGCTAGCCTCAAATGATGCACATAATGATATGAATGATACCGAAGGTGTTAGGATAGGATAATCAAGAGGTGAGATAGACTTATGTAATGATGATAGGTTATCCTTGATCATTGCACATCGAACCCGATGAAAGTCTTAAACTACATCCTAGGTATAGCTTGTGTTTACACTAGCTTATGACTTTATGACATGAAGTACGTATAAATGAATGAAGCACCCTCCCTGTTTGCTAAAGAAGGCTCCCTAGTTGAGGTCCCTTATGTTGAGCTCTCATTTTTCGGAAGTCTTTATGTCATGTTCATGATTCGAAAGTTTCATTGCATATGAACGAATAATATTAAAGATGTTATGTGTTATAAGAAATAACTTATGTGATATGTGTAACACGTTATGTGTTATGTACAATATGATATGTATGATGATGCATGTTGCTCTCATCGCATGACTTTCCTCATACAAATTTGGAAGTTCCACTAACTTTCCTAATCCAAATTAAACAAGTCGACTGACATGACTTTCCATAAATTATGTTGTTAGTAAAGAGGTATTCTTACGCATGCATTTCCTTTGTGTCTGCCTGCATATACCCATACTTAGTACAAGTGTTTAATAATCCCATACAATATAGACTTTTAGGTGCTTGCACAGGTGTATGTTAAATCTTACGGTACGACGTTGAACCTATCAAAACGTTGAGCTTACATTCATACTTGGTAGGACCTCATGCTTTCGAGGATGTCCACCTTTATTATATATCTTAGATGTAGGCTTTATCTAGTGGAGCATGTTCCAATAGTGTTTCATTTCCCATTTCATTTCTGACATTCTATTGGTGTCGTTTTGGAAAGAATACGTTTAATGCAATTATTAACTGCTTCTTTTATTTGATTATCTCTATATTAGATGATTGATTTGTGAATGCCTATGATGTTAAGTATAATATTCTTCCCATGAAATGAGAAAATAAAGATTTCAAAATTTCTGCTAAAATTAACCTAGATGAAGTACGTACGATGTATATAGGATTGTCTGCAACCTTTGAGAGGTCAACGACGCAGGTCTGGTCTGGGGTCTAGATTCTGGTTGTGACAAAGTTGGTATCAGAGCACTAGGTTAAATTTCAAATATAATAAGTACATATCAACAACATCGAGTAGTTTCTAAGTCATGGAAGTGAAGCGCACCACTATCCTGAATTAGAGACTACTTGAGCTTCCCTTCTTTTGCTCTTATCATGCCTTTCCTAATGTCTAATTTTCTTGGTGTTATGAGAGTGTTTAACATCAATCCTTGTTGTTTTCAGAGAATTAATACTAGGAGAACAATTGGTCAAAGGAGAGGAGGAGCAGCTGCTGGGGGCAATCAGGTTCCACCCCAGGCTCCAGCTGAAGGAGTGGCTATGCCGGTAAACCTTTTGGGTTGACTGATGTAGAGTACGGGCATCTCTGGTCAAGATGTCATAGTTCATCACTATGAAGGCCCAGGCCATGACTGACCATGTCAACCGGCAGAATGTTCAGAGGGAGAACCCACTTGTTCGCAGTAAGGCTGACAGGCAGAGAGACTTTATGAGGATGAATTCTCCTATTTTCACAGGGTCTATGACTTAGGAGGATCCTAAGGAGTTTGTGGTTGAGGTTTATAAGATTTTGGTTGTTATGGGGCCCACAGATACTAAGAAAGCAGAGTTGGCTTCCTATCAACTCAACGGTGGTTATGGGGGCCACATATTCTGAGAAATCACAGTTGGCTTCCTAGCAACTCAAGGATTTTCAACAGACTTGGTGCAAGATGTGGCAATATAGCCGAGTTTTGGGCGAAGTTCCAGTCACTTGGGAGATGTTTAAGACAACTTTTCTGGAGAGATTCTTTTCCAGAGATATGAGGGAGGACAAAGTTGAGGATTTTATCAACCATAAGCAGGGATCCATGACTTTCAGGGAGTATTCCCTGAAGTTTGTTAATCTATCAAGTTAAGCTACTTCCCTTGGATGTAAGAACATAGATGAGATGAGAAGGTTCCCCAAAGGAATCAATGGAGATGTGGAGGAGGAGTGTCGGTCTACTATGCTCTATGATAACATGGACCTCTCTAGGTTGATGGTGCATGTCCAGCAGGTAGAGGAAAGCCAGAAGAAGAGAAGCACTCGTGATGCTAGGAGGCATAAGCCTCATGGACAGGCAGGTTTTGTCTGGGATCTATATTTCGGTCGTCACATGCTCATATAGTTACACCTATACCCTTGTGCATGAATGAAGGTAAGTATGAACATGTGTGGTCTAAATGTGTTTATGTGAAAGGTTTTCTCATATATGTATACACATATGAAAACATGTACATTATGTGTGTACGATGATCTAGTCAATAGAGGGGCTCTTGAAAGGTGTTCTCAAGGGTATCCTAAACTATATGGTGCTTGACTATGTTGCATCCATGTTAAAGGTTTTATCACATGATTTAGGTTTATAAAAGGACACACTCATCTTTGATCAATGAGCTTAGCATATGGGGAGTCAATATCCTAAAGCCTACTTTTATAAAGTAATTATTAATAAAGGCTTTTATATAAAGGAAAGTTTCCCTAGCACCGAGTGAACTTGAAGATGAGTGGCGCCCCTTAACAATTTGGGAAGAATTGTTCACTATAGTCCTCACGAGGTTGATAACTACAATGCCCCATTTGGCATAAAAAGGGTTTCTAAATATGCCTCTAAGTTTCATAAACTATGTTTGCCCCATAGAATCTAGCAAGGGATAGCACCTAATATGCTAGGATGATGTTAATGGTCTACTTTGACAAGGTAGAGAATCCCTTGGTGTAAGGCTCTACAACACCAAATTCCATGTTAGCACCCATGGTATTAGTGCCGGGTAATTCTATAGTTTACCAAGAGTAAAATGGACAATGGAAGTGAAGTAATGGATAATAACTAGGATAAGCTAAGGGATGTTTCTTAGTATAGGTGAGGGTATTGAACTTAACCTATGCATTGAACAAATAGCTCTTGAAAGGAGTTCTATGAAGGTGTTCTAATGTATTTGATTATTTTTATGTCCTTATGCATGACATTGTAGTGTTGTCTACTTGTTGTGATGATATGGAAACAAATATTGGAAGGAATGGGTTATGACCCATTACCTAATCCGTCTGACCTAACCCGTTTGACCTAACCCGCTATGACCTAAAAAATTTTGTATTGTATTGAATCTTGACCCATTTATTTTATGCAAAAATTACTGAAATAAGCGTCTTATGTTCTCTTATTTTCAATATTCCCTTATATTTCTAAAAATCTCTAAAATCCTTATTTCTTTAATGTATTCGAGATAATATTTAATGTATATGAGCCACACATTATGCATCTAGTTTGTTTTATAATGTATTTGAGCTAGTTTTTAATGTATCAAGCTACATATTATGTATTCGATATATATTATAATTTATCAAAGATACTCTTAACTATATTCGAGCTATATAGTATGTATCCGATTTACATTACTTTTAAGGGATTAATATAATTAAAAACTAAAGAGGGATAGATTATAATTTATATTAAAACTATGATATTTCAACAGATGCATGACATGACATAAAAGGGTGTATCAATCTGAAACATTCGATTCATGACTTGATCTATAATAGAGTTATCACTCTCCAAGACCCTGCCCCCATAGCGGAACGACCTTCAACATGATCGAAAGATATGAATATTGGCTCGCTAATGGGATGAAGCAAATGTCAACTCACTTATACAACAGTGGCCTCATTGACAATAAAGGCCCGTCTAGAGTTTTGTGTAATAACTGCACCTCATCAGACATTTGCTTTGGAAATAGAATGAAGCAATGAAAAACCCAAAGAAAATTTTTTTCTCTAGGAAGCTAAGTCATAAGGGATAACATGTTCTGGAAGCTGCTATGTCCTGAAAGAGCTAGCTCAAGAAACCAAAAAAGATCGATCACAGAAGGTATGTATGAAGAGTTTTGGAAAAGAATGCAGGCTAAGGAGTATTCCATTGTGAAGCATTTGGAGAAGACTCTAACTTAAATTTATGTTTGGGCTCTACTAATGAATTTTTAGTACCACCGAAAAGCACTATTAAAGGTACTTGACGATGCATGTATACCAATGGAAACAAGTTGGGAGAATTAAACCACTATTGTAATTCATGTTATTTGGAATCATCAAATATCTTTCCAGGAATAGGAGTTGCCAATATAAGGAGTGATGCACAACCCTCCCTTGTATAACACCGCCAAAATGCACGGACAAGTTTATAGCTCGAGTATTGATTTATAATGGTTCAGGACTCGATATCTGACCATTATCAAATCTTACTCAACTAAATTATGATTTTGGAAAAAATTATTAAAATCGCTTGAATTTAAGAGAGTTTGATGGTGCGCAAAGAGAGACAATAAGGGAGGTAGACTTATGTATCAAAATAAAGCCCATAGAATTTGTCAATGAGTTCCAAGTGATAGGTATATTTACAAGATAAAACTTATTTCTAGGAAGACCATGGATCCATAATGTTGGAGTATTCTTATCCACACAGCATCAACTTTTGAAGTTTGTCTTGGAGGATCATGAAATTGTCATCCATGATGAAGGGAGTGACCGTAGTTACCCCATTTTTTCCATTCCCATTATTGAAGATTCCTGTCGAGGTATTGACTTTTACATGGTGGAGATAACGAAGGCTTATTTTTTAATATACGAAACCACAAGTACCAATGCCACTAGTGTATAAAATGTTAGCCATGACTATGCTAAGAAGCGGTTTTGAGCTAGGATGGATTAAGCAAGAATTTAGATGGCATATACAATCCTCTTCCTATACCACTTCAAAATTTATGGTTCGGCATATGTTAGAACCCTACAGAGGAAGAATTGGTTGAATCATAAATAGGGAAGAAAAATGATTGTTATATACCAAAGTCTATGCCATAATTGTACAAGTCATTTATTGCCAAAGCTTTAGATCCTGAGGTTAATGGTGTAGTGGAAGGGATGGGAAGATTGTTTAATGAAGAAGAATGTGATGTGATCTTAGAAGAATGCACCACAAGGCTCTCTAGCTAATATTAAGGACCAGGAGAGATGCTACATAATTTTATGGCCAATCCACTGGTGATCCATCGAATAGCTTGGTAGACAAAGACAAGATTTAAATTTTTATATTTGAAAATCAATATTTTTCAAGATGAGGGTCGAAATCACCATTTATGTCATTTTATTTTTCATCAAAATGTTTAAAAAGAAATGACTCATAAATCATGACCAAATTCTGTATGCCTTTCCAAAATTCCAATGAAATCCTCGTTTAATTTAAATAAATCATCTTGTCTTTGTGAATCATTCTATAATATATACAGTTATGCTCATTCTATCTAACATAATTGATTTATTATTCTTTCCAGTAAAAAATGAATCTAAGCCTTTCAATGTCATAACATGTCACGAAAACAGTGAACCGAGTAAGGTCAATAAATATGAATGTCAAGAATATGAAAAGGACTCCATAATGCCTACACACCTCACTGAAGACTTGAGGCAACTTAAAATGATATAAGCCCAACTTGCATGATTCGGAGATAGTAAACTTAGGAGATAACGAGTTGGCCAGTGTCCATTTGGCAGCAACACAAACAGAAGAATTGGTCAAGCTACTCAAATAATACATCAATGTGTTTGCTTGGTCTTATGATGATATACTACGGTTAAGCACTAATATTATTTCCCATAAGTTGTCTATCAATTAAGAGTATTGTCTGTTAAAGCAGAAAACCATAATGTTCAAGCCCGATATGAGTTTTAAGGACAAAACAAAAGGTTATGCACAAGATCAAATTAAAGATCTTCGAAGTGACCAAGAATCCCACTTGGATTGATAACATTATTCCATTGCCAAAGAAATATGGAAAACTCGGGATATGCATAGATTATTAGGATCTCAACAAAGTGATTTCAAAAGGTAATTTTCCCTTGCCGAATATCCACATACTCATCGACAATTGTGGTAAGTATGAGTTGCAATATTGTGTCAATTGCTTTGCGGGATACCACAACATTCTAATGGATGAAGAAAATGAAGAAAAAACAACATTCATCATGAAAAAGCAGAATGGTATTAAAATATATAGTATATCGATGTGAAAAACTACTTAAAAGTAGGTACATATGAAGAAAAAGCAACAAGTATTCAGAAGAAAACAACTTGAAGAATGCCGAACAACTTCTTTTCGAATGGAGATGTTCTTTCTAGGAAGACTCCCGATTTGGGATTACTGAGAATTCTTGGATGGTACAAAATCCATAAAACTGTTTGAAAAAGTGCATGCATGAGTTTGTGGGACGCACATGAATGGGTTTAAATTGGCAAAAAAAAATCTAAGGGCATCATACTTTTAGATTACTATGGAAAGTTGTTGTGGATGATTTATCCAAAATGGCCATACATGCCACGTACATGTAGATCTGATCAAAGAACCCCCACCCCCCCCCCCCCAAGCTCAATGCGATGAACTCTCTTTGCCCATTTGCAGAACGGGGCATGGATTTTATTGGACCGATTATTTGTGCTGCCTCCAATGGTCATAAGTTCATTTTTGTTTCCATTGATTACTTCAAATAATGGGTCGAAGCTTCTTCCTACAAAATTGTGACGAAGAAAGTTATGGCCGATTTTGTTTGCAATAATTTGATAAGTCATTTTGGGGTTCCAAAGTCTATCATCACAGATAATGGAGAAAATCTAGACAGTCACTTGATTAAAGAGATATGTCAACAATTCAAAATTACCCATCGTAATTCAACTGTATATCGTTCTCAGATGAATGGAGTTGTGGAAGCTGCTAATAAGAAGGATATTTAGAAAAATAATTGACACCTATAAATCTTGTGGTGAAAATTTTCCTCATGCTTTGTTAGGTTATCGTACTACAATCTTGACCTCAAATAAGGCAACTCCTTATATATGTGTATACGGAACTGGAGCAGTGATGCTAGCCGAAGTTCAGATACCATCTTTTAAGATTATTCAGAAAGATGGCTTGAACGATGTTAAATGAGTTTGTGATTGATATATGCAATTAGTATTGATTGATGAGAAAAGAATGAGTGTCATTTGTAATCACCAATTTTACCAATAGAGAATGACTCATGCTTTCAACAAGAAAGTAAGAGTTCTAAAATTTGAGGTAGGCCAATTGGTTTTGAAATGCAATTCCCCTCATCATGATGAATACAAAGGAAAATTTTCCTTTAACTAGCAAGGACCGCAGATTGTCCACAAAAAACTATCAAGAATTGCATTGGTTCTAGTAGAGATAGATGGTAGAGTGTGGCGACAAGCTATAAATTAAGATGTTCTCAAGAGATACAACATTTGAAGTATGATACTTCTTTCCAATAATTTATTGTAATTGCATTTTGCTCGTAATTATTTGATGAATTGTATTTTGAAACATTCCTTTTGTAACGAACTATGTCTGACTTGAATATTAATAATGAGATACATATGCGTCCTAAGTCTTCCTCGGTCGTTTCCTTATCAAAATTTTCTATTTTTTCAATCCCCAAGAGAGAAACTACATTTGACCTGATTCTTGCCTCAACGAGATACATAGGCGGCACAATGATTCGATCATATTCTCAATAAGATTTCAATTTTCCTTCATAATGGAAACTATAATTATCAACCGACCATTTTAAGAGAACAAATCAACAAATATCTGATAGTGAGTGTACCATATCTGCTTGACCAAAAAGACATTTGACAACAATATTCTATCATCAGATCAAACATTAGTATCTACTGCCTAAGGTTTCTAGATACCAATAAAAATGATATCATGACCACATGTACCTACCATTGTATCAAATATTGTTGAAGGGTGACATTCATAGTCTAAGTCTGCGCATATTCAAAATCCCAAGAGGGTCATTGTATATTTTAATTGCCAATAGGATTCATATTCAATCTTCCAAAGGGGCCATTATATTCAAAATATCAAGAGGGTCATTGAATATTTTATTTGTCGAGAGGGTCATCATATTCAAGCGGCCAAGTAGGTCATTCATATTCAAACTACCGAGAGAGCCATTGTATATTTAAATTGTCGAGAGGGATATCATATTCAAACCGCCAAGAGGGACATTCATATTCAATCTTTCAAGATGGCACCTCATATTCAAATCTCTGAGAGGACCATAATATATATACAACACAAGGTGCATTCATATTCAAATTGCCGAGAGGGTCATTCATGTTTAAATTGTCAAAATGTCCATTTCATATCAAAATGCCAAAAGGGGAATTTATATTAAAAGCTGCCGAGAAGGACATCATATTCATACCGCCAACAGGATTGTTACATTCAAACCACCAAGGGGGCCACTGAATATTTAAACTATCAAAAGGTCCATTGTGTGTCTAACTACCGAGAGGGACGTCATACTTAAACCATCAAGAAAACAATCAACATATTACATTAATATATTTTACCACATCAATACTAACATAAGAGTACAATGAAGAGTCATGTTACAAATATGAAATACATCCTTTATTTGCTTTACGTCAAAATGAAAGAAGTTGACATAAAATATTCAGGGAGAAAATTAAGTTTAACATGGTAAATGACTCTATCTCTCCATTTGAATTATATTTTACACTAACATTTTATCTCAGTCATAGTCGAAAGCATCTGGGAAGATTAATACTCAATTCAAACAACATGTGTGAACGACATAAAAAAGGATGCATCACAAGATGGAACTATTTCTTAGCAGCAAACTGGTACATAGTCCAAGAAGGAGTATCAAACTCTTCAGGGTACGAGCTAAAGAGTGACTTTAACCACCATCAAGCCATACCCCAATCAAAGGGCATGTGGGATTTTTTTTGAGTTTATCAGTTTTTAGTTTAGTATTCAGAAATATGTCGTTGTTTACTGGAAGCAACATTCTGATCTGAGAGAAAATACACCAAGAGCTTTGGAAATTATATTTGTGTAAGTTTTTTCTTATATGTTTGAACAGCTAAATTCATGGCTATGAGATTGAAAACCTCTTTTCATTCTCGACTTACTTGTCACTCTTCCATATTTGAAGCTTATCTAGCATAATAGATATTTTTTTCAACCGATCGAGTCCAACTACAAATAGCCTAATTTCTAATGTTTAAGGATATGTAGGCGATCTCAATGGTGAAAACGTATGAGGGGTTTTTTATATGCCAATACTTGCACATTTTTGATAATTTATGGGGGAGATATGCCTATCGGAAGTTGAGTTATTGAAATAAAGAAAGTCTAAATCCAAATTTAAGGAAGGGAAAACTAGTCTTTTCACCAATTGGGGTAAAAACAAGTTTAAGTTCAGATTAAAAAATCAATATTATGTTTAGGGATTGGAGAAGAGAGAAAAGAAGAAGAAAAGAGAGAAAAGTCAAGGACTCGCCAACAACGTCAAGGTTTAACTTATGTATTTCGTCAGGGATGATCCCTATCAAGGTATGTGAGACTTTTAGTGTTAAGTCAGTTCACACACACAACAATATTACTTTAATCCTTTTATTCTTTAATTGGTTGGATTACAATAGTGAAATTCTTGAAAAACATGGTTACATTCGTGAATGTTGAGTTGTTGATTGCCTATTGTTTCTTTAAATCATAATTCTGATTTTTTTTAGTTAGATCTATTAGGTATTGTAGATAACAATAATCCTAGGGGTTTGGGAAAAGAACTATGGAGGTTTATGCAATTTATCATGATAAAATGAGAGAAGAAAAATTGTTCAGACGCATCTAGGTAGCGTCAGGCATGGCGCGCCCCATTTACGCTAGAGGGCCTGGGCAGCGCATGTACAGTATGCCAGAATGGTGCTTAAGAACACATGGTCTCGCGCAGCGCGCCTCGTACTCACTGATATCAATGTTTGTTTGCCAAATTTTCTTAGTTATGTCCAACTAAGACCTTGCAAGGTGTTTTAACACTGCCTTATCATTCTAACTACTCTAAATGAATTCTAATCCCATAGAAAACATCCAAAACCACAAATTTACAACCTTGAATCCATAACTTCAAATTCAAAGGGAAGTTAGATCCAAGTCTAGAAAACTCCTAAAGTCCTTTCATGAAGTCTTTTTCAAATGCATTAACTTGTTTTAAGACATAAAGTTCAGTTTGACTGAGGACTAAATGATAAGAAAGAGAAATTTATTTCATGTTTTCATAAGTCATTAAAAGCATTTTAAGTGTATTTTTAAGACTTAAGCTCCAGTTCAGTTAAAAGTAATGTGAGGAATTCCTTCAAAGCAGTAAATGGGTAAAGAGTAGTTCTAAAAGAACTTAAAATGTTTTCACATTACAAGATAGCCGTTGAGCTAAGTATTTTTAGCACTAATCTCACATAACTAAATCGGTATGTTTTTAAAATAAAAGAGCAGTATATTTTTAGGAGTAGTATTGAGAACCGATATAGGGGAGAGTTCAAACAACTCTCATCCCCCATAAAAAATGTAGCCACCATGGGTAGAGAAGTGTCATACTTTTTAGATGAACCCTTTTCACACTTAGACTAGTAGATCAATTAGATAGTTTAGGTCTTATACCTTTAGTCGGGTATAACATGTACTGACAGCGTGAGGTTGATCATTGTATCATTATTGTAGCTCTTATGTGATGGTTATCGATTATAGAAAGTCCCACATAAATTAAATTTATATATATATATATATATATATTTATATATATATATATATAATAATATTTATATATACATATATATATATATATACATATATATATATATATACATATATATATACACATATCAGTTATTTGTATTCTCACATACATTTCAGAATTATTTGTATCCTTAATTACATTCAGAACCTACATTATGTTTTCAAACATCTTTTCTTTATATTGCACTTTCTTTTAAATTGTGTTACATTGAAATGAGTCAGTATTATTGAGTCATATCATTCTTGAGTTGAGAAGAGTAAAGGTATGTTTTCCTTCTTACTCCTTTTAAAGCTTAAGTTGTTTTAGCATTTCAACTCTAATAGTAGTACATTCAATATACTGATACCAATTGTCTGCATCGTATCATGATGCAGACGTAGGTAACAAGGATCAGTATTATCCAGTGCCTCGTTGATCCAGCTGAGCACTCAGAGTCAGTGGTGAACCTACATTCATTTTTGGAGGACACATTTATTGCTTACATTCTTCCTTTTTTTAAGAGGTTGTGGGGTCTTTTCCAACATCCATATCAATTGTATAAGGCTATATAGATATACAGTTAATAGATCAAAAATCTTTATTGTATTATTTTTATGTTAAAGACTTGGGTTTCCACTTTGTCAAAGTTGAATGTTTAAATCTTTAAAGCATTCCAATTATCTTCTTATTTATTTAAGTTTAGTTCTTTGATCATTATAGTATTGATTGTTGTCTTTCCCTGAGTTTAGTAAGCCATTAAAAGGATCCACTAAAGGCCAACAATGGTCATTTTGTGTCCACCATGTCTAGGGTATTGGCTCGGGGCACGACAAACTTGGTAACAGAATATAGAGTTTAAGATTCATAGAAAGTCTATGATGTAGTATCTATAGAGTCCTAGTTATCATTGTGAAGCTTGTCATATCTATAATTAGAAGGCTATGACATTTAGGAAATACTTCACTTCTTTTATATTTCTTTCGTTTGTTAGAGTTCATCTCTAAAATATTCTTTCTAACTCATGTGTGCACACGTTTTCAAAAAATCATGCCTCCACAAAAAGCATTATGAGGTCGTGCAGCTAGGAGGAATATAGAGGTACCCAAGTTGCACAATGCACCTGATATGCAACCGCAAGGAGATGTTTCTAATTTTGAGTTTAAAGAGGCAATAAGGATGCTCAGCCAAGTTGTGACCAATCTAGTTGGGCAGCATAGAAGAGCTTGTAAAGAAGAGGGTGAAACCTCAAGGATTCGTGAGTTCTTGAGGATGAATCCTCAAAGTTTCACTCGTTCGAGCACCACTAAAAATCTAGAAAAAATATTAAGAACTGAAGAATGTTTTTGATATGATGAATGTTACTGATGCTGAACGAGCTGAGCTTGCTGCATAACAAGTGAAACATGTTGCTAGAACTTGGTTTGATTAGTTGGAAGAGGGGAGAGATGAGGACGTACCACATCCGAGTTGGGCTTGTGTTGAAAAGGCTTTCTTTGGGCATTTCTTTCCTTGAGAATTGAAAAGTTCTAACGTATGCGAGTTTCCTACCCTAAAGCCGGACTTTTTGAGTGAGAATAAGCACGGATTCAAGTTCACCTAGTTGTCTAGATATGCTCCTCAAATGGTTAAGGACATCAGGAGAAGGATGGGCTAATTTCTAGTTCTCTTGGGTCATGCATCAAGCAAAGAGAGAAGAGTTGCAATATTGATAGGAGACATGGACATACCCAGGTTGTTGGTTTATGTGTAGAAGATTTAATAGAAGAAGTTGGGGGACATAGAAGCGAATGGAAATAAGAGAGCTAAGACAGGAAATGAGTCCGGACAGCAGAAGAGTAATACTAATTGGTCATCAATCAAACAAATATAGAAGGGTCCTGTCCCATCATCTCCGAGTACATCTGCACGTAAGAACAATTGTAAGTACAATGGTCAGAATTCCAGATCTAAACCTGCATATTCAAACGGTAGTGTGGCACAATGGGGTAGTAAGATTCCTGCCTACACTAAGTGTGGTAGTAACAACTCCGGTGTTTTTCGTGAGGGCTACACTAGTTGTTTTATGTGCGGTAGGATTGGGCATTTCCTGAGGGAGTGTCCAATGAACAAGTAAGGAAGTGGTAATGGGTGCAATAGAGAAAATTCTTCATAAATTGCTCCACCAGACAAGGTTGCACCTAGGGGAGCTACTTCAACTATAAGCGGAGGATCAAACTGCTTGTATGCTTTCATCAATCAACAGGAGCATGAAAATTTTCCAGATGTTGTCACTATGAAGATTCAAGTCTTTAAGTTTACTATTTATGCATTGCTAGACCCTGGAACTTGTTTATCTTTTGTAACCCAGACATTTCTATGAACTTTGATATTATTCCTGAGCAACTTAGTGACCATTCAGTGTTTCCACATCTGATGGTGAATCCATTCTAGCAGAAAGATTCTATCGTGATTTTCTCATTTCTGTCAATCAGAACAGTACCATGGCATATTTAGTTAAGTTAGATATATAAGACTTCGATGTCGTTCTTGGTTTTCATCGGTTTTATGCATGTTATGCCTCGTTTGATTGTAGAACTGTATTAATCAAGCTTCAATTTCCAAATGACCAAGTCTTAGAGTGGAAAAGAAATTTAGTAGTGCCTAAGGGTCTCATTTTGTACCTATTCCGAGCTTATGATTCAAGTGTTGAGGTACCTCCTATTTAGTTATTTCTAGTAGTGAAGGAGTTCCCAGAAGTCTTTCCAGATAATCTCCCCAGAGTCCCTCTAAAAGAGAGATAGACTTTGGTATAGATGTTTTTCTAGATACTCATCCTATCTCTATTCCTCAATACAATTAGACCCCAACAGAGTTAAAGATTTGAAAGAAAAGTTAAAATATTTGTTGGACAAGGGACTATTAAGAATAAGTATCCTCTTCCAAGGATAGATTATTTTTTCAATCAGCTTCAGGGTGCTTACTCATTCTCAAAAATTGACCTCAAATTAGGATACCACTAGTTGAGACATAGGGAATGTGATATTGTAAAGATATTGAAGAAACCTTACCCCAGAACACGATCCAGGTTCGTGTAAGTTGCTTTTAAGTAAAGACAGAGTAAAGACACAAACACTTATTGAATTAAAAACATTCCTCACTCAAGGAAGGAAAAACCTCGTTTTATTAATTCAACTATAAGATTTTGTGATTACAACTCAATAATCAAAAGTCTTATCTCTACTACTCCCTCGATTGACTACAATCGATCTCTCCAAAAGGACAAACCCACCTTTTGTTACAACTCTTACTAACACTCAACCCTACAAAGAGCCAAACCCACCCTTTGTACAATAAACTGTAAACTAAAATTAAGAACAAAAACAAGACAAATAGTTCTACACAATAAAACCTTCTTACTTAAGAATGTTTTAAACGTAGCAATTCTATAACCCTTGAAGACTTCAATTTGATGAATAATTTTCCCTTGTTCTCTGCGTGAAGTCGTCGTATTCTTCATCAGCGTCTTCTTCTTCTTATAGAGTTCCTTTTTCCTTCAGTCCTTATCAGATAAGGTAAGGAAGTTATTATTAAACAAGGATTCCCTTTTAAAGTACAATCCTTATTATATACAACTTCCTTCCTTAATAATATATTTAAGGTTTTCCTTATTTGTATCAACTTATACCTTTAATATATTATTTTTTGCTTTGACAAATAACTCTATTTTCTTGATTACTTGGCTGACCCATTTTACTCGATCTTGGACTCGATCTTGGCTTCTTTTACTGCGTAAATTTGCTATTGATTATTTGTGCTTCTTGTCTATCATCAAACATGAATTTTTGATTCCATCATATTCTATCATATTCCCCCTTTTTGATGAAGACAAATAAATCTTTCTGTGTGATGTGTGCGCAAATACTCTTCCCCCTTTTGAAAAATAAAAAAGAATCCAACAGCGGCTAAACAAACCCAATCAACATCCATAGCAACAATATAAGCCCAGCCAGTTGAGCATAATAAGTTTAAACAACTAAGAGAACTAGGTTCAAACAAGATGCTTTTTCAATGTGAAGGTTGACCAATCTTAGTTGAAGCAGAAGCCAGCATATCCAGAACTCTGTCAACTCTTGCATTGTTAGCAAGTTGCTGCTGCACTAACTGATCCTTCAACCTGTGAATTTCAGCATTAGAAGTGTCAAGTTCAGCACGTAACTTCTGGTTTTCTGACTCAAGAGTGACATACTTTTCTTCAGCTACATTAAGTTCCCTGAGTGACTGAGCAACATGACCAGATGTACGTGGAGACGCAATTGCAACCTGCTCCGACTCCATGGGAATTGCAACCTGCTCCGACTCCATGGGAATACCACAATCAGCAAGAATGGTTTGAGTGAACATATCTTCACAAGTTAAAATCCTGCCTTCTCCCAATGGTACTTCAAATGCATCAAACACTCTAGTTAACAGATTTCCAAAAACTTCAATTCTTTGTCATCCATCAAAACTACAATCTTCATGTTTTCTCATTCCCCAAGAATTTCCCTCTTTTTGATGATGACAAACTATGCATATGTCTATCCACATTATATAATTTCCCCCTTTTGGCATCATTGAAAATCAATAACCAAATAACTCGAATAACATTCAATGAGTGCAATATCATTTTTAACTCATAGCCACTTGGGCAACACTTTCAGGTACACTTCTGCTAACAAAATGGTTAGTTAATCTGAGGATATTAGTCATCTTACACTCATACACAATTAAGATCTTCAATGAGAAACGAAATATACAAATATGTACCAATTTATGCCCTTAATCAAAAACATATAATATCATGAGTATGAGACAGACATAAGCACATCAAAGAGTCAAAAGAGTATAAAATTTGAGGATAAATATTGGGACAAAGATTACTAATGTGAGGAAGAAAGGGATGTTTACTGCCATTGATAATTTTTTTTCAGTATGCCCATTGTGCACCAGCTTCTTTATTCTGATCAGTTTTCCTAGAATGTGAAATTTCATCAAGAGAAGCATGAGATACATAATCACCTTTTTTTTTAACTCTACCCCGTAACATTTTCATTCCTCCATGATTTTATTCCCTTTTTTATAGCCTTTTTCTTGATGACAACTTTGAAGGAGTACCAACTACCAGTAAGAGATTCATCACATTTTGGTGCACAAAGAGATGTGTTTATCAATAATGATAGCAAGCAACAATTTATTTATGTGAGAATTGTTCCCCTTGAGAGATAGACAAGTTATACACTTGGAATGGATGAAATATCAATTTTGGAGTTTGTGAACCTGGTTCAGATGTGGGTGGTAAAGCAAGGTTCCCCCTAAATTAAAGCATGAGTGACTTCAATACTGAGATTTTAGTCATTAGAGTAGTTTGGGATTGAAAGATGCTTATTGTCAAAGAGGGTTCTTGGTGATCTTTAAGAAAGTTGAATTTTTGATGATTGACCAGGTTCATTAGTGCTTATGTTTAACCAAAACACAAGAAATTAATGCATTGAAAAAGGATGGTACATACCTGAGTATTACAGAGATACCAGGATCCCCTTTCTTTTTTTGTGTTTCTCCGTGATTTACTTAATGGTGTTAGCAAAGAATAAAGATAACATCCGCAAACTTTCTAAACATTGTTTGAGATGTGACTTGAGTGTATACCTGTTGCAGTACGAGGTTGAGTTAGCAGATATTTATTGTATAATTACTCAAGCGTAAGATTATTCTTTTACTAGCAAATTATTAAAGGATATCATGATAATGCATCAACTTGTTTCGATAACACCATGTTTTGACTAATTTTTCTCAAGTTCTTCATATTCAAGGCCTTCACAAGAATGTCGCATCATCATATTCTTCCTGATCAAATGAATCTCAAGCTGATTCATAGAGAACCAACCCTTGTCAATTTTTAATACCTTCCAATGAATAACAAGGACCATGTTCACACAACAATCTTCCCCCCAAAGGTGTGCCATATTCTTACTGTCTCGATTGCTCTAATATTCCCCATATCTCCAGAACCATAGATAAGTAGTAATTCATGTTGCAGGTGCATTAATGATTGTTAGCTGTGAACCAGGTTCATATGTAGTGTTTTCTAAATTTGCGTCATCAAAGATGTTTGATATCATGTCACTTTCTTCAACTTTTTTTTTCAGTTTTCTCATACTTTTCAAGGAATAAACTGCCTCCTTGAAAATCAAAGAGCGAGAGGAATTTTCTACCATTTTTAGCACCATTTTGGAGCATGCACTATTCATGTACCAAGTTGGCCTTTTCCCTCTCACCTTCACCTGAAACACTAGTCAAAGATTAGTCTTGGGAACCCAGATTAGCTTGGGCCCCTTTATGTGAGTAAAAGGATGAATAAGATTTTTTCTAGCCCATAAAGGCAAATAAGAAAACCTTTTATTTGGTGCATTTTTTATTTCGAACGAGGTTCTTAGCCGTATCAGTCTTTTCCTTTTTGTTGAACTTAACATTTGTCTGAAAAGCCTCAAATAAAGCTTTACATTGATTCTTTAAATGACTTGAGTTTCCACAATGAGTGCATAAACTTTTACACATGTGAATAGTGTGTGACACAAGATTATTCTGTTTTTTAAAACGTATCCCACTTTGACTAGTGGTTTGCTTTTCTTGAATCTGAGTTAAAATTTCAGAGGACCTGGTCCATCTATGATTTCTTTCCAGATCCAGTTTGGTATGATCAAGATTTTCTTGTAACAATCTATTCCTTTCTATTAAAGCTTGATATTTTGTGGTTAACAATTTTAGTTTATCTTCTAGAGCTAATTGAAGTTCACTAGCAGAGTTTTTGCCCCTGTGACTTAACTCTGAGATTTTAATCTATTCTTTTAATTTATTTTGAAGAAAGTGATTGTGTTTCTCAAGATTGTCATTGACTTCTCTTAAAGATTCATAGTTCTCCATCACTTGTTCTCTTTCAGAATTGACAGACTGATATGCATCTATAAGAGTACTCAATAAGGACTCTAGTTCCCTTTTAGAATATGATTCAATATTTACTTTGATGTGATGAAAACTTACCTTGCTTTGATTGTCATCTTCTTCATCATCTTCAGAATCTGATCCAGCCATGAGTGCTAGTATGGTTTCTTGTGATCTGCAGGTTTCCTTTTCTTCCTTGGTTTCCACTGCTACAAGGGCAAGAAAGTCATAATCATCTTCTTGTTCTAGTGCAAGAAGAGACTGGTTTTTTGTCTCATCACCCTCAGACTCTTCATCAGAGTAATTCCCCATTGCTGCAAAGGCCCTCTTCATTGACATATCTACCTCTTGAGTTGTCATTCTTCTGTTCGAGGGGACAAACATATAGTTTTTGATGTCTTTCCCCTTCTCAAAGTTTACCTTTTTCTGCTCTAAGGCCCAAAGTGGACAGAATTTGATAAAGTGATCTGGGCTCCCACACTTGTGACAAACCTGGTCTTTAGTGTTTTCAGATGGTTTTTGAAAAGCTTTCTTTTGAAAGGTCTGCCCTCTCTTTAGCATTCTAGTGAACCTTTTGGTTATGAGGGCAATATTTTCATCTTCAGAATCATCTGATGCAGTAGTCTTTAGAACCAGGTTCCTTTCCTTTCTTTTTCCTCCAATTTCCTTTTCTTGGTTTTTCTTGAGTTCGTATGTGATGAGATTACCAATTAACTCATCCATGGCCATTGAGTCTAGGTCGCGAGCTTCAGTGATAGCCTCGACTTTGCTTTCCCAAGTTTCATGAAGGACACTCAAGAGTTTCCTTACTGCCTTTCCATTAGGCACTATCTCTCCTAAAGAGTACATCTCATTAATGATGGAGGTGAACCTGGTGTGCATGTCTTGAATAGTCTCCCCTTCTGCCATCCTGAACAGCTCATATTGCCTGTTCAAGTTATCAATTTTAGACTTCTTGAATTGCGTTGTTCCCTCATGAGCTGTTTGCAGTGTTTCCCATATGGCTTTGGCATCTTGAAATGACAAGATTTTATTGTATTCGTCTGGTCCTATGCCACATATCAGAATTTTCTTGGCTTTGGCATTGTTTTGAATTGCAAGCTTGTCTTCAACATTCCATTCTTTTCTTTTCTTTGGGATTTTTGTGATTCCATCAGTTGCGGTTTTCATAGGTATGGTTGGGCCATCTAGAATTACTCCCCATAGATTAGGGTTTTCGTCAATAAGATGGTCCATTATACGATTTTTCCACCATCCATAATATTTGCCATTGAACAGTAGTGGTCGTGTTTGTGAAGCTCCCTCTTGTGGGGTAGGTGGTGCTGCCATTGAGTCTTTTCAAGGTGTGAATCTTTTAACGAAAAGACCTGCTCTGATACCAATTGAAGAAACCTTACCCTAGAACACGAACCAGGTTCGTGTAAGATGCTTTTAAGTAATGACAGAGTAAAGACACAAACACTTATTGAATTAAAAATCTTCCTCACTCAAGGAAGGAAAAACCTCGTTTTATTAATTCAACTATAAGATTTTGTGATTACAACTCAATAATCAAAAGTCTTATCTCTACTACTCCCTCGATTGACTCCAATCGATCTCTTCAAAAGGCCAAACCCACCTTTTGTTACAACTCTTACTATAACTCAACCCTACAAAGATCCAAACCCAACCTTTGTACAATAAATTGTAAACTACAATTAAGAACAAAAACAAGACAAATAGTTCTACACAATAAAACCTTCTTACTCAAGAATGTTTTAAACGTAGCAATCCTATCAACCTTGAAGACTTTAATTTGATGAATAATTTTCCCTTGTTCTCTACGTGAAGTCGTCGTATTCTTCATCAGCGTCTTCTTCTTCTTATAGATGTCCTTTTTCCTTCAGTCCTTATCAGATAAGGTAAGGAAGTTAATATTAAACAAGGATTCCCTTTTAAAGTACAATCCTTATTATATACAACTTCCTTCCTTAATAATATATTTAAGGTTTTTCTTATTTGTATCAACTTATACCTTTAATATATTATTTTTGGCTTTGACAAATAACTCTATTTTCTTGATTACTTGGCTGACCCATTTTACTCGATCATGGACTCGATCTTGGATTCTTTTGCTGCGTACATTTGCTATTGATTATTTGTGCTTCTTGTCTTTCATCAAAACATGAATTATCGATTCCATCATATTCTATCAGATATCTTTCGGAACCAGAGAGGGGCATTATGAGTTCTTATTCATGTCTTTTAGGTTGACCAATACGCGAGCAACATTCATGGAACTTATCAATAGAGTCTTTAAACCTTTTTAGATATGTTTGGTATTGTTTTTATCGATGACATACTAATAAATTAAACGAATTAAGAAGATCATGTTAATCACGTAAAAAAAGTCCAACAAACTTTTAAATATTAAGAGTTACAAGCCAAGTTCTAAAAATATGAGTTTTGACTTAAGTATGTTGAATTAGAGTTGATATCCAAAAGATAAAAACATTTAAAAGTTGTCCTAGACCCATGTCTCTAACAAATACAATAAGTTTCTTGTGTTTGTCTACCTATTATAGAAGGTTTGTTGAGGGATTTTAATCTATATTTTCTCCTTTGACCATGTTGACTCAAAAAATAGTTAAGTTTCAATGGTCTGAATCTTGTGAGAAAAGCTTTCGAGATCTGAAGAAGAGGTTGACAACTGCCCCAGTCTTGACCTTACAAGAAGGTACTCAAGGTTTTTTGGTGTACTATGATGCATCTAGAGTTTGTTTGGGTTGTGTATTGATGAAGAATGTAAACGTTTAAGCTTATGCCTCGAACAGTTGAAGGTTCATGAGAAGAATTATCCAACCCACGATTTAGAGTTTGTTTCTGTAGTATTTCCCTTGAAGATATGCTGTCAAAAATTTTACGGTGTTTATGTGGATGTCTCCACTGATCACAAGATCTTGCAATATGTGTTCACTCAAAGAGAGCTTAACCTCAATCAAAAGTGGTGGTTAAAATTGCTCAAGGATTATGACATGATCATTCTTTCCACCTAGGTAAGGCTAATATTGTTGTTGATGTTTTAAGTAGGTTGTCTATTAGAAGAACCATTCATCTTGAGGAAGAAAAAAAGGAACTAGCACAAGAACGGTATAGACTTGCACACCTAGGAGTCCAACTCATGGTTTACACAAAAAGAGGGATAGTGGTGACGAATGGGGTTGAGTTATCACTAGTGTCTAAAGTGAAAGAAAAGCAAGACCAAGATCCTATTTTGCTTGAATTGAAGGCATGTCCATAAGAACGGACATGATGAATTAATCAAGTTTTGGTACGTTTTGAAGTGTTACAATATGGGAGCAGGTTGAAAATGCTAGTTCTTACTGTTCATTATGATATGAACATACCCCATAAATAAAGAGCATTAGCTTTTGAACAAGGGGGAGATGGTGTATTGAGATATCAAGGTACATTCTGTGCACCTATGGTGGATGGACTCCAATAGAGGATCATGAAAGAAGCTCATAGCTCCAGATATTCCATTCATATGGATTTCACAATGATGTACCGCAATTTGAGAGAAATATATTGGTGGAATGGTATGAAAAAGGAAATTAACGAATTTGTTTTCAAGTGCCCAAATTGCCAACAATTTAATGTAGTGAACCAAGGCGTGAAGGGTTGGCTCATAATATAGCACTTCCAAAATTGAAGTGGGAGATGAATAATATGGAATTCATGACAGGGTTACCAAGGTATTGCAGGCAGCATGATTCAATTGGGTGAATGTCGATACAATGACAACATCATCCCAGTTCTAGCATGTAACACTTCGAAAGTCCAAGACCTAATTTAGATCATTTGGGTGTAAAAGTGTTGTAATATTATTTTAAGGTCAAAAATAATTTTATAAATAATTTAGGTAGTTTTGGAGTCAAAACATCAAAGGACGTCCACGTCGTCTAGTTAACTTGTAACTTGAACTAGTGTGATGTCTTGATGGTTTTAAGGAGGTGTTGAAAGTTTTAATCATGGTGAGGTAATGAAAATTGACATAGGTGTTTAATAGGGGGTAAATTGAAGATAAGCCAAGTGAGGAATTCCTTTATCAAGGGCAAGCCTAAGCCAAAAGGCCAAAGCTGCCTAAGAAGGAAGGCTACTGCCTCACTCTTGATGAGCATGACCACGGCTCGTCGTCATGGTAACGGCAAAGGAGGGGAGCTTGTGAAGGTTACTTGGCCATGGGGGAAAAGAGGCCTTGAGACTTAGATAGTTTCCAAGGCGCCACGATCCATTTTATGGCTCGTGGTGCACTTGAAGGAAAGAGACGGCTAAGCGTGAAAATGCCTTAACCAATTGAGAAGAGATTGGTGAGGTGTTGGGGAGCTACTGCCTAAGAGAACCACGAGCCACTTAACGGTCCATGGTGCATCTTCACGGAAGGGAACGAAGATTCTCGTGGTCTAGCCTTCGAAGGAAAAATGTAGGTGGCTCACTCGGAGGAGCTATTGCCTAACCCTAGGTTATGAAATCATGTTGAATTGATTAGAATAGATACAATTAACTTAGTATTGTGTTAATTACTATTGTATAATATGATTACACCTATTTAGGGATGAAACGTTATTGGTTGAGTGTAAAACCAATGATGATGGCTTTTGAAGGAGAAATTGGTAAGACTTTGTAATCTTGAACCTTTACTTATATTGTGACGGCTTTTACTTGGTGATAAAGTTCAATTTACGCATGCCTTGTGATTGGATTAAGTAGGTATTGGTATGATAATGAAATTGAAATGTCTTTATTATGTAATTGTGAGATAATGTTATAAGATGTAATGATAAAAGGTTGGTTATGAATTTCCTATGTGCCTTATTATGACAAAATGATGATAATGTGTTGATCTCACATATGAGGGTTGTACTGAAAGGATGTTCGCATGCCATTTCGATTGAGATAATAATTGTGATATACAAGTAGTTAGTTTCCTATGATCTAAAATAAGTTATGATGAATAATAAAGGCTTAAAGACATTTCAAAAAGAGACTATAGCTTAACGCCGAGTGAACTAGTAATGAGGAGTGTCCTTTCCCGAGTAGGGAATGTAGGTTCACTATTCTACTCATGATATTGTAGACTACAATGAAATATGCATAACGAGGGTCCCGAAACACATCTTCTAGTTCTTGAAGTATGTTGCCCTCATTGGAATAGTAGCTAGTGGATCCACCTAGTATGTTATGACCATGTTTTGGTACAAACTTGGAAAGTAGTCCACCTTCTTTAGGTGTAAGGTTTCATGACACTAGATTCCACACTTAGCTCGTGTGTTCTATGGCGATTAAGGAAAGTGTTCCCGAAAATAAAATGAAGTAAAGAAGTGAGAACTAACTAAGGTGACATCTGAGGTTGACTAATTCTTGGTAGGGGTATGGGTTTACATATAAATTGCACTAGTTTGATTAGAGGGAATTCCTAGAAGGTTTTTCTTATGTTATATAGAGTAATATTATGCATATGTTGATTCTACATGTTGATGATCCTATATATGATGTTGGTTTCACTTATGAACAATGTTATTGCTCTAAATTGCTGCATGTGCTTATGATTATTCTTGGTACTATGTTATGTAATGTTAGACATCATTTATAATCCTTTGTTTTGTTTACTTGGTTAATTAAGGGTATGGGGATTTACTTGGTAATTGCACTTGTAGGATTAATGAAGGATTATGAGTGAAGGTCTTGTATATGTTGTAATATCATGAATTCTTATGTGTTGCTTGTTGTTATAGCATGACTTAGGTTTGTTGTGACTATGTACTCAAGTATGCTAGTAAACACGTTTCTTTGGTTATGTATTGATAAATATGTGCTTATTGGATTATATGGTTCATAATGTGCATTAAAGATTCTTAAATGGCATAGCATGTTTTCTAAAGTAAATATCCCTTTCACATGCATTCTTTCAAATGTTTTATGTGCATGTTTTCATACTCAGTACAAGTGGTGTAGTAACTCATTCTCTATGTTTTCTACAATTATGTAGGTTCCAACCATTGAATTTTTGAGGTACATTTAAGAAGACTTGGATTCTCATTCTCCAAATTTAGTAGGTCCTCACCTTCCAAGGAAGGTGCCACTATCTTGCTATTTGTTTTTTTTTAGTATTAAAGACATTTGGTTCTTTATCTTTTATTTGAGGACTATCTTTATATATACCTATATGAGGCTTTATTGTAAAGAAGTCTGGTCTATTCCTAAATGTTGTATTTGAATAACATGGTTTTAATATGAGACGTATCTTATACTTCTTATGAATCTATATTGCTATATTATGTGTGTTAAATAAAAGTAGAAGCCTATGTAGTGTTTCCTATGTGAGGAGTTTATGTAAACTCTCTATATATATATTATATGTAAGTGAGAATTCATTGCATCACAGTTTTGATCGTTTCAGATAAAGGTACACAATTTACAGAACTACTTTGCATCCTTAGACGGATGGGCAAGCGGAGCGTACTATCCACACTTTAAAAGATAGGTTGAGGTCTTGCTGATTGATTTCAAGAGCAATTGGGATGATTTCCTACCACTCATGGAATTTGCTAACAAAACAGTTATTATTCAAGCATCCAAATGGCTCCATATGAAGCTCTTTATTGAAGAAGATGCAGATCTTGTATAGGGTGGTTTGGAGCTGGTGAAGTAGGGTTGATAAGACCAGATCTAGTTCACTAAGCTATAGATAAGGTGAAGGTAATTCAAGAGAAACTAAAAACAACATAAAGTCGTCAAAAATCTGATACACATAATAGGAGAAGGTCGTTGGATTTTGAAGTGGATGGTTGGGTATACTTGAAGGTTTTACCAATGAAGGATGTTATGAGGCCTGATAAGAAGGGGAAACATAGTCCTGGTATATTAGAACTTATAGAATATCCAAGATAATTGGAAATGTAGCTTATAAGTTGGAGCTCCCTGTATTTCATATCTCTATGTTGAAGAAGTGAATGGAAGATCCTTTATTGATTATTCCAACTAAGATTTTTGGGATTAAGTATAGTTTATTCTATCAGGAGATTTTGGTTAAGATTTTAGATCGCCAGGTTCGCAAGCTTAGAACAATGGAAGTTACATCAGTCAAGGTTCATTGGAGGAACCAATTTGTTGAAGAAGCGACTTGGAAAGCTGAACTAGATATGAAAAGGAGATATCCACTTCTCTTTGAATCTATAGATAATGTATATCAAGGTACTAATTCTCTTCCTGGTACTCCATAAACTATGAGTAAGCATGTGGTTACTTGATTTTATTTGTTAAGTGTTTAATTGAGGTTAATATCCTAGCTTAGTGAAAGAAATATCATCCGAGGATGAATGTTCCCAAGGGGGAGATATTTTAACACCTAACAAATTCAGATTATCTAGGAATAAACTGACAAACTAAAAATATTCATTTTTAGAAAGAAAAAGAGAAATCTAAGTGAAAGTGAGTTTTGGTCATTTTCAAACAACCATAACTACTAGCTCAAGATGACCTAGAGTTAGTTCTTGATATTATTGGAAGTAACTTGGAGAGATCTTTCCAACTCTGCCAAGTTTCCACATTTTCGATAACTTATTAGTGAGATATGCCTATCCGAAGGTGGGTTGTTGAAGTAAAGAAAGTCCAAATCCATATTTAAAGAAGGGAAAAGTAGTCTTTTAAACAATTTATTTTCTATTTTGTTTTATGTGATAACTAGTGTAAGAATAAGTTTTAGTTCAAACAAAAAAATCAAAATCACGTTAAGGGCTTCGATAAAGAATAAAGAAGAAGAAAAGGGGGAAAAATCAAGGATTCGGCAAGAACGCTAAGGTTTAACTTGTGGATTTCTTCGGGGTTGATCCATATAAAGGTTTGTGAGATCTTTTAATGTTGGGTTGGTTGACCCACACACCAATATTACTTCGATCTTTTGATTTTCGAATTGGTTGAATGAGAATATTGAATTTCTTGAAAAACGTGGTTATGTTCTTGATTGTGTAGTTGTTGATTGCCTATTGTTGGATTAATTCATTATTCTGGGTCAAGTTAGATCTATTGCGTAGTGTAGATACTAATAAATCGAAGGATTTGGGAATAGAACTATGAAGGTTTAGGTGATTTAGGATCACAAAATGAGAGGATAAAAACCATTCAGACGCATCTGGGTACGACCTCGTCCGGTGCGCCCCATCTATGCAAAACGGCAAGGGGTGGCAAGCGTGAAGTGCACCAAAATGGTGCCTCAGACCAAATGGTCTTGCCCGGCGCCCCGAACGCGCTTAAATCGTCGTTTATGTTCCCACTTTTCCTATTTTAATCCAATTCAGACCTTCTAAATTCTTCTAACACTTTTTAATAAATCTAAATACTCTAAATGACTTCTTATTACATAGAAATCAACCAGAAACACAAATTTACAACATTGAATACATAAATTCAAATTCATGGGAAAGTTAGAGACAAGTCTTGAAAAATTTTAAAGTACATTCTTGAAATCTTTTGCAAATGCATTAACTTGTTTTAACACTTAAATTTCATTTTAATTAAGGACTAAAAGATTCTAAAGAGAAATTCATTTAAAGTTTTCATAAGACTAATAATGATTGAAGTAGCATTTTAAGACTTAATCTCGAGTTCAGTTCAAAGTAAAGTGAAGTATTCCTTCAAAGCAGTATATAGGAACAAAGTAGTCCCAAAAGAACTTAAAATGTTTTCACTGTTGAAAAAAAAAAGAAACTGAGACTTCCAAAGAGTCTTTGGCATAGTTTTTCAGTTAATAAGAAATATCTTTCTAAATGAACCAAGTAGAGGAATTTTTATTTCAAAGATAGACTTTGATCTAAGTATTTTGAGCACTAATCTCAAATCACAAAATCAGTTTGTTTTTAAGACATAAGAGCTAGTATATTTTTGGGAGTAGCATTGAGCACCAATATAGGGGAGAGTTCAGATAACTCACAGCCCCATAAGCTATATAGCCACCATGGATAGAAGAGGCTCATACTCTTAAGATGAACCTTTTTAACAGTAGTCTAGTGGATCCATTAGGTAATCAAATCTTATACCTTTGGTCGGGTATACGATGCCCTATCGGAGTGAGGTAGATCGTTGTATCATTATTGTAGATCTTAAGAGATGTTCTTCGATTCGAGAAACTCCCACAGAAGTTAAATGTAATTATATATATACACATCAGTTTATTTGTATTCTCACATACATCTTAAACTTATTTGTATACTTGAATACATTCAGAACCTACAACATGTTTTCAAATAGATTTTCTTTATATTACACATGCTTTTAAATTGGTTTATATTGAAATGAGTTTGTATTATTGAATCATATTATTCTTGAGTTGAGCAGACCAAGGTAAGTGTTCCTTCTTACTCCTTTTCAAACCTAAGTTGTTTTAACATTTCAACTCGCATACTCGTACATTCAATGTATAGATGTCAATTGGCCTGCATCATATAATGATGTAGACGCAGGTAACCAGGATCAACATCATCCATCACATCGTTGATCCAGCTGAGAGTCAGTGGTGAGCCTCCTTGTATTCTGGAGGACACATTTATCACTTTCTGTCTTTCCTTTTTGTATAGGATGTTGTAGGGTATGTCCCAATATGCATATTAATTTTAGAAGGCTTCATAGATAGACATGTAGTAGTTCATTAGTCTTTATTGTATTAGTCTTATGTTAAAGACTTGGTTGCCACTTTGGCCAAGTTGAATGTTTAAATCATTAAAACATTCCAATTATCTTATTATTCAGTTTAGTTCAATTCTTTGATGATTATCGTATTGACTATTTTCTCCTGCTGAGTTAAGTTAGTCATCTCAAGGGTCTACTCAATTCCAGTAATGGTGATTGATTGTCGACCACGTCCAGGGTATAGGCTCAGGCGTGACACAAAGGATTTGAAATAAAAATTAAAAAAATATATATATATAGTTTGCGAGTTTTGTCCCTCTTTTTATGATATTCAATAAATATATGTGTTTAATATAATCATGTAGATAATGAATGTATTTTATGAATATTCAAAAATCATCTTAAAATTTTTTTTATGTTAAATACTTTATTAGTGATGGTTGTATTTATGAATTAATAATTTATGAAATTTAAAATTCTTTTAAGTTACTTTCAAAGAAATTTTATCAATTTAAATAATAAATATATTTATATTTACAATCCCGTTATATTATTAATATTTGGAAAATCATTACAAAGAATTTTACACTTTAGTTAACTATTTTTTTATTTACTGTAAAATATATATATAATTTTGAGTTATTAGTTTATAATCGAGTTACTTATTTTATTTTTATTACGATTAAGAAGCTCGTTAGTTGATTATACTAATTCATTTTAGTTAATTTTTAGCCAATTTTCTTACTTAAATTCATATTGGCTATATTTCTTCATTTCAATTGGCTTTAATAGAAACTCAAATGGTCATTTTCCTTTTATTCTATCACCCACATTGATTCAATTGTGAGACCAAAATTTTGGGCTTTTTTACAATTAGCCATCAGCCCAAAGACCCAAACATACATATTCTCATCCCTATTCCAATTTCATGATTGCCCAAACACATTCCAATACAACAACAATCTCCAGCTGCGTATAAGACCAATATGCGACTCTGCGTCTTCTTCTCCTTTATGTGACAGTGAAAAATAAAATCCAGCGAGTAAATCATTCTACAAACCCATAATCACATGCGAAGAAACCACTACCCTCATCCAACTACCCTGCAAAACCCATAACCCTAGCAACCTAATCGATCAAATCATTGTTCCATTTTCCCGTATATTGAGCATCTTCAAATCTCATTTACTATTCTCCTTAGAAAAGGGGAAAGAAACTCAAAATTTTTCCAATGGATTTCCCCCCAAAACCAGCTCTTCTTCTCTATAAATAGCCCTCTACCCACAGTGATATAGACAGAGGATTTGAAATTGGATTTTGACGGCTTTTGAGTTTGATTTTTGAAGCAATAAATATTTTACACTTGACATTCTAAAACGATTCTCTAATATTAATTATGAGAAATTCGTCACTTAGATTCTGCTTGGGGATTCTTAGTTTGTTGTTTGTATTTGAATTGGGGTGTGGAAATCGCTACTTTCAAACTCGTCGCCCCAATGGCTTTTCCGAAAAAGGTATACTTCTTCATCTTATTGATGTTGTTTAATATTCTTACCGTAATTTGATGTTTGGTATGGCTGATTCAATTTTATACCTCTTTTGATGGTTTAATTCTTGATCTTCTATTATTAGTACGAGAATTTTTCCAGTCTTTGTTTGTCTTTTAATTAGTGTCAAATAGGATATGAATTTCTCGTTCTCATTGAGCTAATAGCCTTTTGTTTCCAAGCATGACAGTATATATTGAATTTTGGAAATTTGGTATCATGTTATAACTACTCTTATTGTGTTGATTCTCATAGCCTTGTGGTGATCTGCTTTTTTCTATTTTTTTGAACTGCTTTATTTACTTTATTCCTTCCTTGCTTATCATGACACCACTATAGACTTGGTTTAAATGCTTTTTATATTAAAATCTTATTAGAGAGTGATAAATTTTCTGTGGTACTATGGTTTTTTACATTGATTATCTTGTTGCCTTACATTTATGATATTGTTTTTCCATGAAATGTCACATCTCGACTTAAATAAATGGGTTGTATACTGTATTATTGATGCTTGATAATATGATTTTATCATTCGGGATAGGCATGTGAAGGTAACCTTTCGGGATCCTACGTTAAATCTAATTCTTTAGTCGTCATTTTGGTGCTCACTCTGTTTAAATATTGAAATCAATCTGTGATAGTTTCCAAAGCTACTAAATATGTTTTATTCCTCTGTTAATTACTACATAGTTCTAAAGTGTTGATTATTGTTTAAATGGTCCTTATGTCATGATCGGTCGTTATGAAGATATCCTTTGATTGACTTTCTTATTCATTATGAGAAGTATATATTGGTTACGAAATTTTCTCAATTCTTATATGCTTCTAAGTTATAATTTTACTTGCCTTATGATTAATTCTAAAATGTCAAGACAGTAGCTCTTTGATAGTAATGTGTTTGTTGGTTCAATTTTGGTGGTAGAGAAATTGTTGAAAAATTATCCTTAAGCCTTATAACCTAATTTATTATGGAATTTTCTCATTTACTTAGCTCTCCTCGAGTCTCTTGGACTCCTCCTTTCACATTTGTTCCATCGAGTCAGCCCCCTCCCTCTTTATTCAAATATTTTTACGAGCTCGAACATGTTGCCGGAAATTAGTTCAAAAGACCAAGGAATAGGTTGTATATATGTTATATACAATGTTTATACACTGATATACCGTTCAAGGTGCTTTGAAACTGTGGATATACAAGTCGAAGACAAAAATACAAGTCTCAATGTTTAAAAATAGAGTTATATACACTGATGTACTGATAGTATACGGTCTGTATATGGAAATCAGAAATGGGCCAAAAGCCCCAAAAAATTCAGGCAAGCCCATCTGATATTTGCGCAGCCTTTACTATAGTGTAAGACAGATAAATGGGGCCAAAGCCCAAGATCAGAAAGTCCCAAATCTTCCTCCCTCACTCTCTCTATTTGAATATATTAATTTGTCTTACCTTACTAATTGATTTGCTAATTAACTTTTGCGGTTATCTTAATTAAATTTCCCAAAAGATGAAAGATGTCATTTTATGTTGGTACATTTTAACTCCTTTTTTAATCAACTCTCATACATTAATTTAACATCTTTAGTCAAAAAAAACTAATTAATTATAAATAGTGTCATGAATTGAATTAACTAATTTAGTTCGAATTATCATTTAAAATAATTCAAAAAAATTAATTCTAGTTAATCTAGTTTTATTAAAGTCTTAATCATTTGTAATTAATTCAATTATTTTAATTAATATCTTCTTTTCTTAAAAATTAAAAAGTATTCCTTGTTTATCTATTTTTTCAAGTTAAATCATTTTCCTAAATATAGTCAAAATAGTTATCTATGTCATAGGACAACCGCAAATTATCGGACGCTTTAAATGCCTTAATAATCTTTTTGAAGTATAAATAAGAACCTCTTGCCCATTTTTTAAATTTTTAAGAGTTAATTTGTTAGAGTTTTTTTTAATTAAGTTTTCTTAATTTCTTAAAAAAATTAAGTGTCGACTCCTTTCTAAGTATTTTTCTCAAATTGTATTACACTTGAAACATTTCAAAAAGTGATTTTTCTAAAGATAGTAAAATTACGGCATAACATATATTTATTCATATATATATATATATATATATATATATATATATATATATATATATATATATATATATATATTAATTTTTGCAAAGTTAATAGGTATTCATGCCCTCATGTAAGCATGTTGGTCCGCCATTCAATGACTCTTGTTCTTATTCCTTTTTAGAAAAAAAATAAAAATTATAACAACTTTGTCTCATTAACAAAAATTAAAATATTATTTTTTGTAAATTTCTTTGATAAATTCATCCTTAAAGACTTGATAATTTTAAAAAAATATTATGTGAAAAATGGTCAAATATAAAATACAATTAGAATTTTTATCATAAAATTATTGATTACTAATCTAATTTGGTCAACAATCACATATCTCAGGTCAATAATTTTTAAATTATCCAAATGTTCTCTCACACTAAAAACAAACTGTTACAAGTGAAGTGAAGTTAAACTAAGGTTAAGATGATCATTTTCTTTTATTCGTCTTCTCCAACATCATTTAATTTTTTGTTTTTTCTTACTATTAGAGAACTTGTTTGTATTGTGTGCCTTCTTTTTCTTCTTTATCTTGTTTGTATCAAATTCTGATTATTCCTTCGAAGTTCTTTCTTCTCCTCTTGTTTGTATCACTCAATGGAATTCGAAGGGATGTAGATAACTTCGATCGGTCAATGTGGTCCGATTATCGTTAACGATGAAGCCAATTAAGTTTCAGTTGTTTTCAATGATAACAAGGTGGAGATAATTGTTCCTTTCTAGAAGACAGTAGGTGGAAGCGGCGATGACGGTGTCTATGAGATGAAAGTGAGGGTTGAGGTTCCTATTCCAAGGAGCTGGTTGATTCTGTGGCTAGTTGACTGATCATGCTCAGTTTTTCGTTCAAAAGAACCAAAATTTCAAGGAGACTGGGATGTGGGTGAGGTTTATGTTGTTTAGGATGGAATGTGGGTGGATTTTGAGGAAAATGCCATGGATTTGATGGTTTCAGATTTTGTGAGTGGCGAGGCTATCATTGAATTGGAAATGGAAGGGTGTAATTTAATTTTTTTATTTTGTGAAATCATTGAAATCAATTAAGAAAGTGGGAACGAAGTTGCCCATCGCTTGGATTGATGTTGATTGTAAGGATTTTTACTCTACGGTCTTCACTAAGGGTTCATAAAAGTTCGATAAAAATAAGGTAAATGTTGATGAAAAGTTAGTATTAAACTTGAGATAAGAATAATAGAGAGGAACTCTGTATCATAAAAATTTATTTACCTATTTTTCCTTCATGTGAACAATTTGTATTAGAAGTTAACATCAAAATAATGATCTTGAAACCACATAGGAGATATACAAACTTTGGAACTCTAGGTTATTTGGTCGGGGAGTGAACTCTATAGATTTATTAGAATCAATGCACTATGAGCATGAGTACCACCATTCAATCGAATTGTATTTGCACTTTATTGTTCCATTTCTCTAGTGACATTTATAAGTAATTGAAAGGAATGAATAACAAAAATTAGCAATTCTTACATGACATATGAAAATTAAACTTATAGTTGACTATAAACAAGAGTAAAATGAAGGTGTTCATGTTGCTACACCATAGCAGACACAATTTTCAATTGATTCAGTCATCAACTCCAGTATCAAAATTTACACTTGACGAAAATAGCTATTGAGATCCTAACTCAACCTTCTCGATCTTTCCTAATAGAACTCGACATAACATGATATGATTTTCATCATTTAAATCTATCTCGCATATCATTTTCACTACACACATAACCAATAACAAGTACCAAAAGGGGAAATACAAGTTAGGAAAGAGGAAGGGGGAAAGTGAGGAAAACAAAGTGGTGATCAAAGTAGGTAGTTCATCTAGAAATGTGATAGATCATTGTGTTGTCTTTGTGCTTACTGCATTGCTTCCACCAAAGTTCCCTAGGATAAGGTCGTTAGGGAATTAGAAGGAACACTATCGAAAGATTTTCTGGGCCACTTTGGTAGAAGCAATTCAGTAGGTACAAAGACAACACACTGAACTATCACATTCGTAGATGAACTTCCTTCTTGCTTTACCACTTTGTTTTCCTCACTTTCCATCTTCCTCTTTCGTAACTCGTTTGTTCCTTTTTGTTACTTGTTATTGGTTGTGTGTGTAGTGAAATAATGTGCAAGATTGATGAAAATGATGAAAATCGCATCATGTTATATCGAGTTATATTAGGAAAGCATGAGAAGGTTTAGTTAGGATTTCAACAATTGTTTCCGTCAAGTGCGAATTTTGATACTGGAGTTGATGACTTAATCAATCAAAAGTTGCATGTGGTATAGCAATATAATCACCCAAAATCTACCCTTGTTTATAGTCAATTATAAATCTAATTTTCATATGTCAGGTAAGTATTGCTCCTTTCCGTTATTCATTCCTTTCAGTTACTTTTAAATGTCACAAGAGAAAGAAAAAATCAAGTGCAAATACAGGTCTATTGAATGGTGGTGTTCATGCTCATTGTGTATTGATTTAGATAAAGATATAGAGTTCATTCCCCCCACAAAAAGATGTGGAGTTCCAAAGTTTGTATAGATCCAATCATATAAGTATGGATTTCCCTTTTTAACACATTGACTATTAAAGTATTTACTACATATAAGTGATGAATATGATTTCAAGACCATTATTTTTATCTCGATTTCTAATACAATCTTTTCACACAAAGGCAAAGTAGGGAAAAAGTTTCATGCCACAATTACAATCTATTGGTGGTGGTGATGACTTGTTGAAGTCTATTATTCAGGAAGTCCATGGCTTAGATGGGGTTCTTTTAGTGTCTAATTTTGTTCGGATGAAATTTGATGTTTTCTCATTGATATGTTCAACTTGTATAAAAGAAGTTATTGTAGTGATATTATTAAAAGGCTCAATATATTTTGTGTCTTTTAATAAAGTAAAACATGTTCAAACAACTACTTGTTTAGCATGTGAAATTTTATTTGGGAATCGTCTAGTTGTAATGTGCATATACAGTCTTCTTTAAGTGAGGAGGCTTGAGTATAGCTTCACAGTAATATTAAAACTTTTTTCCTGTCTTCATTCTTCATGTTCATTCGATATTATGTGGACCTTCCCGTATTTGGATTTTAACCTTTTTATTTTTATTTCATATATATCTCTTTATATAAATTGGGAGTCTTCAAACATATTTCTTTGCTTGTAAGAAGGAGAATCGCGATGTTTATAAGCAATTTATGTTGATCGTTGATATTTAATGTTCTTCAAATGGTTTTTTAATCAGGGTCTTGCTTTACTCGTACATGATGCTAATGCGTAGTGTTGCATGTGAGTATTTTCTTTTTTGTTGTTTGAAACACTCTATGTTAGTGAAGCTTGAAGAATAAATTCTAGGGATGTGTTTGATTTTGAGTTGTGACTAGGATGGTAGACTATGTTAACAAATACACCCTTCAACTATGTGACTTATTTTTAGTTTTTTCCAAAAGAATGCTCCCTCTATAAATTTGAGAATAATTTATGTGTAAGTTTTTATTTTTTCTTTGATGGCAAGCTTTTACAGCCACACATCCTTCAATTGTTTTGTACCTACAAAAATGTTATGGCGTGTCTAATAACACAAGTTTCAAAAGTTACCTTATTATTAACCGTTTTTTCTCTATTTTGATTATTTACATTGTATGTTTCCACTCATTTGGCATGAATAATGAAGTCCACGCTTTTGTTTGCAATAATAACTTGATTCTTCTTTGACTCGAACAGCCTATTAAACACTCTACCCAAGAGTCAATGGTTTGCCAAATGGCATATACATCTTTTAAATTTAAATACATAAGTATGATTGTCTATTTAGGTCATGGACCATTTTTAGACCCGAGATGGTCTTTTAATGGGCCCAACAAGTCTTGAGTGTTGGGTCATCTAAGTATTGGGTGTTGTGTCATCTTAGGAAAATGTACTAAATTAAGGGATTTAATTTAACTCTACACTAGTTGACGAAGAGTGGGGTTTATTTGAAGTGGACTGGTCACTAAAGTAGACAACTTGGATTGGGGTAGTTAGCGACCATTACCATCCAGTGACCAACTACATTCACCGAGGTACAAGAGAGACAGTTTGGTTAACGTTCGACTAAAGCCCATATAATCTTCCTTTAAGTAAAAAATAAAATAATTCATTTGAGAGAGTAAATGATATGCATGCAATGACAGCTAATATCACAATTTAAACGAATAAGACATATATGAGGCAAAATAATTCAACAAGTATTAACAAATAGTCAAAAAGATTTGATTCATTATGGTTAGAACTAATTAAATCCCTATCAAAGTAGTCATTTCTAATAAGTAAAAAAAATTATTTATAAAAATTTATTTAACTTTTTAAAGAATAATCAATTTTAAAAGAGATTCTCCACTTAATTGTTTTTTAAGAAATTAAGAAAAACTTAATAGTTCTCAAAAGATTCAAAGAGAAAAAATCATTTGAAGATACCAAAGGGGCTTTGCATTCAATTTACACATCAAGAAAGAGTTAAGACACTTGAAGTGTCCGCTTACACGTGGTTGACCTACGACTTGACCAAAACCTTTTGACTAACTCTACAAAAATACATAAAGTATATAATGACAAATAAAAATCACTTGAAAATAAAATAACTTAAAGCACTTAAAATAATTTTGCAATTTATAAAAAATGTAAAATCTAATTACAAAATGATCGAGTAAAGAGATAGTTAGATCATTTAAATTATAATAAAGATGGGTAATCTTCAATGGAATTTTATGAAGATAATTAAGATAAGAGTAAGAGCTAAAATAAAATAAATATAATTACGATCATATAATAAAGAGAGGGGAGAAGAATTGGGAGCTTTTGGGCCTACTGGAGCACAAAAACATTGGGCCCAAAATCTACTGATTTTCTAGGCTTTGTCCCAATTTTATATTTTGTATACCGATAATATACTATCCATATATCACTGTGGACCTCTGAGGTGGTCCGTCAAGTCCTCTAGCCTAGGGTAGTCAAAATAAAGGCAGGATTCTCTTTTAAGTTAGTTTTTAACTCATGAGACCTCAAAATTAACTTCGGCCCTATGTTCAATTTCCGATTTTTAAAATGATGAAGTTGACTTGATAATGGATCTATAACTCAACGAAATGCAAGAATTAGGTTCCATTGGACTCAACCAATATCACATGTTAACAAAGTAAAAGAAAAGAACTAATAGAATAAATGGGATATAACATTAAGGTCTATGAGCAAGCAATTTATTACTACCAGTAAATAAGGGAAGATGAAAATAGAAGCTTAACTTACTCTTAAAAAAGGATAGCAACACATGTAAAGAATATATCAATTAATCTAACCATTACCAAGACAAGACGATCTATTTCTCTGTTATGCAATAAAACACAATCCATTAGATGTAACGCAAGACGCACATCAACCGTAACATAGAGCTTTTGAAAACATGAGAAAATAAGGACAATAAATGGCTAAGATGCACCCTCACATATTATAAAGGAATTTAGATTAAATGGTACACTAAAAAGGCTAAAAATTAATTTGAATTTAAGCACAAATATTTAATTCAAACATCAAACTCAAATGAAAAACAAGAAAACTTGCTCACAAGCTACTAAACTTACACTTGAACGGATCAACTGTTATCCAAGCTAGACCCGTTAGATGTATATAAAAAGAATTTAAACTAATCTTGAGCATAAATAAAGTGTTATATGAATACTCAAATCAAGACTCTAATGACTACATGCAGATATGAAAACTCAATAAAAAATCTGATCGCAAAAGAATGTTACAAAGTAACGACAAAAGATTCAATTCAACCAAACAGAATTCTCAGGAACTAGACTTAACAGAAAAAAGAGAGAAAATCAAGAATCAAGCATGTAAATAGATCTTTACAACTTCCAGATACACAAGTGGCTACAAATTTCTATGAACTTAAGAGGCTATCCACAAGAGATTTAGATAATAATAGTATTAAAGAGAGAATTGAACCAAGCATTAACTAAAGACAAAAGATTTAACAAAAAATGAGAGTATGATAGGAGAAAGTAAGGAAGACCAAATAAAATGTACCTCAAAACATAGTACTCTAGCAGCAAACAATGGATACAATATTTTAAATTTTAAATTCATATTAAAAGGCACGACAAGACATAAATCAACACATGAAATTTCAAAGAAATTGTCGACGGATAGAAACAAAACAACAAACAAGATTTGCTGATTGTATTGAATGTTTAAAGGAATATGATTAAATCTTTCGTGGAGAATTAAGTTGAGTTGTGTATTGTAATGGGTCGGCTTTGGATGGATTGGATTGGGTGAGAATTGTTGGGTTATTGAGGCAAACAGGTCTTGAAAAAGAAGCCAAGAATGTAGTTAATTTGCCTTAAGAAAAATAATCATGTGAATTGCTATTTCGATCAAACTGAGGCAATTAGTTGAATTCGGTCAAAATAAGCTAAAAATGAATTGTTATTAATCAATTAATGAGATTCTTAATCTTAACAATAAAACAATTAACATAATGATAAATTAGTTAATTCAATATATAGACCATAACTTAAACTAAACTAATAAGCCAAATACTTAATTAAACAAAATCCTTTTGAGACGATTTCCGAATATTCATAAAAATACTCTAATTACATACATAAATATATAAAACATACATATTACTTAAAAAATATAATTTAAAAAAAGGGACAAATTTATTCAGTCTAGCATACAATCTATTTGAATTTTATAAAACTAATTATTTTAAATTGTTTGAAATTGATAAAGCTTGATGATTAATTTATATCGTGGACAGACCAAATTGGGCGTCAACATAGTCCATAGGAATTAAGGACCGTAGATCATAACCTTAGGATCAATCCAACAATTTTTTAAAGAATATTTGATTATTTTCCTATGTGCTTAAAACCTAAGTTATATCGTTTTACTCTAATCCCTAGCCTTATATAATTTTTTCAAGTCCTAAAACTACCCACCCTAACTTTATTCCTCTAAATTTCCAAATTCTCTTCTATGTTTTCTCCAAAATCTTCTCTTTAAACGAAGGAAAAAGAAACAAGGGTTTTTCAAGTTCAAGTCTCCTTTCTTCATCACTACTTAGGTCTTCAATTAAGGTATCTAGGGAGTCTATCAAGGGTGTAACACCTTGTGCATCGAGAAAGGATAAAGAAGGATAACAACCAAGTCCATGAACCCAAAATGGCCCATGGACCCTTTCAGGAAGCCCTAAATTAGTCGTTTAGGGGTCCACAACATGTTTAGTGGAGGTATCCCAACCATCTAGGGCTTCCAAGATTTGAGTAACCTGGATAGGACCCTAGATGCACGATGCTGAGTTGTATGACCCGTTTACGGGTCTTCACAGTCACTCATCAATTTTTAAGTTTATATAAATCCTTAAAATATGGGAATGATTTTCGATATGAATTAAGGTCACTAAAATCCCCTGGCACGAAGTTGAGTTGAAAGTATTCTAATCAATTGAGTTTCAATATGAGATTTTATTTGGGTCAAATTCAAATTACCATATCTTTAGGTAAATAATGAATTAGATGGTCCATGACCTATAAAATTAAAGTACAACAATTCCTCTTTACAACTTCACAAAGTTTACTCCATTTATAGTTTGGAGTAAAATGATCATTTTAGTAAGACCCTATCAGACAATCAAAGTTTCACAAATGACTATACGACCAATGAATTTTTTGACAGATTGTGGGGACATGAACAGTCCGTGAAGCTTTCCATTAAGGGAAATTCATCAGTTTTTTGAGTTAGGGTCATTTCATTCTTTTCACTATAAGTTTGGTACCTAACCTATGTTATTTAAGTTCTTATTTTAACCCTAAACAACGATGTTTTACATCTAGTTAAGGGATTAGAAGGTTTTAATCAGTTCATTTACGTTCATTAATATTTCAAGTCCTTAGAGTAAGGTTCTAAGAGAAGATTAAGCTAGGAGTTCTAAAAGTTCTTTAAATTTTGCCGATTTTACCAAAAATTGGTAAATAGATTGTAGGAACTCTGGGCGTTATCTGTTCTTTGTTAAATTAATATTAGGAATAATAAGATTTACTTAGCATGATCGTTCACACTTATGTTAATAAACAATTTAGTTATAAAAGCATCTTATGTATACAAACTATTCAAGCATTGAAAATGGTTGAGTGAAAGTGCAAGAGACTAAGTGTATATGTGTAACTCAAAGTATTTATAATTCAATGGTAAAAAAATCCCTTGTAGGACACAATCTTGGTGTTTTAATAACGAATATTGCGTCTTATGTAGTTTCATTTTCTTGCAATCTTCGTTATAGTTTATAGATTCCCTACAACATTATAAATTAGAATTTATCTATAAGTACCTAATAGTTGTTCCCATTGTAAAGTTCAAAACTTTTCCCATATTTCCTATGTATTTCATCAAAACCTTATTATTGTTCCTTCATGCTACCACATTACACCATTTAAAGGTGTATCTTAAGCATATCAACAATATGATTGTTGTTGATATGATGCAATGTTGTGCTACATATTTCTCATATGAGTGATTTATTTGATTTTGATTTTATTGTTGTACTGCTTAACTTGAGAGAGAGAGAGAGAGAGAGAGAGAGAAGGACGTAAGATACAATAAAGATTAAATAGAGTAGGATCATAAGCCTAGGAATGGGGAAACATATCTTGTGTCTAGGATAGACACATACCTTTTAATTAACGTAGTAATAAGAGATATAGGCGTGAGACAAACAAAAATATGTGATTTGAGAGAATCATAGTCATAATATTCACCCCATAAATTACTAACTCGATAAATATTGCAAGATTAAAGAAGGTCGATGAGCAACATGATTACTTGATATATCATAACACTAAAAGAAGGTTCTCCCCTTGTGATTAAAAGAACTCTCAACCCTTTGAAAAATATATCAATTATAAGAAGTACATAAATCTTTCAACAAAACACTTTGAGTTTTATTATACCTCTATAATCATAAATCTCAACGAGTCCAACACCTGATCATTGATACTCACTATAATGCATGTGCGATCACGTACACGTACACTTACATTTATATTGGATTGAACAAGCGTCATAGTCAAAGAATTGTTAGAGTTGAGACACTTTGTTCGCCAAAGAAGTTGCACCATGAAAAGTACTCTGTAACAGGATGAATATGTTTGCTCGAAAATCATATCCATTTCTCAAGTATCAACTTCAGACATTTGCAAAATACTATATGTACATATGATAACTCTTAAAAAAAGGAGTTACTTTTTCACATACTCACAATTAGCAGCGAAAATGTCATAGACTATAATGTTTGCAACAACAACTTACGAGTAAAAAAGGAAACATTTCAACATCAAACACAAGACACACAATTGTTATTCCTAGAACAAAAGAGAACTCTTTTTAGAGTTGCCAACAAATGGTGATTCCATCTCCTATAGGGACTTGGGCTATTTGAACACGAGTATCCGAAGCTAAAAATTTATTAAATTGAATGATGTGTTGCTTATTTGGCTTTATTGTTTCCTTAACACACTCCTCTGGCATAGAAACTGTCCCAAACCATAGTGTATTGTCATATACTATAATACATCCCACTTTCACCAATTCTAACATTCTCTCATGGTGCTTTTCACAGCTAACTCTGTCTGCGTCGATGAAAGCAAAATCGAAAATTCCTCTATTGTCATTCTGCAATTGAATAAGTAGTTCCATTTAATCAAGTATTTGGATGCGAAAGATTTTAATGTAACTTTACTTTTACTTACCTCATTCAAGAGTTCATCAAGGGTTGATAATGCCGAGGACTGAATAAAATTAATTTTATGCTCAATGTTATCCTTTTTAATAATTGGCAATTCCATCTCGTATGCATCTCGATCAAGGTCTATAGCTATAATCTTCATAATATTTGCACACATATATCAATGATATTCTACACATGAATTTGAGAATATATTATACATTAAAACAATTTTAGTTGTATAAAATTGTGATACGCTAGCCTTGCCATCATCAGGAATTGTAAGGGCAATAAGGACTATGGAATATCAAGTGAACACTCTAATTTCAATCGTCTTTTTGGGATTTGTTAGTTTCAACAACAATGCAATTAGTTGACCAGCTTCTGGTGCAGTTGCCATTAAACACCTGTAAAAATATAATTCAATCAAAGCTGATTGACTTTTTAAAACACATTATTGTCGGTGTATATACATTTTATTATTAAAACAAAATATTAAGTGCATAAGTTAACGTGTATAAATTGTGATAGAAGATGACTATTGATTTATATGATCATTAGTTTCTTGTAACTCATGTAACATCTACTACCCACATTATTAGCCCTCATTCTACCCATTCATTAAACAAACATCAAAACCCAACTTCTCCAACCCAACCCATTTAGATTTGGGATAGTTATTGATTCACAAATTGTTAGCTTAATCCATTAAAAAATTTGATTTATATGTAATCCAAATTGATTTTTGAAAAATTTTATCTAAATATTTTCAAAATAGTTTTTCATTTAATATGATATATATAGTTATTATAAAGAAAAAAAATTGTTAGGTACAAAAAGTTTATAAATAACAAAATAAAGTTATTAAAATTAGTAAAAAATGGACGGATGAGTTATGACCTATTACTTATAACTTGTAACCTAATCAGTTTTGAGTCAACCTATTTTAACCAAAACAAATTTTAACAGGACTAAATCTTTACCCGTATATTGTATTGACCCATTTTTATCGGCCCAACTACCGCCCTACTAAATACTACTCTTAACTTGGAACTGAAATAAAAAAAAACAGAAAAAAAACTTCTTAATCTTATGTTCTAAATTATAGTTATGACATATGTTTATAAATACTCTTTAATCTTGTAACCTTAAACATGTCATATTCAAAATTGTAGTTAAAATAGTAGTAAAAAAGGAAATGTATCATTCTTTTTAAAGCAGACTAAAAAAATTATGGCATTCTTCATATTACTCGTGTTCTTAGGAATTTTTTTTTTTTTAAAAAAAATATGATGAGTCAATGGAAAGCTTGAGGTGTTATGTTGAGTTGGAAAATGAAAATTTACTGAAGTCATGTTAAAAATGTAATGGCCAATGTAATTTATTTTTAGAGAAGGTTTAGCAATTTAGGTTTTTGATTTAGTTAAAAATAGTTTGAGGGTTCACACACACAAAAAAATGTTGTATGGTGATGGGCGAAAGTAAAAAATTTTTATTTTGCAGTATTGAAGTTTATAGCTAAAACGAGATTGAGAAGTATAAATTAATAATAAAATATTACCTTGGCTGATTTGAAGTTATAAGTCTAATCTCCTTGAGAAGCTCTGGCTCTCGCGGGTACACAAAAATCTCCAGCATATACTTGCAAAAGATAAAACATATAAGAATGATATATTAAACTAAAAAAATACACAAAAGAACGAATCAAAATAAGGTGGAAAATGTATGATTGAGGTTTAAATGAAATTAAATTTTTTTCCTCACGCAATTGTGCACTATGCAACAACCATTTGGAAATTGAGTTGGAGAGCGACGCCATTTCTTTTACAACAACACTTGATATTTTTCTTTACAAAATAGAAAGGATATGTTTTTCTTTCAATAAATTAGAGTAGAAGCTGCAAAACTAAGTATCACAAGTTATGTTAGCAATTGTTTCAAATAATTATATTTTTTCTCTCGATATCTCCTAAGTTTTGATCCCGCTTTATCTTCCATTCAAACATTTATTATTACTGAGACAAAGAGACAAAGTTTGTTTCAGTTTTTTTTGTTTTCTAATTGCACGTGCTAGACCTGAACAGTGATAAATTATAATCTTCTTTACTTTTTTTTTAAAAGATAAATATGCATATAAAACAAAGTAAGGATTTATTTATTTTTATTTCATTTTCAAACAATTGACCATCTGGGTTTATATATAAATTACTACTCTCTCCGTTTCAAAAAAGATAACTTAGTTTGACTTTGAATGGAATTTAAGAGGAAAAAAAAGAAGACTTTTTAATCTTGTAATTCTAAATTAATGTCATGTCAAATGTATTAAAATGATTTTTAATCTTGTGGTCTTAAATATGTCGCGTGGAAAGTTAAAGTGTTACCAAAAAAGGAAATGGATCATTATTTTTTAAACAAAATAAAAAAGAAATAGGAACATTATTTTTTAAACGAAGAAAGTATCTTTTATTAGTTTAATAGAAGAAACATATCTCTTTTTAGCACACTTTATATCGACAATCATTAATAATGATAAAATTTAATATGATTATTAATTAAAGTAAAATATTGAAATAATAATATTTCTCTAAAAAAAATGAAATAAAATAAAAAATATTTTTCTTACCCCACTCCACGATTTTCTCTAACGGTAAACCCCCTCCCTTCCTTCCAACTTTTTAGCTTTATCAAAAAAAATCTTTCATAAACTTTTTTTTATATAATTTTTTTAAAAAAAAAATCACTTAAACCCTCCATTATAATTTAGATTTTTTTTATCTTTTTAAAAAAGATTATGTTGCACCGCACATCACCCTCTGCTTCCAAATTTAGTTAATTATTGGTGGATTCCTGAAGTTTTAAGCAGAATTACAGAGATTGTTGGTAAACATATTAAAAATGCAACTGTGTTTTTGGCTAATGATATATTATTTACTTTTCTAAATACTTTTACTCCTTTAACTTTAATATTTTGTTTAATTTAAAAAATTTATTTAGTCTTAAAATTAAAAAAATATTATAGTTCTTTTAATTTTTTGATCAAATTTTCTAATAATTTAGAACATTAATGATTTCCTTAATTTTTGATGACATATATTTGACCGCAATAGCAATAACAATAGCCAATTAACTCTCCTAGAATTTGCATCTGGCATTGACATTAATGTCATCCCTTATTGGCAGTATAACTGTCCATAAATTTGACAAATACATATATTAAGAACTATTGTGCTTCTTAGATATTACAATAAATAAAATATTACAATTACTATCTTACTGTCAACAACAAAAAGGTAAAAATTACACCATATTATTTCAAACATTAACCATATTTTGAGACTAACAATCAATTTATCAAATATGTATAAATATAAAACAATTAACTTATGATAACAATATATTTTGAATTCTTGAATATAAAAAAGTCTTTCATATATCAGATCTCTAAAGATCATAAAGTAGGATAGAGATGAAAAATAAGTATGTTTAGTATCACTATTGATATTCAAAAAGATCATGGACACCTTATTTAAGAATGAAGCGAGTTCCAAACAATCATTTTTATATCTCCAATACTTTAATTGATTATCTTCAACAACTTGTATGGTTTCCTGATTGAGTAGGTGAAAGAAAAAGGGGGAGTGACAAAGTATGTTTAAGCTTTTTTGAGGCCTTCTGTTTTATGCTTAAATGTGTTAGGACGTAGGAGTGAGTAATTACAATGTTCATTTATTTTCAATTTTGTTTAATAGGTTAACAGGGGTAAGAAAAATTTTTATTTCAGATAAAAAAATCAAAATCACGTTCAGGGCTTCGATAAAAAAACAAAGAAGAAGAAAAGGGAGAAAAATCAAGGATTCGCCAAGAACGCGAAGATTTAACTTATGGATATCTTCGGGGTTGATTCATATAAAGGTATGTGAGATCTTTAAGTTTTGGGTTAGTTCACCCACACACCAATCTTATTTCAATTGTTTGATTTTTGATTTGGTTTAACGAGAATATTGAATTTCTTGAAAAATATGGTTACGTTCTTGATTGTTGAGTTGCTGTTTGCCTATTATTGCATCAATTCGTTATTCCGGGTCGAGTTTGATCCATTGCGTATTGTATATACTAATAAACCGAAGGAGTTGGAATTTGAACTATAGAGGTTTAGGTGATTTAGGATCAAAAAATGAGAGAAGAAAAATCGTTCAGACGCATCTAGATACCACCTCGCGCGGTGCGCCCCATCTATGCAAAAGGGCCTGGGGCGGCACCCCTGCAGTGCACCAGAATGGTGTCTCAGACAAAATGATCTAGCGCGGCGCCCCTAACGCGCCCAAATCGGCGTTTATTTGCCTATTTTTCTTATTTTATTCCAATTAAGCCCTTCTAAAGTGTTTTAACACCTTCTAATAATTCTAACTACTCTAAATGACTTCTAATTACATTGAAATTAAACTCAAAAACTAATTTACTTGTTGAATCCATAACTTCAAATTCATGGGAAAGTTGAGCAAAGTTTAGAAAATTCGTAAAGTACATTCATGAAGTCTTTTGCAAATGCATTAACTTTTTTTAACACTTAAAGGTCTGTTTAATCAAGGACAAAATGATAAGAATGTGAAATTCATTTCATGTTTTCCTTAGTCTTTAAAAACTTTTAAGTGACGTTTTAAAACTTAAGCTAAAGTTCAGTTCAAAGTAAAGTGAAGTATTCCTTTAAAGAAGTATAAAGGAACAAAGTAGTCCCAAAAGAACTTAAAATGTTTTCACAGTTGAAAAGAACAGAAACTGAGATTTTCAAAGATTCTTTGGCATAGTTTTCAGTTAATAAGAATATATTTCTAAATGAACGAAGCAGAGGAATTGTTATTTCAAAGATAGCCTTTGAGCTAAGTATTTTGAGCACTAATCTCAAATCACAAAATCCGTATGTTTTAAAAACATAAGAGCTAGTATATTTTTGGGAGTAGCATGAAGCACTAATATAGGGGAGAGTTCAGACAGCTCACAGCCTCATAAACCATGTAGCCACCATGGGTAGAAGAGGGTCATATTCTTTAAATGAACCCTTTTCACAGTAATCTAGTTGTTCCGTTAGGCAATCACATCTTATACCTTTGGTAGGGTATACAATGCGCTGTCGGAGTGAGGAAGATCGTTGTATCATTATAGTAGCTCTTAAGAGATGGTTTTCGATTAGAGAAACTCCCACAGAAGTTAAATGTATTTATATTACACATGCTTTTAAATTGGCTTATATTAAAAAGAGTATGTATTATTAAGTCATATTTTTCTTGAGTTGAGCAGACCAAGGTAAGTGTTCCTTCTTACTCCTTTTAAAACTTAAGTTAATTTAACATTTAAACTCGCATACTCGTACATTCAATGTATAGATGTCAATTGGCCCGCATCATATAATGATGTAGACACAGGTAACCAGGATCAACATTTTTTATCACTTCGTTGATCCAACTGAGTGTCAGTGGTGAGCCTCCTTGCATTCTAGAGGACACATTTATCACTTTCTATCTTTCCTTTTTTTATAGGATGTTGTGGGGTCTTTCCCAATATGCATATCAGTTTTAGAAGGCTTCATAGATAGGCATGTAGTAGTTCATTATTCTTTACGGTATTATTCTTATGTTAAAGACTTGGTTTCCACTTTTGCCATGTTATATGTTTAAATCATTACAACATTCCAGTTATCTTATTATTCAGTTGAATTCAATTCCTTGATGATTATCGTATTGACTGTTTTCTCCTGCTGTCTACTCAATGCCATTAATGGTCATTGATTGTCGACCACGTACAGGGGGTAGGCTCAGGCATGACACAAACGATTTGAAATAAAAAAAAATATATATAGTTTGCAAGTTTTGTCCCTCTTTTATGATATTTAAATAATATATGTTTTTAATATAATTATGTAGATAATGAATGTATTTTATGAATATTCAAAAATTATCTCAAAATATTTATATTAAATACTTCATTAGTGATGGTTGTATTTATGAATTAATAATTTATGAAATTTAAAATACATTCAAATTATTTTCAAAGTAATTTTATCAATTTAAATAATATATATATATTTTTTTACAATTCCGTTATATTATAAATATTTGAAAAATCATCACAAAGAATTTTACACTTTAGTTAAATATTTTATTAATTTACTGTAAGCTATATTTATAATTTTGAGTTATTATCTTATAATCGAATTATTTATTTTATTTTTTTTACGATTAAGAGGCTCGTTAGTTGATTAAACTAATTCATATTACTTAATTTTTAGCAAATTTTGCTACTTAAATTCATATTGCCTATATTTCTAAATTTCAATTGGCTATAATTGAAATTCAAATGGTCATTTTCCTTTTATTCTATCCCCAACATTGACTCAATTTAGAGACCAAACTTTTGGGCTTTTTTACAAATTTCCATCAGCCCAAAGCCCCAAACATATATAATCTCATCTCAATTCCAATTTCATGATTGCCCGGCCCAAACACATTCCAATACAACAACAATCTGCAGCTGCGTATAAGACCAATATGCTACTGTGCGTCTTCTTCTCCTTTATGCGACAGTCAAAAGTACAATTCAGCGAGCATATCATTCTACAAACCCATAATCAAATTAGAAGAAACCAGTACCCTCCTCCAACTACCCTGCAGAACCCATAACCCTAGCAACCTAATCGATCAAATCATTGTTCCCTTTTCCCCTTTTTTAATAGATCTTATAATCTCTTTCACTGTTGGCCTTGGAAAGGGGGAAAGAAGATCAAAATTTTTCCAATTGATTTCCCCCCTAAACCAGCTCTTCTTCCCTATAAATAGCCCTCTACCCTCAGTGATAAAGACAGAGGTATTGAAATTGGATTTGACGACTTTTGAGTTTGATTTTTGAAGCAATAATTGTTTTACACTTGACATTCTAAAACGATTCTCTAATCTTAAATTCAGAAAAATTCGTCACTTAAATTCTGCTTGGGGATTCTTAGTTTGTTGTTTGTATTTGAATTGAGGTGTGGAAATCGCTACTTTCAAGCTCGTCGCCCCAATGGCTTCCCTGAAAAAGGTATACTTCTTCATCTTATTTTTGTTTTTTACTATTTTGACCGTATTTGATGTTTGGTATAACTGATTCAATTTTATACCTCCTTTGTTGGTTTAAGTCTTGATCTTCTATTACTAGTACGAGAGTTTTGCCAGTCTCTGTTTGTCTTTTCATCAGTTCCAAATAGGAAATGAATTTCTCGTTCTCATTGAGATAATAGCCTTTAGTTTTGAAGCATGACAATATATATTGAATTTTCGAAAATTTGGTATCAAGTTATTACTACTCTTTTTGTGTTGATTCTCATAGTCTTGTAGTGATATGTTTTTTTTCTTTCTTTTTTTCTTCGAAACACTTTATTTACTTTAGTCCTTCCTTGCTTATCATGACTCAATTATAGACTTGGTTTAAATGCTTTTTATATTGAAATCTTATTAGAGAGTGATAATTTGTTATAATACTAAGGTTTTTTACTTTGATTATCTTGTTGCATTATGTTTATGATATTATTTTTGCATGAAATGTCACATATCGACTTAGATCCATGGGTTGTATACTGTATTATTGATGCTTGATAATATGATTTTATCATTAGGGATAGGGATGTGAAGGTAACCTTTCAGGATGCTACGTTAAATCTAATTCTTTAGTTGTCATGTTTGTCCTCATTGTGTTAAAATAATGAAATCAATGTGTGATAGTTTCCAAAGCTACTAAATTTTTTTTATTCCTTTGTTAATTACTACGTAGTTCTAAAGTGTTGATTTTTGTTTAAATGGTCCTTATTTCATGATCGGTCGTTATGAAGATATCCTTTGATTGGCTTTTTTATTCGTTATGAGAAGTATATATTAATCATGAAATTTTCTCAATTCTTATATGCTTTAAGTTATAATTTTACTTGCCTTATGATTAATTCTAAAATGTCAAGACTGTAGTTCTTTGATAGTAATGTGTTTGTTGGTTAATTTGTGGTGAAAGACATATTGTTAAAATAATTATCCCTAAACCTTATAACCTAGTTTATTAAGGGATTTTCTCATTTACTTAGCTCTCCTGGAGTCTCTTGAACTCCTTCTTTCACATTATTTCCATTGAGTCTGTCCCCTCCCTATATATTCAAATCTTGTTACGAGCTCAAACATGTTTCTGGAAATTAATTTAAAATACCAAGGAATGGGTTGTATATATGTTGTATCAATTTTTATACACTAATATACGGATCAAGGTGCTGAAATATTGCTCCAAACTGTGGATATAAAAGTCGAAGAGAAAAATACAAGTCTCAGTGTGTAAAAACAAAGTTATATACACTGATATACTGACAGTATATGATCTGTATACGAAAATCAGAAACAGGCCAAAAGCACCAAAAAAATTCAAGTAACTTTATATGGAAGTTGGGTCAAAGCCCAACTGATATTTGCGCAACCTTTACAATTGTGTAGGATAGATAAATGGGGCAAAAACCCAAGATCAGAAAGGCCCAAATCTTCCTCCCTCATTCTCTCTATTTGAATTTATTAATTTGTCTTACCTTACTAATTTATTTGCTATTTAACTTTAGAGTTATTTTAATTAAATTTCTCAAAAGATGAAAGATGTCCTTTTATGTTGGTACATTTTAACTCCTTTTTTTCAATCAATTCTCATACATTAATTTAACATTTTAGTCAAAAAAAATATTAATTAGAAATAGTAAACAACTAATTTAGATCGAATTATCATTTAAAATAATTCCAAAAAAATAATTCTAGTTAATCTAGTTTTGTTAAAATCTTAATCATTGCAATTAATTCAATTATTTAAATTTATATCTTCTTTTCTTAAAAATTAATAAGTATTCCTTTTTTATCTATTTTCTCAAGTTAAGACATTTTCCTAAATATAGTCAAAATATTTTTCTAATTCGTAGGACAACCGCAAGTTAGCGGATACTTAAAATGCCTCAATAATCTTTTTAAAGTGTAAATAAGAACCTCTTATCCATTTTTTAAATTTATAAGACTTAATTTGTTAGAGTTTTTTTTAATTAAGTTTTCTTAATTTCTTTAATAAATTAAGTGGCCACTCTTTTCTAAGTATTTTTCTCAAATAGTATTGTACTTGAAACATTACAAAAACACTTCAAGTGCCTTAACACTTCCTTGAAGTGTAAATTGAATGCCAAGCCATTTTTGTACCTTCAAATGATTTTGTCTCTTTGAATCTTTTGAGAACTATTAAGTTTTTCTTAATTTCTTAGAAAAAACATAAGTGACGACTTTCTTTTAAAATTCATTATTCTTTAAAAAGTTAATAAATTTTTGAAAATAAGTTTTTCTTTACATATTACAAAACGACGACTTTGATGGGGATTTAATTAGTTCTAACAATATTGAATTGAATCTTTTTGAATATTTGTTAATACTTGTTGAATTATTTGCCTTATATACGTCTTATTTGTTTAAATTGTGATATTAACTGTCATTGCATGCATATCATTTACCCTGTCAAATGAATTTTTTTATTTTTCACTTAAAGGAAGATTATATGGGCTTGAGTCGTTCGTTAACAAAACTGTTTCTATGGTACCTCGATGAATGTAGTTGGTAACTGCATGGTAATGGTCGCTAACTACCCCAATCCAAGTTGTCTACTTTAGTTACCGGTCCACTTCAAATGAATCCCAATCTTCGTCAACAAGCGTAGAGTGAAATTAAATCCCTTAATTTAGTGCATTTGTCTATGATAACCCAACACCCAAGACATAGATGACCCAACACTCAAGACTTGTTGGGCCCATTAAAAGACCACCTTGAGTCTAAAAATGGTCCATGACCCAAATAGACAATGATACTTATAAAATTAAATTGAAAATATGTATATTCCATATGTCAAACCATTGACTCTTGGGTAGAGAGTTAAATAGTTTGTTCGAGTCAAAGAAGAATCAACTTATTATTGCATACAAAAGCGTGGACATCAATTTTAATGCTAAATGAGTGGATAGATACAAATTAAATAATCAAAATAGATAAAAATGGTTAAGAATAAGGTAACTTTTGAAACTAGTGCTACTAGACACGCCATAACATTTTTGTAGGTACAAAAAGGAAACTACTCACATGCAACAATACAATATGTATTAAAGCATAATGTACGACTAAATCAAGACCCTGATAAATAAACAATTCGAAGAACCTTAAATATCAACAACCGACTTAAATTACTAAATGTGATAAGCATCACAATTCTCTTTCTGACAAGCAGAGATATATGTTTGAAGTCTCCCAAGTTATATAGAGAGATATATATAAAAGAAAAATTAAAAGGTTAAAATACAAACACGGGAAAGTCCACATAATATCGAATGAACATGAAGTATTAAGACAGTAAAAAAGTTGTAATATTAATGTGAAGCTATACTCAAGCCTCCTCACTTAAAGAAGACGGAATCTGCAAATTATAGCTAGATGATTCCCAAATAAAATTTCAAATGTTAAACAAGTAGTTGATTGAACATATTTTACTTCATTAAAAGGCACAAAATATCCTGAGCCTTTTAATAATATCACTATAATAACTTCTTTTATACAGGTTGAACTTATCAATGAGAAAACATCAAATTTCATCCGAACAAAATTAGACACTAAAAGAACCTCATCTCAACCAGGACTTCTTGAATAATAGACTTCTACAAATCATCACCACCACCAACAGATTGTAACTGTGTCATGAAATTTTTTCCCTACTTTTCCTTCGTGTAAAAAGATTGTATTAGGAATCGAGATAAAAATAATGGTCTTGAAATCAGATTCACCACCTATATATAGTAAATCCTTGAATAATCAAAGTTAAAAAGGAAAATACAAACTTATATGATTAGAGCTACACAAACATTGGAACTCCATCTGTTTTGGTGGGGGGAGTGAACTCTATAGCTTTATTTTAATCAATGCACAATGAGCATGAACACCACTATTCAGTCGTCCTGTATTTGCACTTGAATGTTTCTTTCTCTTGTGACATTTAAAATTAATTGAAAGTAATGAATAACGAAAAGGAGCAATACTTACCTGACATATGAAAATTAGATTTATAATTGACTATAAACAAGAGTAGATTTTGGGAGTTCATATTTATATACCACATGCAACTTTGGATTGATTAAGTCATCAACTCCAGTATCAAAATTCACACTTGACGGAAACAATTGTTGAAATCCTAACTAAATTTTCTCATTATTTCCCAATATAACACGATATAACATGATACGATTTTCATTATTTTCATCTATCTTACCACTTTGTTTTCCTCACTTTTCCTCTTCCTCTTTCCTAACTCACTTGTTCCTTTTTGGTACTTGTTATTGGTTGTGTGTGTAGTGAAATAATGTGCAAGATAGATGAAAATAATGAAAATCGTATCATGTTATATCGAGTTATATTGGTAAAGCATGAGAGTGTTTAGTTAGGATTTAAACAATTGTTTCCGTCAAGTGTGAATTTTCACACTGGAGTTGATGACTTAATCAATCCAAATATGCATGTGGTATAGAAATATGAACTCCCAAAATCTACTCTTGTTTATAGTCAATTATACATCTTATTTTCATATGTCAGGTAAGTATTGCTCCTTTCCGTTATTCATTCCTTTCAATTACATTTAAATGTCACAAGAGAAAGAAACAATCAAGTGCAAATACAAGTCGACTGAATGATGGTGTTCATGCTTATTGTGCATTGATTCAGATAAAGCTATAGAGTTCACTCCTCCACCAAAAAAGATGGATTTCCAAAGTTTGTATAGCTCCAATCATATAAGTTTGTATTTCCCTTTTTAACATTGATTATTCAAGGAATTACTATATATAGGTGGTGAATCTAATTTCAAGAAAATTATTTTTATCTCGATTCCTAATACAATCTTTTCACACGAAGGCAAAGTAGGGAAAAAATTTCATGACACAGTTACAATTTGTTGGTGGTGGTAATGACTTGTTGAAGTCTATTATTCAGGAAGTCCTTGCTGAGATGAGGTTCTTTTAGTGTCTAATTTTGTTCGGATGAAATTTTATGTTTTCTCATTTGTGGTATGCAGAAAGGGAGTAATGAAAGCTCAACAATAAAAGGGAACAAAATAAGTATTAATGAAGTTAAAAGTAAACGTACGGAAGAGGTTAAAAGATGGAGACCGCATCTAATGGGAAAGGAAAAAATAAGAATTTAAGGGAACAGTTATCAGGTTAGTGAAAAGACCATGGGGAACGAATTTAACTTTATAACACCAAAAGTGGGAAACAAGGATGAATACAGACCAACTGACATCTCCAACTTATTTGGCATCACATTACCAACTTACGAAAAACATAACAATGAAACATAAGCTCAAAAAGAGGCAAGAGGAAAGTCACCACCACACTAACATGGATACAAGAAAATGCCAACCGTGTTGAAATTAGGAAGCCTAGCATACAAAAGAAAATGGTTGAGACCTTTAGCCCCTCTGTAAGAAAGGTAAACAATAATTAAGAATAGAGATAAAGAATAAGGAGAGCAAAAGGATGAACAACAATGGGACAACAATAAAGCCCTCGCGGTTCACAATAACACGGAGAAAAACAATGTAAACGTGGTTGAAAAGATACTACATACTAAAACAACTGTTAATTTGAAAGTTGTAGATAATTTGGCCCTAGTAGATTGAGGGAAAAACAGGCCCAAGAGACAAAGAAGAACAACAACCCAGGAACAGACGCCAAAATGAAAGACAAATACAACCATCATGAATCTACATCGCAAGGAGGAACCCCATATAGATTGGAGAAAAGTTTTGAATTCTTAAATTTTATGGAAGATGTTAGTGTTAAAGAGGCTTTTTTGATGGGAACATATTTACGTGATATAATAACAGGGATCCTCCGAGCACTATCTGGAGAAGGTTGGACAAAATGGTTAGTCACTTCTACAAACCAATAGTGTCTCACCTGGCTAGAACCTATTCTGATCATGTACCTTAGGTGATGTAACTCTGTAGGGAGGAAGAGGAGTTTAAGAGATACTTCAGATTCCTTAAAACAAAATCACTCAAAATAGTTCAAGGAATGTGGAACATTGAATGTCATGGAAATCCACTGTGTGTACTTCATCAAAAACCTCTATTCATCTCACATCCGGTTCTAAGCTACATATCGAGATTTATGAAGTTTCCAAGAGACAGGAAAAAGGAGATCATAAACTTGGAACTTACCATTCAGCCTGATAGGTCTCATACTACAAGAACTACACTCAAAAAGACAAAAGTTGAGTTTGTGTCTTACTTAAAAATCCAAAAGAACATTCTATGACAAAAAGCCAAAGTAAAATAACTAGTAAACAGGGATACAAACTCAACATAGTCCCATAAGTTTATCCAAGATATATGAATAAGGAATAGGATCAATAAGAGATTGGAAGAGTATCATTAATGGGTGCAAGGTAATGCTAATGTGTCTGAAGAAGGAACTAAGTACTTCAAAGGAATAACAAGTCAGGTACCTGACTATAAATTCTTCCAAGCCTTGGAGGGTATCAATATTATATCACAAGTAATATAAACCATGAATTGACAACATTATCGATGGAGAAAGAGTTCAAAATCAACTTGATTACCATGCATCTTTACAGTGTCCCAGGGCCTAATGGATTCACAAATAAGATTTTTCAGACTTGTTGGGGAGTGGTAGCATCTAAGGTAACTAAAGATTTTCATTGTTTCTTTTTTTTTCTTGTCTTCTAAGTGATTCACTCATACTAACGTAGCCATACTTCAAAAAATTAATCACTGACTCAAAAATTTTCTTATATGAGTCCTATTAGCCATTGTAATGTAATCGGTAAAATTTTCTGTAATGTTTTGAACTCCAAACTTGAAAAGGTCCTTCCACTTTTGATTAGTAATAACAAAAAGTGGTTTCATCAACAATATATATATATATATATATATATATATATATATATATTACATATTTGTCTAATTTAAGAACAACATTGGCTTCCACATTAGCAGAACTTATGTCCTGGATAATTTTTTGAGCAAGAAGAATGCTCTATGTAATATATATATATATATATATATATATATATATATATATATATATATATATATATATACTAGGAATAAGCATGTTAATTGATTATAAGCAACAACTCTGACAAAATAATTGTTCAAATAATAGTTTTGTGAAGATTAATTCTAACGGATGTTGTAAAGATGATAAGCAACATCTCTGACAAAAGAATTGTTCAAGACCACCGTGGGAATCTTATTTTTGCTGATTCACTAAATCTTAGACATGGTACAAAAAATAAGGAAGAGGCTAAAGCATTGTTTAATGTAGTCGAATGGTGTGTGATGAATGAATATGATTATATTTTAGCGGAAAATGACTCATAGGTCTTGGTGAACTATGTGAATGACATCAACTCTATACCATGGAGAATTTATGATGACGTAAGAGAATTGAAAACTCATAGAGACTACTAGCTTCATTTTAAGCCACTTCTACAGAGAGGCAAACAAAGTTGCAAACCATTTGGGAACTCTTAGTTATGACAATTGTAACAATATGTCCAATGATGTTTTTGTAGAACTACCGAAACTAATGAACATGGACAGATGGGAGATGACAAACTTTACAGTCATGAAGAAGAGTAATGATCCGATTTAAGATATATCTTGAGAGCAATTTGTATACTGGCAATAGATAATATAGATTTTGTTATATTGCTCACTTAGTTAATATAGATAAATGTAAGAGCCACCTCTTGCAGTTTTTTCATCTTGAGTAGGATAGATTGATATCCTCTTATCTCATAGGAGTATTATTTCACGAAGTGTAATCTCCCTCAGATCATATGCAACTTTTGATATAATATGAACTAAAATAGAAAAGCTATATAATTTAAACTCTAATCCTTTGATTTATAAAAGTTTATCATGTCCTAAAACTACCCACCATAATTTCATTCCCTTAATTTTGTACATTCTTTCGTCGGTTTTATAAAAAAAATCCTCTCTCTAGACCAGGAAAGAAGCGAGGTTCTTCAAGTACAAGCCTCCTTTCTACATCACTGCTTAGGGCTTCAATAAAGTTATGTAGGTATTTCATCAAGGTTGTAAGAACTTTTACATCTAGAAAGTCTAAAAAGGGCTAACAAGAAAGTCCTCGACCAAAAAATGGACCATGGAACCTTCAGGGAGCCCTTATCGGTCCGTTTAGGGGTACACAAGCTATTTAGGAGAGGCATCCCAACGTTTTTGGCTGCCAAGAGTTGAGTCTCTTGTATGGGATCCTAGAAGACCCATGGTGACTTATATGACCCATTGAGGGTTATTTATAGGTGCCCGTCAACTTTTGAGGTTATATCAATTCTTTAAAATGTAGGAATGAATTTTATAGTTATTAAGGTCAAAAGAATCTCCTAATAGAAATTTGAGTTTATAGTTTTCTAATCCATTGAGTTTCAGTATGAGATTTTACTTGGATAAAAATAAAATGACCATATCTCTGAATACAAATTGAATTTGATGACCCAGGACCTATAAAATTTATGTTCTACAAGTCCTCTTTTCATCTCCAGAAAGTTTGCTCCATTTTATGTTTGGAGAAAAATTTAATGCGCATTTTAATAATACCCTATAAGACAATCAAAGTTTCACGGATTACTACACGACTACTATAGTTTTTCATGAACTGTAGAGCCCTAAACATTCAATCAAGAGTTTCTTTAAGGGAACTTCATCAGTTTTAAGTTAGGGTAATTTTGGTCTTTCCCCTATGTGTTTGATACCTACGATACGTTGTTCAAATTCCTATTTTAAGCCTAAACCACAATGCTTTACATATATTTGAGGTCTTAAAAGGTTTTAATGATTTATTATACGTTCATAAACACCTAAAGTCTTTAGAGTAAGATTCCAAGAGGATAATAAATGTTCTTTGAATTTCGTCGATTTTTCCAACATTTCGTAAATAGATTGCAGAAACTCGAGGTGCTATCCTATCTTTCTGAAATTGATATTAAGAATGATAAGATTTACGTTGCATGATTGTTAACGCTTATGTTAATAAATCATATAGCTATAAAGAAATCTTATGTAGATACACTTTCAAGGACTTGAAAATCGTTGATTGATAGTGCATGAGACTGAGTGCATATGTGTAACTCAAAGTATTTATAACTTCATGGTAAAAAAATCCATTGCGGGGACATGATGAGTCCACAAGTTTGAGTAATTTAAGTTTATATTTTGATAGAAATATTGTCCTCAAATTCTGATTTTACGTCAAAATATTATGAAAACCCATAAGTTTCCGGTATTTGAAGTTTGAAGAAAATCATAGACACTAAGTTGACTAAAAGGAACAAAAAGTATATAAAGAATGAATAAATGTCAACCTGATGATCGCCTAACCATCCTGGCGATCCGCCAATGTGATCTTCAGTTTGCCTAGTTGTTCCAAGAATGTCATCCCAAAAGAGCAGGGTAAATAAAAAGTTGAAGATCACCAAAACCATAAGGCGATACGCTAAAGAGGTCACTCAATTTTCGAAAGTTAAAGAATGTTAGAGCATAAAATGAGAAAAATGACGGTGAATACTGATTTCATTCAGGATATCACCAATCCAGTCGGCGTTAGATTACCTCATCACGGAGGAGCGGTTGACTATTGTAAAGATATGCTGAAGGGAAAAGTAGCAAGGATGAAGGAAATTTTAAAAATCAATCGGTGACCTCATCCAAGATTGCTGTTAGTTATAATGAATAGGGTCAAGAATTTATGACAAATTGAAGGCTAGATGAAGGAGCATTCGACGCATCACTGAGCAGTTCTGAGAGGCAATCCTATGTCGCGTAATGAACCTAAGCATGAGAATTCTAATGTAGATGTAAAATTGTGATGAATTACACCAAAGGGTAAATTGCTGAGTTGATCGGTAGTTACAACTAATGATTCCGAATAATCTGCTGCAGCTCATATATGAGAAAACTATAAATACTAGTTAGAGTTAGTGTTTAAAGAGTAGAACAATACTATATTTTTAGTCTAGAATATTCATTTATCAATGTTTTTATCGTAGTTTGAGAGGTTTTTGACGACTTGAAGAAGAAGATATTTTCATCTCCTTCAATTTGAAATTGGGTTTCTTGGATTTTTTATTCTTGGCTTATATTAAGACTTAAATCTTCATACAAATTTAAGAATCCAAGATCCTTTAGGTAAAGCATTATGTCTTCTAATGTGTGGCTTAAAAACACAATTTGTGGGGTGTGATTTGCAAAAATGAGTTAGATTAGTTGTTGGGTCTTTCTTGCTGATAGTTTAATTGTATTTTAATAGTGATTTAGTTTAGTAGTTATGGATGAATTTAATGAATTTATAGTTGGAAATAAAAGTTCATATATGTGTTTTCGGCCTGATAAAGAGAGAAGTCATAAAACATATACTACTTAATTAATGGTCGAATGGAGTGGGTTGACATGAGGTTCAGCTCGAGAGAGTGAACCCTAGCCTCATTCCCAGAGACATAGCTCAAGAGAGTGAGTGGCCTAAGGCGGAGGCTACTCTTAATGTTTAATATAGTTTTTTGGGAGAAACACACTTGAAACAAGGTAAGTTTCTCGAGAGAGAGCTTATCACCCTTAATGTCTTGCCTAGTCATAGTTATTCAATGAATTCTGTATTAAGAACATGTACCCAATGATTTAATCTATCTCATATTCTATTCATATCCGGAGAATTCCCCCCCCCCCATTTATTTATACATTTTGTCATTTTTCATTGTTTTTGTTTACTTGTTACAAACCCCCCAATGGATAGTTGACACAAGGTCCTAAGCTACATATGGAGATTTTTATGATCTTTCCAAGAGAATGGAAAAGGAGATCATAATCTTGGAACATACTATGTAGCTGGATATGTCTCCAACTACAAGAACTACACTCAAAAAAACAAAAAGATAAGTATGTGTCTTACTTAAAAATCCAAGAGAACATTCTGAGACAAAAAGCCAAAGTCAGATGCCTAGTAAATGGGGATACAAACTCAACATACTTCCATATGGTTATCCAATATTGATGAAGAAGGACTAGGATCAATAAGTTATTGGACGAGTATCAACAATGAGTGCAAGGTACTGCTAATGTGTCTTAAGCAGTAGTTAAGTACTTCAAAGGAATATCTTGTCAAGTACCTAACTTTAAATACTTGCAGGCTTTTGAGGGTATCAACATTATTATCACAGATGATATCAACTATGAATTTACAACAGTTTCGATGGAGAAAGATATCAAAACAAACTTGATGACCATGGATCTTGACAGTGTCCCTGGGCCAGAAGGATTCACAAAATAGTTTTTTCATACTTGGTGGGGAGTGGTAGACCCTAAGGTTACTATAGATTTTCTTTCTATCTTTTCACGAGTTTGTCTTCTTAGTGGTTCACTCATACTAACATCGCTATGATTCCCAAAAGTAATCACCCCCTCAACATTTTTGTAATATGAGAACTCCTTTGTAATGTAATCTGTAAAATTTTATCTTATGTTCTGAAATCCAGACATAGTAAGGTCCTTCCACTTTTTATTAGTAATAACAAAAAGTGGTTTCATCAACAATATATATATATAGTACAGAGATCATTCTTCTTTCTCAAGAAAATATTCAAGAAATAGGTTCTGTTAATGTGAAAGTTAATGTTGTTCTTAAATTAGAGATAGATAAAGATTATGATAGAGTCTCTTGCCCTTATATGTGAATTCTTATGTGTAGTATGGGGTTTTTTGAATTATGGATTGACTTAATTTTTAGACGTATCTCTAGTAACTTGTATTCCCTATTAGGTAATGGAAGTTGATATGATTTTTGTTAATCCAAGAGGGGTCTCAGACAAGGAGACTCTCTTTCTCCTTCCTTATTTGTTATTACGGTTGAATTTCTCACTTTTAAACATTACAAAGTTAATCATAAACCTTAATTCATTGGATTTAGCATGAAAAAAGGGGCCCAATCATTAATAATCTAGCATTTTTCTGATGACATTATCTTATTTTCTAGTGGAGGCATGACATCTCTGGAGTTGATGAAGAAAGTTTTGGGAAATACTAAAAATTTTCAGGACAAGAGGTTAACAAGATGAAATCTAGCGTATCACCTTATAGAAAAGAACACCCTCAATCTAAGCAAAGGATTCAAGATATCACTGGAAAGAACTACAAAAGTCAACCTATCAAGTACTTGGATTCCCATTATAAGAATAACAAAAGTCTACCGAAATCTAGACCCTAGATGCGAACGACATCGTTGACCTCTCAGAGGTAGCAGACAAGCCTACATACGTCTTTCTTACTTCATCTAGGTTAATTTTAGTGAAAGATTTGAAATTTTTTGTGTCTTGATGTACAGTTATACACACTACTTAACAACATAGGTGTTCACAAATAAACCATCTAATAAAGAGGTAATCCAATGAAAGAATAAGTTCATAATTTTATCAAACATATTTTTGCCAAAACGGCACCTATACAAAGTCTTAACAAAAGTGGAAAGAAACATCAGTGGAACAAGTTCCACCAGCTATAGCCTACATATAATCTAGATAATGACTATATACATCCTCGAAAGCATGAGAGCCTACGAAGTACGGCTTAAAGCTTCATGTCCGGATAGGTGCAAGTCAACCTACCTGTGCCTGCAGTAAGTATCGATATATGCAAGCACACACCAAGGACTTGCATGAGTAAGAACATCTCTTTCCTAACAACATGATTTGGGAAAGACAAGTAAGTGTACTTACCGAATTTGGATTAGGAATGTTAGTAAGATTCCAAAACTGGATTAGCATAGTCATGCCATGAGAGTAACATGCATCGTCATACCTATCATATTGCACCAATAGCACATAACATATTGCATGTAGCATATAACATATTGCATATAACACATAACATCTTTCATATTATTCATTCATATGCCATGAGACCTTGGAATCATGGACTTATCATTCAAACATCCCATAAATGAGGGCTCAACATATGGGACCGCAACCAGGGAGCCTACTTCAGCAAACACAGAGTCTGCTTCATTCATTCATATGTACTTCACTTCATTTTGTTCATTGGCTAGTTTAAACACCAGCTATGGCTAGGATGTAGTTTAAGACTTTCATCGGGTTCGTTGTGCAATGATTAAGAATGACCTAGTGTCATTATTAGGTCTAGTTAACATCTTAATTATCCTATCCTTACACATTTGGTATCATTCATTTCATTATGTGCATCATTTGAGGCTGGCCTTATTCATTCATTGGGAACTTTAACTTTAACCGACATTGATCATGTGAGCATCAAAAAATCCAATGTCTTTTCCAAACCGAAAAGAGGTGGAATCACCAGCCAAAGTGATCCAAAACATGCTACTGTACATAGGAATTGAACCCCGCCAGATCCCTATATTGGAAGTATAGGTTCGAAGAATATGAGATATAAGGAGACCAATACTCGGCATGCTGAACAGTCTTATCTCATGAGAGTTCGTGAATCTACACCCTTCTCGAAATAAGACATCACCGCTCATATCTGGTGTATGAGTTCTTAATATAAAGTTCCATTACATTCAACTCATACGTCACGGATGTTGGGTTCTAGTATGACTAAATCATAGCTCAATAGATGATTTCTCATATTATCATTAGTATTAAGTGTGTTAATCTCAATACATTCATTAGAGTGTTCATAGAGACTGGTCTCTTCATTATCTTTATACTCTCATAGGTGAGTACATTGTGGTAACATTTACTTAGGATCATTTGAGATTGCTTTCATATTTTACATTAGCCTCATATCATGTTGTCATCACAATCAGTAGCATTAGCGCATTTGCTCTTCATAATTATTCACCCCTTTTTACGTGAATTTTCATTCCATCATATTCCAATGCAATTGGACATTTAGTGTGTTTCACACTCTTACTTAACCCTTCAATGGTTTCATCATTTAATTGTTCATATCATCATTTCATGACATACATCTTAGGTTCACTTACTTTTAACGTATTCTAGACTTATGGGTTTATACATAGAAGCCACGAGGCTTCATTCATTGTTTGTTTAAGTAATTCATATCTTCCTTACATAATGTGGTACAAGACTTATACATCTAAGTATGTATGTAAAGATCTCGATTTCGATCTATGTAGGAAACATTATGTTGAACATTTATTGACGTATGACTTATGTATCAATACAGATATTTGGTCTAGGGAACCCAGTTTCAAATCCCTTGAACAACAAGAACATTTTTCTTTTCATATGTTTTCGGTCACAATACATTGCACCCGAGATCGAGCCCCAACGTTGTCATCTCTTTTTCTTCTTTATTTTCACTTTTTCTTTTATCCTTTTGGGTACCAAGAGGTTGTGGGATCGATCCCCCACAGCCTCGTTATTTTATTTTCGTTTGATCTTTACTTTTCTGAGTTGACCGTGAGGTTGTAGGATCGAACCCCCATAGCCTCAATTTTTTTCTTTTAATTTTGCTTTACCACCTAGGGGTCCTGGGTTCGATTACCACGCCTCACAATTATTTTATTTTCATTTTTCATTAAGCTTTACAGATAGGTTGTGGGTTCAAATTTCACTTCTCTCATTTCTTATTTTGATACATTATTTTCCAGCCAGGAGCATGGTTCGGTTCCCCCTTACCATGTTGTTTTTCAGTTCTTTATTTTCACAAGGTTTAACGTGGTGACGTCACGGATTCAACCCTCAGTGACCTCACTTATTTTTCTTCAGTTTTACTTGTCAGTTTAAACAACATAACTTGGCTGAAATTAATCAACAAGGTGCTGAAAATATGAGTTACATTTTCAGCTTCTTTTCCATTACATTACACGTTAGTTCTTAGGGTAATTTCATAGTGCATTTAGAATGTTTTAGGTGCGTTTTCATGGATTCGTGTAGCCAAGATATTATCACTCAAATCAGCCACATTATATCTCATATGAACATCATGATTTACATAAACACGTGTACATAAAATAGAATGAACTAACATGCTATTTCAATTCCAAAAGTGTGACCAATAATAACGGCAACACACCCAAACACACATATAAACACATAAGCATCACGAGAACATGTTTAATCCCTAGTTTTGTACCAGCAAACATAACAAACCTATGATTCAATGGGAGCTAGTGAGAGGGACATGCACAAGGGAACAACCATAGTTTTTGGACTAAATATACTTAACCTTAAGAGGTTTCTTAGGTAATGGACGAAGAGAGAAGATAACTCATACTTGTTTTTACATTCAAACATCGACTTTCTGCCCAAAGAACTCATCTAAACACACGTCCAACACTGAAATTTCAACACTAAAGTCAACGGACAACCTTCTATTTGCCTACACAATTGATTTCGTTATTTGTTTCTTATCTTTCGTTGTGATGATATACCGTGGTTTCAAAGTATTATTTACACTTTTTGCTTATGTTTAGTGTTTCCAAAGGCCTTTTTTTGCTAATTTTCATATCAGTTTCTCTTTATTTTGCAGGAAATTTGTCCAAAGATAAATGCGGAGATTTTGAGCGATGAAATGAAGAAGAGACCACCTACGGAGCTTATGATGGCCCGTCATGCTTGTGACGGTCCAGAGGTGTCAGCGTAGTGAAGCTGCTGAATGAAGATGGGGAAGTCTGACAAAGTGTGGGGCTAAGAAGTTCATGACGGTCTGTCGTGTCTATGATGGTCCATCCTACAGGTTCGTCATGAAGTTCATAGAAGTAGCCCCAGTACCCATATTCCAATAGTTCAAGTGTTTTGAAATGAAACCGTCGATAGACAGTTGTGCCTATGACGGTCGGTCATACCTGTCGTCGAGGGTAATGAAGAGAGTAGGAGAAGAAATTGCATAAGTATGGGATGATGGAGTCCATGACTGTCTGTCCCGACCACGATGATCCGTCGCGAGTTCCATCGACCCAGCCGCATTTTGACAGATATCAAGCAAATAGAGTCCTTGTCTAATAAGGTTTTTATTTTCTATAAATAATTCGAAAAACCTCATTTTTGAGGTTAGACTCTCGATCATTGTTAGACTCTGCATCATTATTAGACTATGTGTATTAGTGTTAGATTCTAGATTATCATTAGACTTTTTTGTGAGATTATTGATTACTTTGAGATTCTTGCAAGTGATTATTGGTGATTAATTAAGCAAACTTTAAGATTTTACTCTATCATTGAAGTAAGTACATGAATTCTTATTTAATACATTTGAATATTATGATTATGACTATGAGTAACGAAAATCCATAACTATGGTTATGGGAACCATAGGCAAATAATGAGATAAAACCTAACTAAAATAACAATTCTAGAATAGTGTCTTTTTTGTATGAATAATTCTTTCGCGAAGAAGTCTTTTTAACGGATGGCCAACGTTATAACTCGCCTTAATGCTACTTGTCGGACCAAGGAGGTAGATAATAGGAACAGAATTATCAACATTGATTTAGTGTATACTATCCAATAGGCTAGTATTGACTTGTACGAGGTAATAACTTAGTCGAATATCGAATACGATTCTTGATATGAGGTAAAGATAATGGTTAGGATAGCAACACACGTAGCCGGACCAAGGTTTGAAGTGAAATTTTCTAGATGCCGGACCAAGGATTTAGAAATACATAACTTATTACTTTGCATGCAAGATACTTGGAAAGAATTCTTATAGTTAGAATTATCAAGTTATGTACCTGTGGGAACACGTAAACCCTAGTTACTTTGATTAATTGATTAAAATCCAACATTCAAAGCTGTTAAATGTCTCTTTCAATTAGGCAGTTATTTTCATTCATTTAGAAATAGAAACCCCTCTTTTATTGTTTTTACTTTCCAAGGATGTAATTGACTAAACAAAAGTAATAATAGATTGAAGTTAACTGTAGACTATTTTCCTCGTGGGAACGATCCAACCTCACTAGTTGGGTTATTTACTTGACATGACCGCTTTACTTCTTATTTGAGAAGTATGTTTGAGCGTATCAAGTGAGATCTTCAAGTATGACGAACTTGGTTTATCTTTCTATTCTTGAAGATATTTTGGCAGAGAGAGAGTGAAAGAGAAGAGAGATTGAATGTGTGTTGAGAGATAGACGTGAGATGAGAGAGTTATCTTAGGCTTAGGAGTCTAGTTTAGGACTTAGTCAAATAAGGTTTAGTTAAATATTAACAATCTGTTTTTCTTTTTATTTTAAATTAGAAATTTTTTTAATTAATTACATTATTTTACAAACTTAAATAAAAAAACAATTTAAATCATCGCTTCGACCTAGGTTCGAACACGGGTGGAGCAAGGCTTCATTCTAAGAGTGAATTTTCGGCCTTCTCTCCCCAAAATTCCCCTCCACGTTATTAGTTAAATAAATAATTATATATTTAGGGTAATTAGGATACTAGCCTTAGCCTGTAAAAAGACCATTTTACCCCTAGACCCTCCAAACCTAAGATTTTCCCTTTTTAAATTTGATAAAGACTCATTCGAGTGAATTATCGTATTCGAGAGCCCTACATGGCTGGAAACCTTTTCTAGCTCATATAATCCCCCAAGTTAGTTGGTTTGGCTATAGTAAGGGTTCGAAGGTCTGGTTTTACGCGCATCAATCCTTGTGAACCCGGTCTAATCATAGGCATTGTAGATACATTAAGCATTACTTAGCATATCCATTTTTATGTTGCTACATTATCCACCCCTTAGGTATATTCTTCCTCGAATGACACTACTAATTATTTCGCGTAATCCAGTCAGATCATAACATAGTTACTGTACACAATCAAGCAATAGCAACAAAGAATGGAGATATATGAAAACATACACTTAAGAGTAGATAGTCTAACATAAAGAGCTGAAAAGAAGGGGGTAGCGGGATCTCATATTGGCTTCGACCTCCCATGTAGCACCTCAACCAGATGATTCCTCCACAATTCCTTCTCTGTGGCAATCTCATTATTCCTCGGCCGCTTGACTAGTCTGTCTAAAATCTTAAGAGGTACCTCCTCGTATGACAAGACATTTATCAATCTCCAAACCATCAACAAGTATAATTGATGCTGGATCACCTAGGCCCTCCTCTAACATTGGGACATGAAATACTGGATGAAAAGAAGCTAGCTCCGAAGGAAATGTCAACTCATAGGCCACCTCTCCCACACGCTGAAGGATCTCATATGGCCCAACATACCTTGTACTAAACTTCCCCTTCCAGCCAAACCTTATCACCCCCTTCTTAGGTGATATATCAAAATAGACCTGGTCCTCAACATCAAACTCTAAGGGTCTTTTTCTGTTGTCTGTATAAAACTTCTGCCGACTGTAAGCAGTAGCCAACCTATTCCTAATCACCCTAACCTTCTCTAAGGTCTCATGAATGATCTCAGGACCCAGAATGGATGACTCTCCAACCTCGAATCACCAAACTAGAAACCTATACCTTCTACAATACAGTGCATCAAGAGGTGCCATCAGAATGTTGGAGTGATAGCTGTTATAATTGGAGAACTCTATCAATGACAGATGGTCGTCCCAACTACCTCTGAAGTCAATCACACACACCCTCCATATGTACTACGATGTATGAATGGTGCGTTTTACCTGCCCGTTTGTTTGATGATAAAAGGTAGTACTAATCTTCACCTGCGTGCCTAAACTATTCCTGAAGGATCTCAAGAAATATGAAGTAAACTGAGCTCCTCTATCAAAAATGATGGATAAAAGAATCGCATTCCATCTAACATTCTCATTAATATAAAAGTATCGCATAATCCTTTACTCTATAAGTAGACTTGACAAGTATAAAGTGGGCATACATAGTCACGTTGTCCACAATAACCCAATTGGATTCAAGCTATCTCCTAGTATTTGGAAGACCAACCACAAAGTCCATATTAATGGCCTCCAATTTCAAAGTTAGAACCTCAATAATCTTAGTAAAATTGCCAAGCTTAAGTTGTTCTTCCTTAACCTATTGACAATTAGGACAGTTGGCCACATAATCATTAATGTCTTTATTCATGCCGTCCCAACAGTAGATCTGTTTTAGATCATGATACATCTTGGTGGAACCTCGGTATATGAAATATCTGGAGCCATAGGCCTTTCCCACAATCCCAATCTGCAAATCATCCATATATAGTACACACATCCTGTTTTAGTACCTAAGCATGTCATCACATCCCAAGGAAAAAGGGTGGTATTTTTTTCTTCATTAAGTCTGAGTAATCAAGTGTCTTAAGTCGTGTCGCGACGTTTAATCAGGCGCTGGTTGGAAGTCAACCTGATACGTATCCTCTAACCCAACTATAGTTTTATTTCTAGTAATGGTATCATTTTCTACTAATTGGTTTTAAATTTGCAGGCAGCACATCACCAAAAATTCTTCAAAAAATCACTCCGTACCATTCACTAAAGGATAAATCGATGGACCGTCACGCTTTCGATGGACCGTCGCATTAATCCATCGTGCCAGGTACATTTTTTTTCTTTATTTTCTAAGTACCCTCTGACAGACATCTACGACGGACTGTCCTACCCAGACGGTCTGTCCTGCTTGACCGTCATGGTTGTCAAAGTCACTTATCCTAAGGGTCTCCATTTTTTTCCAAAGTGTCCACTAACGGACATCCACAGCTGATCCTTGTACCCTCAACGGTCCATCCTTCACAACCTTCATGATAGTCAGAGACCCCTCTCTTAAGGGTCTCCATACTTTTTCAATGTGCCCCACGACGGACATCGACGATGCACCGTCATTATCACGACAGTCCATCCTGCTTATACGTCATACCTATTAGGGACTTTCCTTATAAGGATCTTCAAATAAACTTTGTTTAAGACAAGAGGGACCCCATGATGGTCCGACATACTCACGACGAACCGTAACCTGGTCCATCGTGTTTCACTACTACTCTAGAGATGTGGAGACAGTGGGAGGCATGACTGATAGTGTTGTTGCTGATAAGGACACTACTGAGGGTGTCTACACTACAAATGTAGTGGGTTTTAAGAAACTGGACCCACCAGCTTGCTGATCGCCGACTTTTTGCGCCTCAGGTTTGCTTCACCTTCCACTCTCGTATTTCAGTTTTTTATGCATTGGGGACAATTGCATATAATTTTTTTGGAGGTGGGTAAATGGAAAGTGAGTGCTAGGGTGAAGTATGAGTAACCTAATTCATGATCCTCTTTTAGGGTTTTCTTGCCTATGTTTTTTTCCCCAAAAGACTGATTACTTTTATTATTGAACTGACATATTATATCTTGTGTATATAGTATAACTCTGAAGCATGATGGCTAAAATAAATATGATATCCCGATATGAAAATTATGCATGAGTAGGTATAGTAATTGATGATTGTGTGGCTCTAAACAATATATAGAGATAAAGTACTGTATGACCTCTAGTCTAAGTCTCGAACTAGGTGTCTTATAATATGGAAATGTACTGAATATCATGTAATTTTGAGGAAAATTTGAAGGATCCACCATTTAGACTGAGCTAGAACTTGCCTGGTTAGTCTTGCTAAAAGTAAGACAAAATGAAATATTAGGAAATGATCATAGGCCTTTGTTCGAAATAGTCACTCTTAAGCCCAAACATAAAAAAAAAAAAAAACAAATGAAGTTAATCTCGTATGATATAAATGAGTTGAGCTTAAAAACATATGTTTCTTTGTCACCCCAACTGATCTTCTCAGGAAACAATGCGTTGGCCTGGTCCCTCCTTGTACATATGCACCTCAGTTTATGCCAAAAGCATATGTTGAGGGTGGATAATGCAGAAAACAAACCTGTCTTGGCTCTGGCCCAATCGTGGGTATTGTGAACCTTGACTCATTGAATAATCATGACTTAAGAGTGGATGTTATAAGGAATACTCTTGAAAGTGCGGTTGAAAGAATAATGAGAAAGAAAGAACAAAACATAAGTGATTAAACAAAAGTCACTTACCTATAAGGATAAGAAACAGAAAAAGAAAATTGAGAAATTGGGCGAAATAAAACGATAAAAAGGTGGCACGTTTAGCCAATATGTCAAGGAGGGAAACAAGTCACTAAAGTATACCTAAATATATCCTACCTTACCCATAGCCTATGTTACAACTTAAGAAAGTCCTATTGTGATCCTAAGAGTTGTATCGAGAACATAAAGCAGTGAAAATAAGGGCAAGCTAATGGCCATATGTATGAATGAGTTGTGAATTTGTTCTAAGAGTGAGTGTTCAAAAGTAATCCTTAGTGAAAAATGAGGATGTTGTTTTAAAGTGACGACTCTACTTGCAATTTTTGAAATATTAGCACCTCGGTGAGAAATTGAAGAGGTAGGTTTCTGTGCATGGTGAGTCTCTGTCAAGGTATGGTTCCACATTATTCAAGCCTAATAGTGATAACATGCATAAACGTGATGAGAATGATCGGAATTGATGGCCAAATGATTGCAAAAGATAAAATATGGATACTTTTGTACAAAGATTTTGTAGTCAGTCATAGTGCATCGCTTGAGGAAAAACAACTAATTTTAGTTTAGGGTGTTGATGTATCGTGGTTTCACGGGACTTAGTGATTTTTACTTATGTTTAGTGTGTGTCCAAATGCCTTTTTGTATTGATTTTTATGTAAGTTTCCCCTTATTTGTAGGAAATCTGTCCAAAGATGAACGTGGAAGTTTTTTAGTGAGAAATGCAGAAGAGACGACCTACGAAGTTTATGACGGTCTATCGAGCCTGTGACAGTCCATAGGTAACATCGTAGTCAGGAGAGAAGCTACTGAAGGAAGATGGTGAAGTCTGACCTAGTGTGTGATGTACTAATGTCCATGAGTACGACGGTCTGTTCTGCTGGTTTGTCGTAATGATCAGAGAGTAGTCCCAGAACCAAAATTCCAAGAAGTTAAAGTATTTTGGAGCGAAGACCATAGACGGACCGTCCTGCTTGGAACGGTCCCTCATACCTGTTCGTTGGGGGTAATGAATAAAGCAGAAGAAGAGTTTGTGAAGTATGGGACGACAGAGGCCATGTCGGCCCATCGTTACCATGATGGTCCGTCACGAGGTCCGTCGACTCAGACACGTTTTGAAATATTTTCAGTAATTAGAATCCTTCTTTTATTAGGTTTTTGTTTTTATTATAAATAGTTTGAAAAACCTTGTTTTTGGGGTTAGACTTTTTTATTGTTAGACTTTTGGATAATCTTTAGTTCTCTTGTTCGAGTATTGAATAATTAATAATAGCAGTGGTTACACTTTTTCTGTAATTGATTGTTGGTGCTTTTGTTTATTATTCAAGTGAATTTCTGGATTTTATTCTTTCTGATTAAAGTAGGTGCATGAATTCTTATATTAAATATATGAATAGTGTGATTATGACCATGGGTAACTAAACTCCATAACTAGGGTTGTGTGAACCATGAGTGTATAATGAGTAAAATCTAACTAAAATAGCAATTCTAGAATCATGTCTTGCATGTATTGATAATTCTTTCACTTTAATGTCTTTTTAACGGATGGGCTACGTTACAACTCTCCTTAGTGCTACTTCCCGGACCAAGGAGGTAGATAGTAGGAAAAGAATTATCAACATAGATTTAGTGTACACTGTCTTATAGGCTAGTGTCGATTGGTACGAAGTAATAACTTAGTCAAATATCAAATACAATGCTAAATATAAGGTAAAGGTAAGGGTAAGTATACAAACATATGTAGCCGGACAAAAGTGCGGAGTGAAATTTTCTAGATGCAGGACCAAGGACATAAAGATACATAACTTATCACTTTACATTCAACATACAAGTAGAGAATTGTTTTAGTTAGAATTATCAAGTTAGGAACCTGTGCGGAACACTTAAGCCCTAGTTACTTTTATTAATTTATTAAGCTTCGAGATTTGAATCTCTTAGTTGTTTACTATAATTTATTTAATTAGTTTTATTAATTTAGAAATAAAAATCCCCTCTTTTGTCTTTGGTTTTCTAAGGAAATAGTTGACTAAATAATAGTAATAATAGAATAAAGTAAAGTATGAACTATTTTCCTTGTGGTATAAACCCCAACCTCATTAGATGGGTTCTTTATTTGATACGACTTCTTTACTTCTTATTTGAGAAGTAAGTTTGAGTGTATCAGCCTCTCTCATTTCCCTGGGAAAGAATCTCTCCAGGAAGGATGTCTTAAAAAGCTCCTAGGTGAACGGAACTCCACCCTAAACTCAAATATCATGCCACATCTTGCACCAAGTTTTTGCAACATCTGTGAGTTGATAGGAAGCCACTCTACTCTCTTAGTATATGTGGCCCCCATATCCACCAAGATCTTATGCATCCCATCAACAAACTCCTGAGGATCCTTCGAAGTCTTAAACCCTCTGAAAATAGGAGGATTGATCCCCCCTAAAGTCTATCAGCCTGTCATCCATACTATTAACAAGTGGGTTATCCCTTTCAACATTCTGGCGGTTGACCTAGTCAATCATGTCCTGGGCCTGTATAGTGATGGCATGTTCCATCTATGACACAGATGCCCTCTCCTCAACATCATTCAACCAAGCAGGGTTAACCGACATAGCCACTCATTTAACTGGAGCCTGGGGTAGAACCTTATTGCCCCAAGAAGCTGCTCCGCCTCTCCTTTGACCAATTATTCTCCTAGTATTCATTTTCTGAGAAACAAAAAGGATTTGTGTTATACACACTCATAACACCAAGAAAATCAAACATTAGGAAAGGCACGATATCATCAAAAGAAGGGAAATTTTCCTACACATCATGCAACCTCTATTTCAGGATAGTGGTGCACTTCACTACCATGAGTTAGACACAACTCAATGTGGACAATGTGAACTTATTATCATCGTAATTTAACCTAGACGAGACTGGCATCGTTGACCTCTCAAAGGTCGCAAACAAGCCTACAAACGTCTTTCTTACTTCATCTAAGTTAATTTTAGCGAAAGATTTGAAACTTTTTGTTTCTTAACATACATGTATACATACTACTTAACATCATAGGTGTTCACAAATAAACCATCTAATAAAGAAATAATCAAATGAAAGAATTAGTTCATAATTTTATTGAACGTACTTTTGCCAAAACGGAACCAAAAATACAAAGTCTTAACAAAATTGGAAAGAAAAACTAGTGGAACATGCTCCACCAGCTATAGACTACATCTAAGCTAGATTGTAACGGTAGACGCCTTCCAAAGAATGAGAGCCTACCAAGTACGGATGAAATATCCACGTCTCGATAGATGCAACCTCAACATGTAAGCTATATCGTCCACATGTGCCTGCACCTAAAATTATAGAATTGTAAGGGATTAGTACACAATTGTACTAACTATGGGTATATGCAAGAACACACCAAGGGCATTCATGAGTAAGACAGCTCTTTCCTAACAACATGATTATTGAAAGTTAAGTCAGTGGACTTGAAAATTTTGGATTAGGAAAGTTACTAAGCTTTAAAAATTTGGATTAGAAAAGTCATTCCATGAGAGTAACATTCATCATCATACTTATCCTAGTGCACACAAAACATAACATCTTACACACAACACATAACATATTTCATATAGTATATAACATATTGCATATAACACTTAACATCTTTCATATCATTTGTTCATATGTCATGAGACCTTGGAATCATGGACTTATCATTAAGACATCCAAAAAATGAGGACTTAACCTATGGAACCTCAACTAGGGAGCCTTCTTTAGAAAAAACAGAGTCTGCTTCATTCATTTGTATGTACTTTAGTTCATTTCGTTCATAGGATAGTGTGAACACAAATTATACCTAAGATGAACTTTATGACTTTCATCGGGTTCATTGTGCAATGATCAAGAATTACCTAGTGTCATTACTTAGGTCTAACTGACCTCTTGATTAACCTATCCGAACACCTTTGGTATCATGCCTTTTATCATGTGAATCATTTGTGGCTGGCCTCGCTCTTTCATTGGGAACTTTATATTTTACTGACATAGATCATGTGAGAATTATGAAATCCAATGTCTCCCCACACCAAAAAGAGGTGGAATCACTGGAAAAGTGACCCAAAAAATTCTAGCGTACATGAGAATTGCACGCCTCTAGATCCCTATATTGGCAGTATATCTTTGAAGACTAGTAGATATAACGAGACGTATACCATGCATGCCGAACTGTATCATCTCATGAGAGTTACGTGAACCTCAATCCTTCACGAAAGAAGGCATCATTGCTTATATCAGTCTATCAGTGCTCAGTATAAAATTCCATTACATTCAACTCATCCGTTACGGAAGATGGATTCTAGTATGAGGAAATCATAGATCAATAGATGATTTTTCATCTCATCATTAGTATTAAGTGTGTGAATCTCAATACGTTCAATAGAGTGTTTATAAAGACTGGTGTGTTCATTAACTTTACCCTCTAATAAGTGAGTACGTTTTGGTAACATTTACTTAGGCTTATGTGAGATTGCTCTCATCTTTTACATTAACCTCATATAATGTTGTCACCACAATCAGTAGCATTAGCACACTTGCTCTTCATTAGTACTCACCCCTTTTTACGTGAATGTTCATTTGATCTTATGTCACTACTCTTGACCATTAAGTGTGTTTAATACTTTTACTTAACCCTTCGAGGGTTTCATCATTTCTTTGTTAATATCATCATTTCATTACATACATCTTAGGTTCATTTACTTCTAATATATGCTATAGTTATGGGTCTATTCATACAAGCCATGAGGCTTAATTCATAGTTAATTTAAGTGATTCATATCTTCCTAAGATTATGTAGTAAAAGACTTATGAACCTTGAATGTATACCAAAATCTCGATTCCGATCTATGTAGGCAACATTATGTTGAAAATATTTTCACGTATGACTTATTATAAATACGGAAATTTGGGGAAGGGAACCCGATTTCGATCCTTGGACAACACTTACATGTCTCTTTTTATTTATTTTTAGTCACACAACATTGGACCCGAGATCGATCCCCAACATTGTTATTTCTTTTTTTTCTTTATATTTCCTTTTTCTTTTATCCATTGGGGGATGAAGAGGTTGTGGGACAGATCCCCCACAACTTCGTTATTTTATTTTCATTCGATCTTGACTTTTCTGAGTTGACCGTGAGGTTTTGTGATCGAACCCACATAGCCTCAATTTATTTTTATTTTAGTTCTTCTTTTCTACCTAGGGTTCGTGGGTTCGATTCCCACACTTCACTCTTATGTTAGTTTAATTTTTCCTTAAGCTTGACCGATAGGTTTTTTGTTCGAATCCCACTCCTCTCATTTCTTATTTTCATACATTATTTTCCAGCAGGAGCACGGTTCGATTCCCACTTACCACATTGTTTTTCACTTCATTATTTTCAAAACTTTTAAAGTGGTGAGGTCACCTGATCGACCCACAGTAAGCTCACTTGTTTTTCTTTACTTATCATGACAGTTTAAACAACTTAACTTTGCAGAAACTAATCAACAAGTTGCTGGAAAATTGAGTTACATTCTAAGCTTCTTTTCCATTTCATTACATGTTAGTTCTTAGGGGAATCTCATAGTGCATTTAGAATGTTTTTAGGTGCACTTTCATGGATTCGTTTAGCCAAGATATTATCACTCAAATCAGCCACATTTCATATCATATGAACATCATGATTTACATCAACATAAGTAAATAAAATACAAAGAACCAACATGCCATTTCAATTCCTAAAACGTGACCAGTAGTCACAACAACACACCCAAACGCACTTAGTCACATTTTCAAAAAACGCAACATAAGTCACATAAAAATGGACATACATATAAACACATAACCATCACCAAAACACATTTTATCCCTACTTTTTTACAAGAAAAAAATAAGAAACCTATGATTCAATGAGAGCTAGTGATAGGGACATGAACCAGGGACAAAGAGAGAAGAGAACCCATACCTTTTTGATGTTCTACCCTCGACTTGCTGGCCAAAGAACTCCTCCAAACACAGGTCCAACACCGAAAGTTCAACACCAAAGTCGACGGACAATGTTTTCTTTGCCTACGCGATTGATTTCGTTGTTTGGTTTTCTTCTTTTGTGGTGAGTTCTTCAAGTGTGAAGAACTACGTTTATCTTTCTTTTCTTGAAGTTTTTTCTGCAGAGAGAACGTGAAAGAGAAGAGATATTGAACGTGTGCTGAGAGATAGATGTACGAGGAGACAGTTATCTTAGGCTTAGGAGTCTAGTTTAGGACTTAGCCAAATAAGGTTTAGTTAAATATTTAAAATTTGATTTCTCTTTTTTTGTAAACAAGAAAATAAATAATAAATATTAATTAATTACATTAATTTACCAACTTAAATAAACAAAAACAATTTAAATCATCACTTCCATCTAGGTTCGAACTCGGGTGGAGCAAGACTTCACTCTGAGATCTAATTTTTGGCCCTCTGTCCCCAAAATGCCCCTCCACCTTATTAATTAAATAATTAATTATATAGTTCGAGTAATAACAATACTACCCTTAGACTGTAAAAAAACAATTTTACCCCAAGACCCTCCAAACTTAAGATTTTCCCTTTTTAGGTCCGGTAAAGATTCATACTAGTAAAGTTTTGTATTCGAGGGCCCTTCAATGCTGGACCCAATATTTTATAGCTCAAATAACTCTCCAAGTGAGTTGGATTTGTTGTAGGAAGTGTTCCGAAGTCTGGTTCTACGATCATCAATTCGTGTAAACCCGTTCTAGTCGTCGGCATTCTAGGTACATTAAATATTACTTAGCATATCTATTTTAAGGGTTGTTGCAAAGTAAGAAAACTGATTTATTCATTGTAATGATGAGAAAAATACTTCACAAAATCGGTGGGTTGGCAAACTAAATTTCTCTCAATAGGAAAAAGATGTGTATTGATTAATTATGTATTTCTCTCACTCCCATGCTACACCCTATCAACAATACATCCTCCTATTGGTGTACAAAAAAAATAGAAAAAATATATAAAAGATTTCTTTTGGGTGGTTCAATTAGAAAAAGAAAATTCATTGGGCCTCTAGGAACTCGATGTGTTACCCATATGATGAAGGAGGTATGTCTTCAGAATAAATCAAGACATTTGTAAAGCTTTTAATACCAATAGTGGTGAACCTTAACGGCAACCAACTCTATATAGAAGGAGTTTCTAAAGGATAAGTATTGCCAAATGATTCATCATGTGATTAAGAGGTGGTGCTCGGGAAACTATCAACCTTGGAATTCTATGTGCAAAATCAAAATTACTATGGATAGATATATACTATGTAAAATAGGAAGTGAATATATTTTAGTGTGGCAAGATAATTGAATGAGATGTAGAGCTCTCTGGGAATTTTTCTTTGATGATAGAAAATTAAGATAGCAAAAAAAAACTGATATCTACATCAATGGGCAATGACATTAGCTAGGTTGGGACATTTTCATACCTAACCATGTGATGGATCATATTCATAGTATGAATGTAGATTCGTACTTGAATATCAAAGATAGGCCTATTTGCACTGCAATGCAAAGTGGTTCCTTTACACTGACCTTGTCTTGGGAAATTCAGTGGCAGAAGAATGATCTGAGTTGGTTTGATTCCAATACCTGGTGTAACAAAGTACCCCTCAAGATGAGTTTAATACTATGGAGAGTAGTGACAAATTGAATCCCCACAGATTGTAAACTTAAAAAAGATAGGAATTCTTATGCCGTTAAGATCTCGCTGCTGCAAATCACCTTAGCAGAAAGATGTTGACATTTAACCTGCTCTAGGAAATATGCAAAAAAGATTTAGTCAATTCATTGTTGACCATTGGGGACTCCTTTTGATAACATTCCCATCACAATGTTAATCAAGTTCTGGTGGACTTGGAAAACACATAATCCAGTCCCAAACATGCTAATGAAATATATCCCTGCTATCACCTTGTGGGAATTCTGGAAAGCAAGATGTGGGGTTAAATATGGTAAGAACATTTTCAACACAAGGAAAATTATTAACTATATATCTACATCTTTAGACCTAATTCTTAGAGGAAAATTTGGCAAGATAAAGATAGACCCCAACTAGGAATTAGTATGTTACTTGATGATAAGAGACTTCTCCAATAAAAGAAATGTTAAAGTTAAATGGTTGAAGCCCTCTAATAGCTTTGTGAATATTAATTCTAACGGAAGTTGTAATGTTTTTTAATGTGGAGGTGCAGGAGTGATTCGATACCGCCGTGGGAACCTTATTTTTGCTTATTCACTAAATCTTAGACATGGTACCAACAATTGGGAAGAAGCTAAAGCATTGTTGTATGGAGTTGAATAGTGTGTGATGAGTGAATATGATTATATTTTAGCGTAAAGGGACTTCTAGGTCTTGATGAGCTCAATAAATGGCATCAACTCTATGCCATGGATAATTAATGATGAAGTACGGGAATTGAAAGCCCATGGAGACTGCTAGCTTCATTTTAAACCAATACTACAGAGAGGTAAACAAAGTTGCAGACAATCTGGCAACTCTTAGTTATGACAATCCTAAGGACATGGCCTATGATGTTATTTGTAGAACTACCGACTAGAGTAAAGGACTAGTGAACATGGACAGGTGGGCGATGACAAACTTTAAAACTAAGAAGAAGATAATGATCTAATTTGAGAAATTTCTTGAGAACAATTTGGATCCTGGCAATACATAATATAGATTTTGTTATATTTCTCACATAGTTATTATAGCCAAAAAATAAAATCCACCTCTTGCTTTTTTTCATCTTAAGTAGTATAGCTTGATATCCTCTTCTCTTATGAGGGAGTAGTAATTCACTATGTATAATCTCCCTCAGATAATATAAAACTTTTGGTATAAGCTAAATAAAATACCTTTTTGGTGAATAAAAAATGAAAAGATATATCATATAGACTCTAATCCTTGGCCTTATAAAAGTTTTCAAGTCCTAAAACTACACACATTAATTTCATTCTCTTAATTTTATACATTCTCTCCTCGGGTTTCTTCAAAATCCTCTCTCTAGACCAAGAAAAAAGAAGTGAGGTTCTTTAAATTCAAGCATCCTTTCTACATCACCGCTTAGGGATTGAATCAAGTTATGCAGGTATTCTAGCAAGGTTGTAACACCTTGTACATCTAGAAAGTCTAAAGAGAGCTAACAAGCAAGTTCTCGAACCTAAAATAGACCATGGAACCTTCAGGGAATCCTAAAAGGTCTGTTTAGGGGTCCACATGCTTTTTAAGGGAGGTATTTCAGCTGTCTACAGCGCTGCCAAGATTTAAGTCTCTTGGATGGGACCCTAGAAGACCCATGGTGAGTTATATAACCTTTTGAGGGGTCTTATAGTTGCTTGTAAACTTTTGATTTGATATCAATTCTTTAAAATGTGGGAATGTTATTAAGGTCAAAAGAATCTCCTAACGGAAAGTTGAGTTGAAAGTTTTCTAATCCATTGAGTTTCAATATGATATTTTACTTGGGCCAAATTCAAGTGACCATATATCTCAATACATAATGAATTAGATGACTCATTACCTATCAAATTAATTTTCTACAAATTATCTTTTCATCTCCAGAAAGTTTCCTCCATTTAAGGTTTTGAGCAAAATGTTATACTCGTTTTAGTAATACCCTATTAGACAATCAAAGTTGCACACATGACTGTACGGATACAATAGTTTTTCACGACCTATAGAGCCCTGAAAAGTCAATAAAGCCTTTTTCTGATGAGACTTTATCAATTTTAAGTTAGGGTCATTTGGTTCTTTCCCCTATGTGTTTGGTACCTAAACTATGATATTTAAATTCTTATTTTAAGCCTAAACCACAATATTTTACATAGATTTAATGGCTTAAAAGGTGTCAATGAGTTCTTATACGTTCATACACACTTAAAGTTATTAGAGTAATGTTCCAAGAGGAGAATAAATGTTCTTTGAATTTCGTCGATTTATCAAAGATTTGGTAAATAGAATGCATGAACTCGAGGTACTATCCTTTATTTGTAAATTAATATTAGGAATGATAAGATTTACTTCACATGATTGTCCACGCTTGTGTTAATAAATCATTTAGTTATAAAAGAATTTTATGTAGATAAACTCTCAAGAACTTGAAAATGGTTGATTAATAGTGCATGAGTCTGAGTGCAAATGTGTAGTTCAAATTATTTATAACTTCATGGTAAAAAAACAGTTTATTGCGGGGACATAATGAGTCCACATGATGGACTCATTTAAGTCTATATTTTAATAGAAATAATGTCATCAAATTGTTATTTTACCTCAATATATGATGAAAACCCTTAAGTTTCAGGTTTTTAAAGTTTGAAGGAAATCATGGACACTACGTTCAATAAAAAAAACAAAAAGGCTAAAAATAATGAAGAAATGTTAACCTCATGATCGCCTAACTTCTCGGCGAACTGCCAACATGATCATTAGTTTGCCTAATTGTTCAAAGCATGTCATCCCAAAAGAGAAGGGTAAATGAAATGGTGAAGATCACCAAAACCATTAGGCCACATTCTGAAAAGGTCACTAAACAACCAAAAGTTATAGAACGTTAGTTCACAAAATGAGATAAAAACAACGGTGAATAGTAATTTTATTCTGTGTACTGCCGATCCAATTGGTGTTAGGTGACCTAATCACCGAGGAGCGGATGATTTTTGTAAACATGTGGTCAAAGGAAAAGTATCAAGGAAGAGGGCAATTTTCAAAACCTATCGGCGACCCCATCAAGATTTCCTTTAGTTATAGTTAGTTAGTTCAAGAATTGATGACGTATTGAGGGCAAGATGGAGGAGCATTTGGTGCATCGCCGAGAAGTTCCGCGAAGAAATCGAATGTCGCCTAGTGAAACTAAGCATGGAAATTTTTAGGGAAGATGTAAAACCGTAAATTGCTGAGTTGATCGGCAACTTCTACTAATTATGCTTAATGATCTGCTGCATCACATATATGAGAAAACAATAAATACTAGTTAGAGTTAGAATTTAAAGAGTGTAACAATATAATAATTTTCATCTAGAATATTAATTTTTCATATTGTTTATCTTAGTTTGAGAGGTTTTATTTTCATTTCCTTCAGCTTGGAATTGCATCTCCTGGATGTTTCATGCTTGGCTTATATTAAAATTTAAATATTCATACCCATTTAAATGCAAGGTCATTTAGGAATAAATTTATATCTCCTAATACATGGCTAATAAACACCTGTTGTGGGATGTGATTTTCAAATATGGGTTAGATTTGTTGTTGGGTCTTTCTTGCTGATACTTTAATGGTATTTTAATTGTTATTTAGTTTAGTAGTTATGGATGAATTTAATGAATTTATAGTTGGAAATGCAAGTTCATATGTGTTTTCGGCTTGCTCGAGAGAGAAGCCATAAAACATAGACTTCTAAATTGATGGCCGGTGTGAGTGGGTTCACATGAGGTTTAGCTCGAGAGAGTGAACCCTAGTATTCTTCCCGCACACTTATCTCTAGAGAGTGGGTGGGCTAAGGCGGTTTCTTCTCTTCATGTGCAAAGTATCTGTTCGGGAGGAACACACTTTAAATGAGGTAAGTTGCTCGAGAGAGAGCTTATCACACTTAAAGTCTAGCCTAGACATAGTTATTCCATGATTTCTGTATTAAAAGTATGTACCCAATGATTTAGTCTATCCCATATTCTATTCATATCTCGAGAATTCACCCTCTCAATTATTTATTTTTTTTGTCATTTTTCATTGTTTTTGTTTATTTGTTACAAACCCCAAATGGACTTTTGACACCTGGTCCTAAGCTACATATGGAGATTTTTATAATGTTTTCAAGAGACTGGAAAAGGAGATCATAAACATGGAACATACCATGCAGCCTGATAGGTATCCAACTACAAGAACTACACTCAATAAGACGAAAATTGAGTATGTGTCCCTCTTAAAACTTCAAGAGAACATTCTGAGAGAAAAAGCAAAAGTGTGATGTCTAGTAAATGGGGTTACAAACTCAATATACTTCCATAAGGTTATCCAAGATAGATGAATAAGGATAAGGATCAATAAGATAGTGGACGAGTATCAACCATGGGTACAAGGTAATGCTAATGTGTCTGAGGCAGGAGTTAAGTAATTCAATTAAATATCTGGTCAGCTACCTGATTTTAAATACTTCCAAGCTTTGGAGGGTATCAGCATTACTATCACAGATGATATCAACCATGCATTGACAACATTTCTGATGGATAAAGAGATAAAGAGCAACTTGATGACCATGGATCTTGACTGTGTCCCTAGGCCTGATGAATTCACAAATAAGTTTTTTTAAGACTTATTGGGGAGTTGAAGCCTCTAAGTTTTTTTTCTTTTATTGTGCTTGTATTCTAAATTGTTCACTCGTACTAACATCGCCATGATTTTCAAAATTAATCACCCCTCAACAATTTTTTAATATGAGGACTATTAGCCTGTGTAATGTAATATGTAAAATTTTCTATAAAGTTGTAAACTCCAGACTTAGTAAGGTCCTTCCACTCTTGATTAGTAATAAAAAAAAGTGGTTCCATCAATTGTATATATATATTACAGAGAACATTCTTCGTAAACAAAAAATTATTCAAGACATAGGTTCTGCTAATATGGAAGGCAATGTTGTTCTTAAATTAGACATAGATAAAGATTATTATAGAGTCTCTTGTCCTTATATGTGCATTCTCATGAGAAGGATGGGGTTCTGTTTGAATCAGGGGTTGACTTAATTTTAGGCATATCTCCGGTAACTTGTATTCCTTATTAGTTATTGGAAATAAATTTGATTTTTTTCAATCCAAGAGGGTTCTGAGACAAGCAGATCCTCTCTCTCCTCCCTTGTTTGTTATTAGTGTTGAATTTCGCTCTTTTAAACTTAACAAACTTAATCATAACACTGAACTCATTGGATTTAGCATGAACAAAGGGGCTAATCATTAATCATCTAACATTTGCTATTAATATTATTTTCTTGTGGAGGCAGGTGATCTCTGGAAATGATGATGGATGTTTTGGGCAACTACTAAAAACTTTCAGGACAAGAGGTTAACTAGATGAAATCTAGTGTATCACTTTATAGCAAAGAACAATCTCAATCTAAGCAAAGGATTCAAAAGATCACTTGTAAGACTTACAAATTTCTACAAATCAAGTACTTGGAAGACAAATATGTCAAAGAAGGAAAAACAGTGTTTTATTCTTTGGAATGGTAAGCAAATAACTTCACAAGATCGGTGGTTGTCAAGCTAAATTTCATTCAATAGGAAAAAAAGTGTTTTGATAAATCATGTACTACTCTCGCTCACAGGCTACACCATATCAACGAGACATCCTCGGTTTTGTGTGTTAAAGCAAATCGAAAAAATGTTTAATAGATTTCTTTTTGGTGGTTCAAGTGAGAAAAAGAAAATTCATTAGGCCTCTTGGAACTAGATGTGTTACACATATGATAAAGGACATATATATTTTAGAAGACATCAAGACATTTATAAAGCTTTTAATACCAATACGGGTGAACCTTAAGGGCGACCAACTCTCTATAGATGGAGTTGCTAAAAGCCAAGTACTGCCAAAAGATTCATCCTGTGATTTAGAGGTGCTGCTCGGGAAACTATCACTCATGGAATTCTATGTGCAAAATCAAGAGTACTATAGATAAATATATATTATGGAAAATTGGGAGGATATGTCTTGTGTCGCAAGATAATTGGATATGATTTATAGCTCTCTGGCAATTTTTCCTCTATGATAGAAAAACAAGATAGGAAAAAAAAATGATATCTACATCAATGGGCAATGACATTGGGTAGGTTGGGACATTTTCATACCTAATCATTTAATGGAGAACATTCATAGTATTAATGTAGATTTGGACTTGAATATATTTGGACTCAAACACAAAGTGGTTCCTTCACAGTGACCTCGTCTTGAGAAATTCAGAGGCAGAAGAATGATAAGAGTTGGTTTGATTCAAATACCTGGTGTAAGAAAGTTCCCCTCAAGATGATTTCATCTTATGGAGAGTAGTGAGAAACTTAATCCGCACAGATTGTAAACTCACAAAGATGGGAATTGTTATGCCGTTAAGATGTTGTTGTTGCAAATCACATCAGGAGAATGATGTTGACCATTTAAGCTGCTCTGGGAATTAGCAAAAAAGATTTAGTCAATTCTCTGTGTACCATTGGGGATTCCTTTAAAAAAAATTACCATCATCATGTTAACTAAGTTCTTGTGGACTTGGACAACAAATAATCTAGTCCCAAACATGCTAATAAAATATTTCCCTGCTATCACCTTGTGGGTATTGTGGAAAGCAAGATGTGGGGATAAATACGGTAAGGACATTTATAACACAAGGAAATCTATTAACAATATATCTATATCTTTAGACTTAATTCCTAAAGTACAATTTGATAAGATAATGTTATACCCCAACATGGAAACAATATGTTACTTGATGATAAGTAACATCTCCGATAGAAGAATTGTTTTTGAACATTAATTCTGCCGAAAGTTGTGAAGATGGTTATTGCGGAGGTTGAGGGGAGATTCGAGACCACCGTGGGAATATTATTTTTGCTTATTCACTAAATCTTAGATATGGTACCAACAATAAGGCAGAGGCTAAAACATTCTTGTATGAAGTTGAATGGTGTGTGATGAATAAATATGAGTATAATTTTGCGAAAAATGTCTCCAACAACTTTGTGAACTTTGTGAAATACATCAACTCTATAACATGGAGAATTTATGATGAAGTAAGAAAATTGAAATCTCATAGAGACTATTAGTTGTATTTTAAGCCACTACAACAAAGAGCCAAACAAAGTAGTAAATCATCAGGCATCTCTTAGTTACGAAAATTCTAACAATATGGCCTATGATGTTTTTTTAGAACTAACGACTAGAGTAAAATAATAATGAACATGTATATGTTGAATATGACAAACTTTACAACCATGAAGAAAAGTAATGATCTAAATTTGAGAAATTTCTTGAGAAACTTTTATACTAGCAATAGATAATATACATTTTGTTATATTGGCTCACTTAGTTAATATAACCAAATGTAAAATCCACCTCTTGCATTTTTTCATCTCAAGTGGGATAACTTGATATCCTTTTCTCTAATTAGGGATTAGTAATTCACTATGTGTAATCTCCCTTAGATAATACGCAACTTTTGCTATAAGATGAAAAAAATAACTTTTTGGTGAAATATAAAAGAAAAGTTTTACTTTTTAGACTCTAATTCTTGTCCATATAAATGGTTTTCAATTCCTAAAACTACGTATACTAATTTCATTTCTTTAATTTTACACATTCTCTCCTAGATTTCCTCCAAAATCCTCTCTCTAGACCAAGAAAGAAGAAGCAAGGTTCTTCAAGTTCAAGTCCCATTAAACATCACTAATTAGGGCTTCAATCAAGTTATATAGGTATTCCATCAAGGTTGTAACACCTTTTACATCTAGAAAGAGAATAAAGAGGGCTAACAAGCAAGTCCACAAACCTAAAATGGACCATGGAACATTCAGGGAACCCTATACGGTCTGTTTAGCAGTCCACAAGCTTTTTAGGAAAGGTATCCCAACTGTCTAGGGCTTCAAGGATTTGAGTCACTTCAATGGGACCCTAGAATACTGATTGTAAGTTATATGATCCGTTGAGTTGATATCAACTCTTTAAAATGTGTGAATGGTTTTTATAGGAATTTAGGTCAAAAGAATCTCCTAACACAAAATTGAGTTGAAAGCTTTCTAATCCATTAAGATTCAATATTATATTTTACTTGGTTCAAATTCAAATGACCATATCTCTCAATACTGAACGAATTAGACGACCAATCATGTATCAAATTATTGTTCTACAAGTCCTATTTTCAAGTTCCTAAAGTTTACTCCATTTTATGTTTGGAGAAAAATTTTAAGCTCGTTTTAGTAATACCCTATCAGACAATCAATGTTTAACGAATGAAAATACGACTACTATAGTTTTTCACAAACTGTAGAGCCCTAAATAGTCAATGAAGCATTCGTTTAAGGGAACTCGATCAGTTTTAATTCAGGGTCATTTTGATTTTCCGCCTATGTGTTTGGTACCTATGATATGTTGTCTAAGTTCTTATTTTAATCCTAAACCATATTGTTTTACGTAGGGTTAAGGGATTAAAATTTGTTAATGAGTTCTTTTACGTTCATAAAAACCTAAAGTCTTTTTGGTAAGGTTCCAAGAGGAAAATAAATGTTTTTTTAATATCATTGATTTTCCAAGATTTTGTAAATAGATTGCATGAATTGAAAGTGCTACCCCTTATTTGTGAAATTAATATAAGGAATAATAAAAATTACTTTGCATCATCGTTCACGCTTATGTTAATAAATCATTTAGTTATAAAAGAATCTTATGTAGATAAACTTTAAAGCACTTGAAAATGGTTGATTGATAGTGCATGAGTTTGAGTGCAAATGTGTAACTCAAACTATTTATAACTTCATGGTGAAAAAAACAGTTTATTGTGGGGACATGATGAGTTCACAAGTTGTACTCATTTAGGTCTATATTTTAATCGAAATAATGTCGTCAAATTCTTATTTTACCTAAATATATGGTGGAAACCCTTATGTTTCAGGTATTTAAAGTTTGAAGGAAATCATGGACTCTACATTGAATAAAAAGACAAAAAGTCTATAAAGAACGAAGAAATATCAACCTGATGATCGCCTAACCTTCTTGGCGAACTGCCAACATGATCATCAGTTTGCCTAATTGTTCAATTAATGTCATCCCAAAAGAGCAGGGTAAATTAAATGGTGAAGATCACCAAAACAATTAGGCGACACTCTGGAGAGTTCACTCAACAGCCAAAAGTTATTGAACGTTAGAGCATAAAATGAGAAAAATGACGGTGAATAGTAATTTCAATTTGCGTATCGCCGATCTAGTCAGCGTTAGATGACCTAATCACCCAGGAGCGGATGATTTTTGGAAACAAGTTCTCAAGGGAAAATTATCAAGGAAGAGGGCAATTTTAAAAACCTATCGGCGACCCCATCAAGATTTCCTTTAGTTATAGTTAGTTAGTTCAAGAATTGATGACGAATGGAAGGAAAGATGAAGGAGCATTTGGCGCATCGTCGAGCAGTTCCGCGAAGCAATCCTATGTCTCCTAATGAACTTAAGCACAACAATTGTTAGGGAAGATGTAAAACGGTGATGAACGACAACATAGGGTGAATCGCTGAGTTGATCGGCAACTTCGACTAATGATGTTGAATGACCTGCTGCATCACATATATGAAAAAAACATTAAATGCTAGTTAGAGTTAGAATTTAAAGATTGTAACAATTTTATAATTTTCATCTAGAATATTACTTTTTCATATTTTTTATCTTAGTTGTAGAGGTTTTCAAAGACATGAAGAAGGAGGGTTTTGGTCTCCTTCTTTTTGGGATTGGATATGTTGGATTTTTCATTCTTGGCTTGTATTAAGATTTAAATATTCATGCCAATTTAAATTCAAGCTCATTTAGGTATAAATTTTGATTTTCTAATGTGTTGCTAAAAAATACAATTCATGGGATATGATTCGGAAATATGGGTTATATTAGTTATTGTGTCTTTTTTGCTGATGGGTTAATTGTACTTTAATTGTGATTTAGTTTAGTAGTTGTGGATGAATTTAGTGAATTTATAGTTTCAAATACAAGTTCATATATGTGTTTTCGTCTTGCTCTAGAGAGAATCGATAAAACATAGACTAGTAAATTGAAGACCGGTGGGAATGGGTTGACATGAGGTTGAGCTCGGGAGAGTTAACCCTAGCCTCATTCCCACACACTTATCTCGAGAGAGCGAGTGGGCTAAGGTGGAGGTTACTCCTCATGTGGAAAGTAGTTATTCGGGAGAAACACACTTGAAATGGGCGTAAGATGTGAGAGAGAGAGCTTACCACCCTTAAAGTGTAGCCTAGTCATAGTTATTCTATGACTTATGTATTAACATTATTTACCCAATGATTTACTCTATCCCATATTCTATTCACATCACGAGAATTCCCCCTCTCATTTATTAATACTCTCTATCATTTTTCGTTATTTTTGTTTACCTGTTACAAACGCCCCAATATATATTTGACACATTCCTGTCACCCCTTTGATTTGCCATGTTTGTTTTCAGTAATGTCGTTAGATACGACTAATTAGAACCCAATTCTAATATTATACGATCGTAGACACCTACATTAAAAGTTCTGTCGTTGATTATGCAAACATCAAAACGGCACCGTTGCGGGGTAGTGATGTTACGTTAAACCTTTTAGATTAGTAAAAGTTTTGTTCTTCTTATATTTAGTTTACTTACCAATTTTTAGTTTTTTTTTGTAGGCTCTGTGATTATTTCAAGACATATGAGTGCAGACGGTGAGAATAGTTGCCAAGCAAGAAACCTAGAAGAATGAGATTCCACAAAACTCCATCATGTCATGGGAAGAGTTTGTTGTAATCTTTCATGAAATATTCTTCACTAATAAAAAATGATGAAATTGCGGGAAAACACTAAAAATTATAGAAAAACAGAATAGGGAGAATCAATTCATGAAGCATGGACAAGGTTTAAGATATTTTTGCGAAAGTGACCAATGCATGGATTTCCAAGCTAATTATTACTCCAATACTTTTACTGTAGTCTGCATTCGATGAATAAAGGGATAGCCAATCAATTGGTGCAGGTGGAATAATGAAGCAATCATTTGAAGTAGCCTCATTTCTCCTAGATGGTATGACACGAGTAAATCAAGTATAGTATACCAACAATGATTACATTTCCCCATTGTGTTTCAAATTAACGCAAGAAGATCTTGATAAATAGGAGAGAAAGAAAAACATTAAAAAGATGTTGGGTCAGATGGAAATTCTATAGGAACACATGAAGGGAAGTTCTTGAGTATTCCGAGTTTACAAGGGTTTCTCTTTCGGTAAATAAGACCGAGCGAGAATCAAGGTGGGAACTGCAAAAGATACGAGGAATGTTTCCACCGACTCTATCAACCCTTGGTGTAATTCAAGACAAGATGATTTTAGGAGGACCATACTAATTAGAGTGAAATCCCGAGATCTAAAGATAGTGAAAGCAGCCCTCGGGTAAATGAGTTATTGTTGCTTATACATGATGAAGTTAAGGGTTCTAACGATTTTCTGAAAGGGATGAAACATGATTTTTCATAATTCAGCTATAGAGTAATCTTCATGTTGATACCATGAAAATGTTAGAAGGTCAATTGAGTCTACTATCAGCTCAATTAACGTCCAAGGCACATGAAAGAACATGAAAGAGAGTTGGCGGTAGTTACCCATAGCGGGAAAGTGGAAATCGGAAAATGTTAGGGACGAATAAGAACTACCTATTAAAAAAAACCTTCCCAAAGAACCGTAGGAGGAAACTTAGTAACATGTTCAAGTCCTAAATATCATACACATTTACCCAAAATACCTCCACCATTCTCCCCATCGCTTGAAACAGAAGAATGAAGATGAGAAATTCAAAGCATTCTTGTCAGTGTTCAAGAAATTATCAATTAACCTCCCTAGGGTTGAAGCCTTGATGAAGATGTTGGGATACGCCAAGTTCATGAAGGAGCTAGTTTCAAAGAAAAGGAGTTTTGAGTATGAAACAGTTAAAGTACCCCAATATTACAACGCAATTATTACAAATCATTCCATAACTAAGAGAGAAGATCCTCTGGAATTTGCCATCCCATGCACCATTGGCATTCTCCAATTCTCTAATGCCTTGTGTGATTTAGGAGCGAGCATCAATTTAAATCCCTATGCAATATACAAACACTTGGGAATGGGTGAAAAAAAGGCAACCACTATGAGGATATGGAGAATCAATCAATCAAACACCTAGTGGGGATCCTTTATTAAATTTTTGTGAAAGTAGATCAGTTCATCTTTTCGCCCGATTTTTTTATTTTAGATTGTGAGACTGATGATGAAATTTCCATTATTTTGGAAAGACCATGCTAAGAAACTAGGAGAGCATTGGTGGATGTCGAAAGTGGGAAATTTTTAAAATCTGCGTAAACTATGATGAGGTCACGTTCAATACTTTCAAATCAATGAACAAAAAATTTGATATACATATGCTGATCCTAGTTATGTTTGCCTGCATCATATGACAATTCCAGCCAACTGACATCAATACATTAAATGTACGAGAATGCAAGTTGGAATGCTAAAATACAACATAGGCTTGAAAGGAAATCTAAAGATCATACCTGACTCAACTTCAATCCACATAATTGAACTCATTTCAATATAGATCATTTTAAAACAAGTGCCATATAAAGAAACATTTTTTAAAACATGGTACATGCAAATATGAGATGTATGTAAATAACAAATAAATTGATGTATATAAAATATAAAATACAACTCTAGAAGTTTCTCTAACCGACAACCATCACTTAAGAACTACAATGATGATACGAAACATTACCTCACGCTGCCAAGAACCAATATATACCTTACATCAATATAGGACCTAACTTAACTTAAGGGATCCACGAGTTCATGCAAAATGATTCATCTAAAAAGTAGGAACCCTTTCTACCTATGATGACTACACGGTTTATGGGGGATTGAGTTAATATCAGCTCAGATCCCCATATCGCTTCTCAATACTACTACAAAAATATACTTAACCATAAAATATACTTAGATCGTACATTGAAAAAACAAGTTTGTCTTGTTTGAGATGATTACGCTAGCTAAGCATAAAATCTCTCTTGGAAATTAACATTTCCCCTCAAGCTTCATTTAGAGAGTGATTACGCTTGTTAGAAATCTTGCTCGAAGGCTCTTTGGAAATCTCATTTTCCGTTCCTACTTAAACATGAAATTTTTTTAAATATTTTTAGAAATACTTATTTCCCATATAATTTTGAAGAAATGAATCAAATTTATGCTTTTATGAAATCAAGACGTAGGTCTTAAAATCAAGTTAAAATATTTGCAAAAGACGTTTGAAAAATATTAAGAGCTTCTAGTAACTTGACTCTTGACTTCTATTGAATTTGATATTAACTTATCTTTACTTGACTCTTAACAGATCCTTGAATTGAATTATGGATTAACGGATTGAGATTTATGATTGGAAAGATCTTATGATGTTTAGGAATGATTTTAGATATCTGAGGATGAGGAAAGACCAAAAATAAGTATTTGAGGGTAGGTTCAGAGGTGGAGAGCTTTTAGAATTAAGTTTCGAAAATGACTTTTGAGGAAGAACACTCTGTGACAGCTCTGCAACGCAAAATGAAATCTCCCTAATCTTGGAACCTTCTCCGCGACGTGCCATTGATGCCAGTTTTTTTTTTACAAAATTTCTTCTTCATATTTTCATCTCTAAACCCTCTAATCTCCATGGGTTCTATTAGCCAATACATATAATCCATTACGTATTCAAAGAACATCATATTGTAGTCAAAATCTAACCTTAAAAATATATTAGCATCAAACAACTCCTAAACAAATTCAATGAAACAAGAATTTAATGGAACTTCAACAAATCCATCAAGAACTCAATTTCTAAGCTTTCAAGAACATAAATTCATTGAAATAAATCACGATTGGCTTGTGGTCGAATCAATACAATGTTATGTTTCCTCAAATACCTTTTTAGGGATCACCCCCGTTTAAATCCACAAGCTAAGCTTTGAGGATCTTGACGAACTTGACATTCTTCTCCTTTCTCCTCTTATCTCCTCTTTTTTCTGATCTTTTAAAACCCTAACTCTGTTGGTAAAAGTGTAAACTAATCTAATAATACCCTTATTTAATAACAAACATTGAACAAAAATAATTAGGTAAGCAAAACACCAAACTACGCCTTCAAAATTCGGATATTACTTCCCGTATTCGAACAACCCAACTTCCAGAGGCATGACTCATTGATACAAACTTGAAATCGCACAAAGTCGGTGTCTTTGGAAAGATTATTCCAATTAAATTACAACCATATCTGGAATCAAACCAAAATTATCTTGATCTGGGAATTAGGGACGTTTGAAGTTGACAAAATTTCACTTTTCCTAACTTAAACAAATTTCAAGATTTTTTCATTATTTCCAAAAATTACTATTTCTATTTATTTGCTTATTCTTAGATGTTTCTAATTGCGATATTTTACAATATATCGCCCGTGGAAATATTCGTTTTCGAATGAGATTATTCTTACTAGGCTAAAGGTGGTAACCTTAAGTCCAAACACCCAACAAGCAAATCTGAATAAAAATGCCAACTTATTAGTCATTACTAATAAAGGATTAGTAACTAAATTAGGAACTTCTCCGGACTCAAACAGATGCAGATATTCTCTTCTTCATATCTTCCTCATCTCTCAAGTAACTTCCTCAAAAAACAGATTCTTCCATAGAACTTTGACTGATATTTCTTCCTTAGTTCTCAACTTGTAAACATGGTTGTCTAGGAATAGAACAAAAATATCTTCATAAGATAATCTATATTTGATCACAATATCTTTGATTGATATAATGAATGAAGGTTCTCCCATGCACTTTTTCAACATGAGGATATGCAACCCCGGATGAAGCGCTGCTAACTCATGTGGTAGCTACGATTCATAAGCTACCTTGCCAATTATTTTGTAAAATCTATAAGAACCAACATACCAGGGACTAAGTTTCCCCTTCTTACAAAACCTCATAACTACCTTTATGGGTGGAAGTTTCAAGTATACCCAATCACACAATCCACGTTGATACCACATAACAATATCTCTCCTTTTTTCAAAAGCCAACATTTTTTTTGTTTATGAATACAATTCAAGCTATAAAGAATCTTGGTCTTGCTTTCCTTTTTATTTAGCCGCTAATGATGATTCAGTCCCATTCATCACCACTACTCCTTCTTCTGTGGAATTTCTTATTCAAACTCCTAGTCTTTCAAGTCTATGCACATCATTTTGCTAACTCTTCCTTATCTTCTTTAAAATGGGTGGTACTACCCATAGACTACTTTCTCAAGGCATCGGCACCAACATTAGCCTTAACTAGGTGATAAAAAATACTCATTCATAAATTTTGAGTTAGTCTAACCACTTAATTTTTCTAAGATTAAGCTCTTTCTTAGTGAACATATAATGAAAACTCCTCTGATCGGTGAACACATCCTCATTAACAACATAAAAATAGTAGGTGCCTTATTTTCCAATAAAATACTACAACATCAAACTCTAAATGATAGGTTGGGTAATTCCTCTCATAAAATTTCAATTGTCTGAAGTCATAAGATATAACATGGACATTCTACATTAGCACAATAGCCAAACTAACACTAGATGAATCACAATACACAACAAAACCTTGATTACGTTCTATTAAGGTCAAAGACGAGGCATTATCCAACCTCTTTTTTGATTTCTAAAAGGCTTACTCACATGCTTCAATCCAATTAAAGTTAATTGTCTTCTTCGTAAATTTGGTTAAACGAGATGAAATGGACGAGAGCCCCTCTACAAACCTTCTATAATATCTAGCCAAACCTTGGAAACACCTAAGATCAGTTGGAGATATAGGCCTAGGAAAATTCTGTATTGCCTCAATTTTGTATGTATCAACTCTAATTCTATCAGCGGAAACGATGTTTCCCAAGAACGTCAAAGACTCAAGCCAAACTCACATTTAGAGAAGTTGGCATACAACTCTCTATCTTTCTAAGTTTGAAGAATTATTTTAAGATGGCTAGCATGATCTTCCTTATTCCTCAAATAAATTAGAATGTTATCAATGAAGATGACAAAGAAAAACTCTAATTGAGGCTATAATAATCTATTCATATTGTCCATGCAGGCACATTTAAAAACTAAAGGACATGACCAAAACTCATAATCACCACTATGGGTCATGAATGCTTTCTTTGAAATATCACATTCCTTTAATTTCAACTGATAGTAATTGGATCTGAGCAATATTTTTTAGAACACGAAACACCCTAAAGTTTATCGAAAAGATAAAAAATTCTCGGAAGAAGATAGTTATTCTTTATGATAACCTTGTTCAACTAACAGTAATTTATTCATCCTAAGGATCCATCTTTCTTGTTTAGAAATAAGACTAGAGTGCCCCAGGGTGAGACACTTGGACAAATGAAGCCTTATATATAGATCATTAAACTACCCTTTATGCTCTTTAAACATTGTTTGTGCCATTCTATATGATAGAATAAATATTGGACGAGTATCTAGAAGAAAATCTATACTAAAGTTTATCTCTCTTTCCTGAGGGACTCTATGAAGATAATTTGGTAAAATTTCATAAAACTCATTCACTACTGAAACTGAATGAATAGAATGTATCCCAATGCTTGAGTCATTAACTAAGACTAAGTCATATATACACCACCTGACTATTAACTTCATTGCCTTAAGGTATGCAATGAAACGACTCTTAGGCACTCTTAGAGCTTTTACAACTCTAAGACTAACTTATTTGGAAAATGAAACTTGACAACTCGAGTTATACTAACGACTAAGGCATAACAGGAAATGAAGCCAGTCCATACCTAGAATGACCTCAAAATCTACCATGTCTAACATAACTAATAAGCCATGGTACTCATGTGATTGAGGGGAAATGGAACAGCCACGATAAACTATTTATACTAAAATATAATCACCAACAAGTGTGTAAACATTCAATGATACACTACGTTGTTCAAGAATAACATAAAAATTCATAGGAACATAAAGACATAAAAAAATTTAAACTCACCTCTAGGTCTACCAAACCATCAATACTAAAGTCAAAGACAGATCATACTATTAACAACATATAATGATTCCTTTTTCTCTTGGAGACTATTGATAACATACAAGCGATTTGTTCCTCCGCCAAAACTAGAAGTACTAGGTGAAACTCTTTCTGGTGGAGAAACTGAAGCCGACTGGGTTTTATTGCCATGATTTCCATTACCCTTCCCACTCTTAGGGCACTCTTTCATGAAGTTACCCACTTGCCCACACTTGAAGAAATATGTTTGCCCATCACGACTCTTACCTGAGTGGTTTCTACAACACCTAGAATATGCATGAGGCTTACTCCCCCATGTGTCATGCTATCTTGAGGATAAACAAGTTTAGCTCTGAATTTCTGAGTATTGTACTCACATCTATGGTTTTTGAAGTAATAATGGGTAATGATCCCTACCAATGTAACCCTATATGAATCTCTGATTACATAATTTTAGGAGTCTTGAACCCGTGATCTCACCTTGTAATGAGTATTGTACTCACTGAGAATCGAACCTGTGATCTCACCTTGTTAAAAAAATAATGTGAGTTAAAAGAATGTGGTAATGAGGATTCAAACCGTGACCTTGGCTGGAAAATGAATCTGTGAAATATAAATAAGAGAAGCGGGATTCTAACCCAGAACCTCTTGGTCAGACATAAGGAATTTAAAAAAATAAAGATTGAGGCGTGTGGGAATAGAACCTACGACCTCTAGGATGATAAAGGAAATTAAAGAGAAAAATAAAGTGAGGTTGTGGGGATCCAATCCCATATCCTCAAGGTTAACTCGGAAAATTAAAAAAAAATAAATGAGGCTGTGGGAACTCAATCCCAAAACCCCTCGGTCCCAAGACAAGTTAATAAGAAAGAAATAAAAATAAGGAAAAATGAAACGAAGGTGTTGGGGCTCAATCTCGGGTCCCCAAACCATCTAGATCTAAATAGAATAAATAAAACAGATGTACGTGTTACCAAGGGATCCGAAACCGGGTTCCCTTGCAAAAATTCTGTATTTATATATAAGTCATATGTGAATAAATATTCAAAAATAATGTTGCCTACATAGATCGAAACCAAGATCTTCGCATACATACAAGATGCATAAGTCTTCTACCAAATAATATTAGGAAGATATGAATCACTTAAACAAACTATGAATGAAGCCTCATGGCTTGTATGTGAGGACACATAAGTCTAGCATACGTTTAAAAGTAAGTGAGCCTAAGATGTATGTGATAAAATGATGTAACCCCAGAAGGGTTAAGTAAGAGTGTGAAACACACTAAATGGCCAAGTGCATTGGCATATGATGAAATGAACATTTACGTGAAGGGGTGAGTAATTATGAAAAGTAAATGTGTTAAAATTAATGAATGAGGTGACAATATGATAAGAGGCTAATGCGAAAGATGAGAGAAATCTCAAATGAGCCTAAGAATTGTTACAAAAATGTACTCACCTATGAGAGTGTAAATCTAATGAAGAGACCAGTCTCTATGAACACTCTAATGAATGTATTGAAGTTAATGCATACTTAATACTAATGATGAGAGAATAATCATCTAATGAGATATGATGTCCTCATTCTATAATCCAGCTTCCATGATGAATGACTTGAATGTAATGGAACTTTATACTCAGCACCGATAGACTATCTATAACAAGTGATGCATTTCTTCGGGAAGGGCAGAGATTCACATAACTCTCATGGAGACTTTCCGACATGCTAGGTATGGGTCTCCTTTTATCTTCTAATCTTAAAACCTATACTGTAAATATAGGGATCTGGCAGGGTTCAATTCCCATGTACGCTAACATGTTTTGTGTCACTTTACCGGGTGATTCAACCTCTTTTCATTGTGAGGAAGACTTGATTTCATGATGCTCACATGGTCTATGTCAGCTACAATTAAAGTTCCCCATGAATGAATGAGGGTAGCCTCAAATTATGCATATAATTATATGAATGATACCGAAGGTGTTAGGATAGGATAATCAAGAGGTGAGATATACTGAACTAATGATGATAGGTTATCCTTGATTATTGCACATCGAACCCGATGAAAGTCTTAAACTACATCCTAGGTATAGCTAGTGTTTACACTAGCTTATGACTGTATGAAATGAAGTAAGTATGAATGAATGAAGCACCCTCCTGTTTGCTAAAGAAGGCTCCCTTGTTGAGGTCCCATATGTTGAGCTCTCATTTTTCGGAAGTCATTATGTCAAGTCCATGATTCCAAAGTTTCATTGCATATGAACGAATAATATTAAAGATGTAATGTGTTATATGCAATAACTTATGTGATATGTGTAACACGTGATGTGTTGTGTGAAATATGATATGTATAATGATACATGTTACTCTCATGTCATGACTTTCCTAATACAAATTTGGATGTTCCACTAACATTCCTAATCCAAATTCAACAAGACGACTGACATGACTTTCCAGAAATCATGTTGTTAGGAAAGAGGTATTCTTACGCATGCATGTCCTTTGTGTGTACCTGCATATAACTATACTGAGTACAAGTGTTTACTAATCCCATACAATATCAAATTTTAGGTGCTTGCACAGGTGTACGTTAGATCTTACGGTACGACATTGCACCTATCCAAACATGGAGATTACATTCGAACTTGGTAGGCCCTCATGCTTTCGAGGATGTCCACTTTTATTATATATATTAGATGTAGGCTTTATCTAGTGGAGCATGTTCCACTAGTGTTTCATTTCCCATTTCATTTCTGACTTTGTATTAATGTTGTTTTGGCAAGAATACGTTTAATGGAATTATGAATGTAGGATTGTCTGCAACCTCTGAGAGGTCAACGACGCGAATCTCATCTGGGGTATATATTCTAGTGGTGACAAAGTTGGTATCAGAGCACTAGGTTAAATTTCAAAGATAATAAGTTCATATCAACCACATCGAGTAGTTTGTAAGTCATGGTAGTGAAGCGCACCACTATCCTGAATTGGAGACTACATGATGCGTAGGAAAATTCCCTTCTTCTGATCTTATCATGCCTTTCCTAATGTCTAATTTTCTTGGTGTTATGAGAGTGTCTAACATAAATCCTTGTTGTTTTCAAAGAATTAATACTAGGATAACAATTGGTCAAAGGAGAGGATGAGCAGCTGCTGGGGGCAATCAGGTTCCACCCTAGGCTCAAGCTGAAAGAGTGGCTATGCCGGTTAACCCTGCTGGGTTGACTGATGTAGAGTACGGGCATCTCTGGCCCATATATCACAGTTCTTCACTATGAAGGCCCAGGCCATGAATGACCATGTCAACCGGAAAAATGTTCAGAGGGAGAACCCACCTATTCGCAGTAAGGCTGACAGGCAGAGAGACTTTAAGATGATGAATTCTCCTATTTTCACAGTGTCTATGACTTCGGAGGATACTAAGGAGTTTGTGGATGAGCTCTATAAGATTTTGGTGGTTATGGGGCCCGCACATACTAAGAAAGCAGAGTTGGCTTCCTATCAACTTAAGGGTTATTATGGGGGCCACATATACTGAGAAAGCACAGTTGGGTTCATAGCAATTCAAGGATTTTGCACAGACTTGGTGCAAGATGTGGCAATATAGCCGAGTTTTGGGCGAAGTTCCGGTCACCTGGGAGCTTTTTAAGACAACCTTTCTTGAGAGATTCTTTCCCAGAGATATGAGGGAGGACAAGGTTGAGGAGTTCATCAACCTTAAGTAGGGATCCATGACTGTCAGGGAGAATTCCCTGAACATTTTTAAACTATCCAGGTAAGCTAATTCCCTTGGATGTAAGAACATGGATGAGATGAGAAGGTTCCCCAAAGGAATCAACGGAGATTTGGCGGAGGAGTGTCGATCTACTATGCTATATGATAACATGGACCTCTCCAGGTTGATGGTGCATGTCCAACAGGTAGAGGAAAGCAAGAAGAATAGAGGCACTCGTGATTCTAGGAGGCCTAAGCCTCATGATCAGGCAACTCTTGTCTGGCGTCTATATTTCAGTCGTCACATGCTCATATAGTTAAACCTATACCATTGTGCACGAATGAAGGGAAGTACGAACATGTGTGGTCTAAGTGTGTTTAGGTGAAGGGTTTGCTCAGATATGTATACACATATGAAAACATGTCCATTATGTGTGTACGATGATCTAGTCAATAGAGGGGCTCTTTAAAGATGTTCTCAAGGGTATCCTAAACTATATGGTGCTTGAATATGTTGTATCCATGTTAAAGGTTTTATCACATGATTTAGGTTTATAAAAGGACATACTCATCTTTGATGTATTAGCTAAGCAAATGGGAAGTCTCTCTCCTAAAGACTACTTGTAGAAAGTAATTATTAATAAAGGCTGTTCAATAAAGGGAACTTTCCCTAGCACCGAGTGAACTTGAAGATGAGGGGTTCCCCTTCCCAATGTGGGAAGATTTGTTCACCATAGTCATCACGAGGTTGATAACTACAATGCCCTATTTGGTATAAACAGGGTTTCCATATATGCCTCCAAGTTTCATAAACTATGTTTGCGCCATAGGATCTAGCAAGGGATATCACCTAATATGCTAGGATGATGTTAATGTTCTACTTTGATAAGGTAGAGAATCCCTTGGTGTACGGATCTACAACACCAAATTCCATGTTAGCACCCATGGTATTAGTGCCGGGTAATGCTATAGTTTCCCAACAGTAAAATGGACAATGGAAGTGAAGTAATGGATCATAACTAGGATAAGCTAAGGGAAGTTTCTTAGTATAGGTGAGGGTATAGAACTTAACCTATGCATTGAACAAATAGCTCTTGAAAGGAGTTCTATGAAGGTATTCTAATGATATGATTATTTTTATGTCCTTATGCATGACATTGTAGTGTTGTCTACTTGTTGTAATGATATGGAAACAAATATTGGAAGGAATTGGTTATGACCCATTACCTAACCAGTCTGACCTAACACGTTTGACCTAACCCGTTATGACCTAAAGTAATTTTGATTGGATTGAATCTTGATCCATTTATTTTATGCAAAAATTACTGAAATAAGCGTCTTATGTTCTCTTATTTTCAATATTCCCTTATTTTTCTAAAAATCTCTAAAATCCTTATTTCTTTAATGTATTCGAGATAATATTTAATGTATACGAGCTACACATTATGCATCCAGTTTGTTTTATAGTGTATTTGATCTAGTTTTTAATGTATCTTTCTACATATTATGTATTCAATATATATTATAATGTACCAGAGATACTCTTTACTATATTCGAGCTATATAGTATGTATCCAATTTGTGTTACTTTTAAGGGATTAATATAATTAAAAACGAAAGAGGGATAGATTATAATTTATATTATAACTATGAGATTTCTACAAAGGAATGACATGATATAGAAGGGTGTATCAATCTGAAACATTATATTCTTGACTTGATCTATAATAGAGTCATCACTCTCCAAGACCCTGCCCCCATAGGGGAACGACCATCAACATGATCGAAAAATATGAATATTGGCTCACTAATGGTATGAAGCAAATGTCAACTCACTTATACAATAGTGGCCTCATGGACAATAAAGGCCCGTCTAGAGTTTTTTGTAATAACTGCACCTCAACAGACATTTGCTTTGGAAAGAGAATGAAGCAATGAAAAACCCAAAGAAAATTTTGTTCTCCAGGAAGCTATGTCATAAGGGATAACATGTTCTGGAAGCTGCTATGTCCTGAAAGAGCTAACTCAAGAAACAGAAAAAAGATTGATCACAGAAGGTATGTATGAAGAGTTTTGTCAAAGAATGCAGCCTAAGGAGTATTCCATTGTGAAGCATTTGGAGAAGACTCTAACTCAAATTTATGTTTGGGCTCTACTAATGAATTTTGAGTACCACCGGAAAGCACTATTAAAGGTACTTGACGATGCATATATACCAATGGAAACAAGTTGGGAGAATTCAACCACTATTGTAATTCATGTTATTTGGAATCATCAAATATCTTTCAAGGAATAGGAGTTTCCACTCAAATGAGGGATGCACAACCCTTCCTTGTATATAACCGCCAAAATACACGGACAAGTTTATAGCTCGAGTATTGATTGATAATGGTTCAGGACTCGATATCTTCCCATTATCAATCCTTACTCAGCTAAATTATGATGTTGGAAAAAATTATTAAAATCGCATGAATGTAAGAGAGTTTGATGGTGCGCAAAGAGAGACAATAAGGGAGGTAGACTTATGTATCAAAATAAAGCCCATAGAATTTGTCAATGAGTTCCAAGTGATGGGTATATTTACAAGATAAAACTTATTTCTAGGAAGACCATGGATCCATCATGTTGGATATTCTTATCCACACAGCATCAACTTTTGAAGTTTGTCTTGGAGGATAATGAAATTGTCATCCATGATGAAAGGAGTGACCGTAGTAACCCATATTTTTCCATTCCCATTATTGAAGATTCCTGTCGAGGTATTGACTTTCAGATGGTGGAGATAATGAAGGATTATTTTTATGATACGACACCACAAGTACCAATACCACTAGTGTATAAAATGTTAGCCATGACTATACTAAGAAGAGGTTTTGAGCCTAGGATGGGTTAAGCAAGAATTTGGATGACATATACAATTTTCTTCTTATCCTACTTCAAAATTTCTAGTTCGGCATATGTTAGAACCCTACAGAGGAAGAATTGGTTGAATCATAAATAGGGAAGAAGCACGATTGTAATATACAAAAGCCTATTGCATAATTGTACATGTTATTTATTGCTAAATCTTTAGAGCCTGAGATTATTGGTGTAGTGGAAGGGATGGGAAGATTTTTTAATGATGAAGAATATGATGTGATCTTAGAAGAATGCACCACAAGTCTCTCTAGCTAATATTCCGGACCTGGAAAGATGCTACATAATTTTATGGCCAATCCACTGGTGATCCATCGAATGGCATGGTAGACAAAGACAATATTTGAATTTTTATTTTTGAAAATCAGTAATTTTCAAGATAAGGGTCGAAATCACCATTTATGTCACTTTATTTTTCATCATGATGTTTAAAAAGGAAATGACTCATAAATCATGGCCAAATTTTGTATGCCTTTCCAAAATTCCAATGAAATCCTCGTATGTTTTATATAAATCATCTTGTCTTTGTGAATCATTCTCTAATATATAAATTTATACTCTTTCTATCTAACATAATTGATTTATTGTTCTTTCCAGTAAAATATGAATCTAAGCCTTTTAATGTCATAACATGTCACGAACACAGTGAACCGAGTAAGGTCAATATATATGAATGTGAAGAATATGAAAAGGACTCCATAATGCCTGAACACCTCACTGAAGACTAAAGGCAACCTAAAATGATATAAGCCCAACCTGGATGAGACGGAGATAGTAAACATAGGAGATAACGAGTTGGCCAGTGTCCATTTGACAGCAACACAAAGAGAAGAATAGGTCAAGCTACTCAAACAATACATCAATGTGTTTTCTTGGTCTTATGATTATATGCCATGGTTAAGAACTAAAATTATTTCCCATAAGTTGTCTATCAATTAAGAGTATTGTGTGATAAAGCAGAAAACCAGAAAGTTCAAGCCCGATATGAGTTTTAAGATCAAAAGATAAGGTTATGCACAAGATTGAATCAAAGGTCGTCGAAGTAACCAAAAATCCCACATGGATGTATAACATTATTCCTTTGCCAAAGAAAGATAGAAAACTTGGGATATGCATAGAATTATTAGAATCTCAACAAAGTGAGTCCAAAAGGTAATTTTTTCTTGCCGAATATCCACATACTCATCGACAATTGTGCTAAGTATGAGTTGCAATATTGTTTCGATTGCTTTGCGGGATACCACAAGATTCTAATGGATGAAGAAGATGTAGAAAAAACAACATTCATCATGTAAAAGCAGAATGGTACTAGAATATATAGTATATCGATGTGAATAACTACTTAAAAGTAGGTATATATACATAAAAAGCAACAAGTATTCAGAAGAAAACAATTTGAAGAATGGCGAACAACTTCTTCTCGAATGGAGAGGTTCTTTCTATGAAGACTCCTGATTTGGGATTACTGAGATTCTTGGATAGTACAAAAGCCATAAAATTGTTTGAAGAAGTGCATGCATGAGTTCGTGGGACGCACATGAATGGGTTTACATTGGCAAAAAAAAATCTAAGGGAATGATACTTTTGGATTACAATGGAAAGTGGTTGTGGACGATTTATCCAAAGGTGTCATACATGCCACGTACATGGAGATCTTATCAAAGAACCTCCCCACGAGCTGAATGCGATGAGTTCTCTTTGCACATTTGCAGAATGGGGCATGGATTTAATGGACCGATGAATTGTGCTGCCTCCAATGGTCATAATTTCATTTTTGTTGCCATTGATTACTTCAAATAGTGGGTCGAAGCTGCTTCATACAAAGTTGTGACGAAGAAAGTTATGGCCGATTTTGTTTGCGATAATTTGATAAATCATTTTGGGGTTCCAATGTCTATCATCACAGATAATGGAGAAAATCTGGACAGTCCCTTGATGAAAGAGATATGTGAACAATTCAAAATTACCCATCGTAATTAAACTATATATCGTTCTCAGATGAATGGAGTTCTGGAATCTGCTAATAAGAAGGATATTGAGAATAATAATTGACACCCATAAATCTTGTGGTGAAAATTTTCCTTATGCTTTGTTAGGTTATCGCAACACAATCTTGACCTCAAATAAGGCAACTCCTTATATATTGGTATACAAAACTACAGCAGTGATACTAGCCGAAGTTGAGATACCATCTTTAATTATTATTCAGAAAGATGGCTTGAACGATGTTAAATGGGTTTGTGAACGATATATGCAATTAGTATTGATTGATGAGAAAAGAATGAGTGTCATTTGTCATCGCCAATTGTACCAATAGAGAATGAGACATGATTTCAACAAGAAAGTAAGAGTTCTAAAATTTGAGGGAGGCCAATTGGTGTTGAAATGCAGTTTCCCTCATCATGATGAGTACAAAGGATAATTTGCCTTTAACTAGAAAGGACTGTATGTTGTCCATATAAAACTATCAAGAGGAGCTTTGGTTCTGGTAGAAATAGATGGTAGAGTGTGGCAACAAGCTATCAATTAAGATGTTCTCAAGAGATACTACATTTGAAGTATGATACTTCTTTCCATTACTTTCTTGTAATTGCATTTTGCTCGTAATTATTTGATATATTGTATTTTGAAACATTCCTTTTGCAACGAACTATGTCTGACTTGAACTCTCAAAAATGAGATACATATGCGTCCTAAGTCGGCCTCGGTCGTTTCCTTATCAATATTTTCTATTTTTTCAATCCCCAAGAGACGAACTACATTTGACCTGATTCTTGCCTCAACGAGATACATAGGCGCCACAATGATTCGGTCATATTCTCATAAAGATATCAATTTTCCTTCATAATGAAAATTATAATTATCAATCGACCATTTTAAGAGAACAAATCAGCAAATATCTGATAGTGAGTGTACCATCTGTGCTTGACCAAAAAGACATTTGACAACAATATTCTATCGTCAGATCAAACATTAGTATCTACTGCCTAAGGTTGCTAGATACCACTAAAAATGACATAATGACCACACGTACCTACCATTGTATCAAATATTGATGAAGGATTACATTCATAGTCTAAGTTTGTGCATATTCTAAATCCCAAGAGGGTCATTGCATATTTTAATTGCCAACAGGATTCATATTCAAACTTCCAACGAGTCCATCTTATTCAAAATGTCAAGAGGGTCATTGAATATTTTAATTGTCGAGAGGGTCATCATATTCAAGCGGCCAAGTAGGTCATTCATATTCAAACTACCGAGAGGGCCATTGTATATTTTAATTGCCGAGAGGGATATCATATTCAAACCACCAAGAGGGACATTCATATTCAAACTTCCAAGATGGCACTTCATATTCAAATCTCTGAGAGGACCATTATATATATACCACAAAAGGTTCATCCATATTCAAATTGTCGAGAGGGTCATTCATGCTTAAATTGTCAAAAGGTACATTTCATATTAAAATGCCAAAAGGGGAATTTATATTAAAAGCTTCCGAGAAGGACATCATATTCAGACCGCCAACAGGATTGTTACATTCAAACCACCAAGGTGGCCACTGCATATTAAAATTATCAAAAGGTCCATTGTGTATCTAACCACAGAGAGGGACATCATACTCAAACCATCAAGAAAACAATCAACATATTACATTAATATATATTACTACTTCAATACTAACAGAAGAGTACAATGAAGAGTCATGTCACAATTATGAGATACATCCTTTATTTGCTTTACGTCAAAATGAAAGAAGTTGACATAAAATATTCAGGGAGAAAATTAAGTTTAACATGGTAAATTACTCTATCTCTCCATTTGAATTATATTTTACACTAATGAGTTTTATCTCAGTCATTGTCGAGAGCATCTGGGAAGATTAATACTCAAATCAAACCACATGTGTGAACGACATAAAAAAGGATGCATCACAAGATGGAACTATTTCTTAGCACAAACTGGTACATAGTCCAAGAAGGAGTATCAAACTCTTCAGGATACGAGCTAAAGAGTGGCTTTAACAACAATCAAACCATACCCCAATCAAAGGGCATGTGGGATTTTCTTTTAGTTTATCAGCTTTTGGTTTCAGATCAAGAAATATGTTGGTGTTCACTGGAAGCAACTTTCTGATCTGAGAGAAAATACACCAAGATCTTTGGAAATTATATTTGTGTAAGTTCTTTCTTGTATGTTTGAACAACTAAATTCATGGCTAAGATATTGAAAACCTCTTTTCATACGCAACTTACTTGTCACTCTTCCATATTTAAAGCTTATATAACATAATAGATATTTTTTTCAACCAATCGAGTCCAACTACAAATAGCCTAATTTCTAATGTTTAAGGATATGTAGGCGATCTTAATATGTAAAACGTATGAGGGGTTTTAGATTTGCCAATACTTGCACATTTTTAATAATAAATGGGGGAGATATGCCTACCGGAAGTTGAGTTATTGAAATAAAGAAAGTCTAAATCCAAATTTAAGGAATGGCAAACTAGTCTTTTCTCCAATTGGGGTAAAAACAAGTTTAAGTTCAGATTAAAAAATCAACATCACGTTTAGGGATTGGAGAAGAGAGAAAAGAAGAAGAAAAGGTACAAAAGTCAAGGATTCGGCAACAACGTCAAGGTTTAACTTATGGATTTCGTCAGGGATGATCCCTATCAAGGTATGTGAGACTTTTAGTGTTGGATCAGTTCACACACACAACAATATTACTTTAATCCTTTGATTCTTTAATTAGTTGGATTACAATAGTGAAATTTTTGAAAAATATGGTTACATTCGTGATTGTTGAGTTGTTGATTGCTTATTGTGTCTTTAAATCATAATTCTGGATTGTTTTTTGAGTTAGATCTATTGGGTATTATAGATAACAATAATCCTAAGGGTTTTGGAAAAGAGCTATGGAGGTTTATCCAATTTTAGAATCATAAAATGAGAGAAAAAAAATTATTCAGACGCATCTAAGTAGCACCAGGCATGGCGCGCCCTATTTACGCTAGAGGGCCTAGGCAGCGCATCTACAGTAATGGTGCCTGAGAACAAATGGTCTCGCGCAGCGCGCCTCGAACGCGCTGAAATCAATGTTTGTTTGCCAAATTTTCTTAGTTCTGTCCAACTAAGACCTTGAAAGGTGTTTTAACACTGCCTAATCATTCTAACTACTCTAAATGAATTCTAATCCAATAGAAAACATCCAAAACTACAAATTTACAACCTTGAATACACAGTTTCAACTTCAAGGGGAAGTTAGATCCAAGTCTAGAAAACTCCTAAAGTCCTTTCATGATGTATTTTGCAAATGCATTAACATGTTTTAAGACATAAAAGTCAGTTTAGCTATGGACTAAATGATAAGAAAGGGAAATTTATTTCATGTTTTCATAAGTCATTAAAAACATTTTAAGTGTATTTTTAAGACTTAAGCTCCAGTTCAGTTCAAAGTAAAGTGAGGTATTCCTTCAAAGTAGTAAATGGGTAAAAAGTATTTCTAAAAGAACTTAAAATGTTTCCACATTACAAAAAAAGGGCAACTGAATTTTCCAAATAGTCTTCGCGCTAGTATCAGTAAAAGATGAATAGCTTTCAAAATGAAGGAAGCAGCGAACTGTTATTTCCAAGATAGTCGTTGAGCTAAGTATTTTTAGCACTAATCTCATATAACAGAATCGGTAAATTTTAAAACATAAGAGCAGTATATTTTTAGGAGTAGTATTGAGAACCGATATGGGGGAGAGTTCAAACAACTCTCATCCCCCATAGTCAATGTAGCCACCATGGGTAGAGAAGGGTCATACTTGTTAGATGAACCCTTTTCACACTTAGACTAGTAGATCAATTAGATAGTTTAGGTCTTATACCTTTAGTCGGGCATAAGATGTACTGACAGCGTGAGGTTGATCATTGTATCATTATTATAGCTCTTAAGTAATGGTTATCGATTATAGAAAGTCCCACATAAGTTAAATTTATATATACATATATATATATATATATATTTATATATACATATATATATATATAGATATAGATATATGCATATATATATACACATATCAATTATTTATATTCTTACATACATTTCAGAATTATTTGTATACTTTTTTACATTCAGAACCTACAACATGTTTTCAAACATCATTTCTTTATATTGCACTTTCTTTTAAATTGTGTTACATTGAAATGAGTCAGTATTATTGAGTCATATCATTCTTGAGTTGAGAAGAGTCAAGGTATGTTTTCCTTCTTACTCCTTTTAAAGCTTAACTTGTTTTAGCATTTCAACTCGCATAGTAGTACTTTCAATACATTGATACCAATTGGTCTGCATCATATCATGATGCAGACGTAGGTAACAAGGATCAATATTAGCCAGTGCCTTGTTGATCCAGCTGAGCACTCAGAGTCAGTGGTGAACCTACATTCATTTTTGGAGGACACATTTATCGCTTACATTCTTCCTTTTTTTTAAGAGGTTGTGGGGTCTTTCCCAACATCCATACCAAATGTATAAGGCTTCATAGAAATACAGTTAATAGTTCAAAAATCTTTATGTATTATTTTTATGTTAAACACTTGGGTTTCCACTTTGTCCAAGTTGAATGTTTAAATCTTTAAAGCATTCCAATTATCTTGTTATTCATTTAAGTTTAGTTCTTTGATCATTATAGTATTGATTGTTGTCTTTCCCTTAGTTAAGTAAGCCATTAAAAGAATCCACTAAAGGCCAAAAATGGTAATTTTGTTTCCACCATGTCTAGGGTGTTGGCTCGGGGCCTGACAAACTTGGTATCAGAATATAGAGTTTAAGAGTCATAGAAAGTCTCTGAAGTAGTTTCTATCGAGTCCTAGTTATCGTTGTGAAACTTGTCACATCTATACTTAGAAGGCTATGACATATCGGAAATACTTCACTTCTTTCATATTTCTTTCGTTTGTTAGAGTTCATCTCTAAAAGTTTCTTTCTAACTCCAGTGTGCACACGTTTTCAGATAATCATGCCTCCACAAAAAGCATTATGAGGTCGTGCAGCTAGGAGGAATATAGAGGTACCCAAGTTGCACAATGCACCTGACATGTAACCGCAAGAAGAAGTGTCTAATTTTGAGTTTAGAGAGGCAATAAGTATGCTCAGCCAAGTTGTGACCAATCAAGTTGGGCAGCATAGAGGAGCTTGAAAAGAAGAGGTTGACAACTCAAGGATTTGTGAGTTCTTGAGGATGAATCCTCAAAGTTTCACTCGTTCGAGCACCACTGAGAATCTAGAAAAAAATTTAAGAACTGAAGAATGTTTTTGATATGATGAATGTTACTGATGCCGAACGAGCTGAGCTAGCTGCATAACAAGTGAAACATGTGGCTAGAAGTTGGTTTGATTAGTTGTAAGAGGGGAGAGATGAGGACATACCACATCCCAGTTGGGCTTGTTTTGAAAAGGCTTTCTTTGGGCATTTATTTCCTTGAGAATTGAAAAGGTCTAACGTATGCAAGTTTCCTACCCTGAAGCCGGAATTTTTGAGTGAGAATAAGAATGGATTCAAGTTCACCTAGTTGTCTAGATATGCTCCTTAAATAGTTAAGGACATCAGGAGAAGGATGGGTTTGTAGTTATCTTGGGTCATGCATCAAGTAAAGAGAGAAGAGTTGCAATATTATTAGGAGACATGGACATACCCAGGTTGATGGTTTATGTGTACAAGGTTGAATAGATGAATTTGGGGGACATAGAAGAGAATGGAAACAAGAGAGCTAAGATAGGAAATGAGTCCGGACAACAGAAGAGTAATACTAATTGGTCATCCTTCCAACAAATATAGAAGGGTCCAGTCCCATCATCTCCGAGTGCATCTACACGTAAGAACAATTGTGAGTACAGTGGTCAGAATTCTAGATCTAAACCTATATATTCATAGGGTAGTGTGGCACAATGGGATTGTAAGTTTCCTGCCTACACAAGTGTGGTAGTAACCACTCCGGTGTTTTTCGTGAGGGCTACACTAGTTGTTTTATGTGCGGTCAGATCGGGCATTTCATGGGGGAGTGCCCAAAGAACAAGTAAGGAAGTGGTAATGGGGGCAATAGAGAAAATTCTTCATAAATTGCTCCACCAGAAAAGGTTGCACCTAGGGGAGCTACTTCAACTATAAGCGGAGGATCAAACTGCTTTTATGCTTTCATCAATCGCCAGGAGCATGATAATTTTGCAGATGTTGTCACTAATATTATTCAAGTCTCTAAGTTTACTATTTATGCATTTCTAGACACTAAAACTAGTTTATCTTTTGTAATCCATACATTTCTATGAACTTTGATATTATTCCTGAGCAACATAGTGACCATTCAGTGTTTCCACATCTGATGGTGAATCCATTATAGCAGAAAGAGTCTATCGTAATTTTCCCATTTCTTTCAATCAGAAGAGTACCATGGCTGATTTAGTTAAGTTAGACATATTACACTTCAATGTTGTTCTTGGTTTGCATCGGTTTCATGCAAGTTATGCCTCGTTTGATTGTACAGCTGTAATAATCAAGTTTCAATTTCCAAATGAGCAAGTGTTAGAGTGGAAAAGAAATTTAGTAGTGCCTAAGGGTCTCATTTTGTACATATTCCGAGCTAATGATTCAAGTGTTGAGGGACCTCGTATTTAGTTATTTCTAGTAGTGAAGGAGTTCCCAGAAATCTTTCCAGATAATCTCCCCAGAGTCCTTCTAAACGAGAGATAGACTTTCGTATAGATGATTTTCTAGATACTCATCCTATCTCTATTCCTCAATACAATTAGACCCCAACAGAGTTAAAGATTTGAAAGAAAAGTTAAAATATTTGTTGGACAAGCGTTTCATTTGACCATGTATCTCACCCTGGTTGCTCCGTTCCTTTTTATGAGAAATATATATGGTTCCCTTAGGATCTGTATAGATTACTTTAACTGAACAAGGTTACTATTAAGAATAATTATCCTCTTCCAAGGATATATTATTTTTTCAATCACCTTCAGGGTGCTTCCTCATTCTCAAAAATTGATCTCAAATTAGGATACCACTAGTTGAGAGATCGGGAATGTGATATTCTAAAAATATATTTCAGAACCAGAGAGGGGCATTATGAGTTCTTAGTCATGTCTTTTAGGTTGAGCAAAAGGCCAGCAACATTCATGGAACTTATCAATAGAGTCTTTAAACCTTTTTAGATATGTTTGGTATTGTTTTTATTAATAACATACTAATATATTAAACGAATCAAGAAGATCATGTTAATCACGTCAAAGAAGTCCAACAGACTTTTAAATATTACGAGTTACAAGCCAAGTTCTCAAAAAAGAGTTTTGACTTAAGTATGTTCAATTAGAGTTGATATCCAAAAGATAAAAACAGTTCAATGTAGTACTAGACCCATGTCTCTAACAAATACAATAAGATTCTTGTGTTTGGCTACCTACTATAGAAGGTTTGTTGAGTGATTTTATTCTATCTTTTCTCCTTTGACCATGTTGACTCAGAAATTAGTTAAGTTTCAATGGTCTGAAACTTGTGAAAAAAGCTTTCAGGAATTGAAGAAGAGGTTGACAACTGCCCCGGTCATGACCTTACGAGAAGGTACTCAAGGTTTTTTGGTGTACTATGATGCATCTAGAGTTTGCTTGGGTTGTTTATTGATGCAGAATGGCAACGTTAAAGCTTATGCCTCCAACAGTTGATGCTTCATGAGGAGAATTATCCAGCCATGATTTAGAGTTTGTTTCTATAGTATTTCCCTTGAAGATATGGCGTCACAAATTTTACGGTGTTTATGTGGATGTCTTCACTGATCACAAGATCTTGCAATATGTGTTCACTCAAAAAGAGCTTAACCTCAGTCAAAAGTGGTCGTTAAAATTTCTCAAGGATTATGACATGATCATTCTTTCCACCCAGGTAAGGCTAATATTGTTGTTGTGTTTTATGTAGGTTGTCTATTAGAAGTATCGTTCATCTTGAGGATGAAAAAAAGGAACTAGCACAAGAAGTGCATAGACTTGCACGCTTAAGAGTCCAACTCATGGATTACACAAAAAGAAGGATAGTTGTTACGAATGGGGTTGATTTATCATTAGTGTCTAAAGTGAAAGAAAAGCAAGACCAAGATCCTATTTTGCTTGAATTGAAGGCAACTGTCCATCAGAACGGACATGATGAATTAATCAAGTTTTGGTACGCTTTGAAGTGTTACGATATGGGAGAAGGTTGAAAATTCTAGTTCTTGCTGTTCATTATGATATGATATACCCCATAAATAAAGAGTATTAGCTTTTTAACAAGGGGGAGATGGTGTATTGAGATATCAAGGTAGATTTTGTGCACCTATGGTGGATGGACTCAAATAGAGGATCGTGGAGGAAGCCCATAGCTCCAGATATTCCATTCATATGGATTTCACAATGATTTACCACAATTTGAGAGAAATATATTGTTGGAATGGTATGAAAAAGGAAATTGACAAATTTGTTTCCAAGTGCCCATATTGCCAACAATTTAAAGTAGTGAACCAAGGCATGAAGGGTTGGCTCAGAATATAGCACTTCCAAAATTGAAGTGGGAGATGAATAATATAGAATTCATGACAGGGTTACCAAGGTATTGCAGGCAGCATGATTCAATTAGGTGAATGTCGATACAATGACAAAATCATCCCACTTCTAGCATGTAACACTTCGAAAGTCCAAGACCTAATTTAGATCCTTTGAGCGTAAAAGTGTTGTAATATTATTTTAAGGTCAAAACTATTTTTTATAAATAATATAGGTAGTTTTGGAGTCAAAACATCAAAGGACGTCCATGACGTCTAGTCAACTTGTAACTTGAACTAGTGTGATGTCTTGATTGTTTTAAGGAGGTGTTGAAAGTTTTAATCATGTTGAGGTGATGAAAATTGACATAGGTGTTTAATAGGGGGTAAATTGAATAAAAGCCAAGTGAGGAATTCCTTTGTTAAGGGCAAGCCTAAGCCAAAAGGCCAAAGCTTCCCAAGAAGGGAGGCTGCTGCCTCACTCTTGATGAGCATCACCACGACTCGTGTTCATGGCAACGACAAAGGAGGGGAACTTGTGAAGGTTACTTGGCCATGGGGGAAAAGAGGCCTTGAGACTTAGATACTTTCCAAGACACCACGATCCATTATATGGCTCGTGGTGCACTTGAAAGAAAAAAGATGGCTAGCCGTGAAAATGCCTTAACCAATTGAGGGGAGATTGGTGTGGTGTTGGAGAGCTACTGCCAAAGAGCACCACGAGCCACTTAACGATCCATGGTGCATCTTCACGGAAGGGAACGAAGCGTCTCGTGGTCTAGCCTTGGAAGGAAAAACGTAGGTGGCTCACTCGGAGGAGCTATTGCCTCATCTTTCATGAACACCACCACCATCTCTCATATACTTTATGGACTGTGAAGCAGGGCGTGAAGATGGGCTGGAGCTCACCGTGAAATTTAGTTGGACTTCACTTTCGGAATTTCAACTTAATGAGTGGTATTTTCGGTATTTGGGGTGGACTATATTGACATTAATTTAAAAATCATTCATTTCCCACTCTAAAACATAAACCAAAATTGAAATGCATATTGCTTCCACTCCTCTTTACTTTCTCTCTCTATTTAACCTCCATTGAAGGAACAAGAAAGCTTGAAGAAGGAAACCAAATTCTATAGGATTTCACTAGAATTTTGTGGAATAAGCTTCATTAAGGTATGGGTTCTTCACTCTTTGTTTTCCTTTCCCCAAGAGGTCCTCTCAAAGTTGATTTTCAAATTACCCAAATCTTAGGGTTTACTCCTACAAAAGGGTTTCTTCCTAATTCATAATTGATCTTCTAAATTGTGTTGTTTATGATTTCTAATGATAATTATGGTTATATTATGAGGTATTATTGTTAAATTATGTTAGTTCTTGATGTTAAACTTAGTATGTGAAATGGATCAAGAATTGACCCAAATTGCCTAACCCTAGGTTATGAAATCATGTTGTATTGATGAGAATAGATACAATTGACTTAGTATTGTGTTAATTACTATTGTATAATGTTATTACACCTATTTAGGGATGAAATTTTATTGGTTGAGTGTAAAAACAATGATGATGTCTTTTGAAGGAGAAATTGGTAAGACTTTGTAATCTTGAACCTTTACTTAAATTGTGACGACTTTTACTTGGTGATAGAGTTCAATTTAAGCATGCCTTGTGATTGGATTAAGTAGGTATTGGTATGATGATGAAATTTAAATGTCTTGATTATGTAATTGTGATATTATGTTTTAAGATGTAATGATAAAAAGTTGGTTATTAATTTCCTATGTGCCTTATTATGACATAATGATGATAATGTGTTGATCTCACATATGAGGGTTGCACTGAAAGGATGTTCGCATGCGATTCCGATTGATATACTGATTGTGATATACAAGTAGTTAGTTTCCTATGATCTAAACTAAGTTATGATTAATAATAAAGGCTTAAAGACATTTCAAAAAGAGACTCTAGCTTAATGCCGAGTGAACTAGTAATGAGGAGTGTCCTTTCCCGAGTAGGTAATGTAGTTCATTATTGTACTCATGATATTGTAGAAAACAATGAAATATGCATAACGAGCGTCCCGAAACACATCTTCTAGTTCTTGAAGTATGTTGCCCTCATAGGAATAGTAGCTAGTGGATCCACCTAGAATGTTACGATCATGTTTTGGTACTAACATGGCAAGTAGTCCACCTTCTTTAGGTGTAAGGTTTCATGACACTAGATTCCACACTTATCTCGTGTGTTCTATGACGATTAAGGAAAGTGTTCCCGAAAATAAAAAGAAGTAAAAAAGTGAGAACTAACTCAGGTGACATCAGAGGTTGACTTAGTCTTGGTAGGGGTATGGGTTTACATAAACATTGCACTAGTTTGATTAGAGGGAAGTCTTAGAAAGTTTTTCTTATGTTATATAGAGTAATGTTATGCATATGTTGATTCTACATGTTGATGATCCTATATGATGTTGGTTTCCCTTATGAACAATGTTATTGCTCTAAATTGCTACATGTGCTAATGATTATTCTTGGTACTATGTTATGTAATGTTAGACATCATTTATAATCCTTTGTTTGGTTTACATGGTTAATTAAGGTTATGGGGATTTACTTGGTCATTGCACTTGTAGGATTAATGAAGGATTGTGAGTGAAGGTCTTGTATATGTTGTAATATCATGAATTCTTATGTGTTGCTTGTTGTTATAGCATGACTTAGGTTTGTTGTGACTATGTACTCAAGTATGCTAGTATACATGTTTCTTTGGTTATTTATTGACAAATATGTGCTTATTGGATTATATGGGTCTTAATGTGCATTAAAGATTCATAAATGACTTAGTATGTTGTCTAAGGTAAATATCCGTTTCACATGCATTCTTTCAAATATTTTATGTGCATGTTTTCATACTCAGTACAAGTGGTGTACTAACTCATTCTCTATGTTTTCTAAAATTATTTAGGTTCCAGCCATTGAATTTTTGAGGGACATTTAAGAAGATTTGGATTCTCATTCTCCAAATTCGGTAGGTCCTCACCTTCCGAGGAAGGTGCCAGTATCTTGCTATTTGTTATTTTTTTAGTATTAAAAATATTTGGTCTTTATATTTTATTTGAGGACTATCATTATATATACCTATATGAGGCTTTATTGTAAAGAAGTATGGTCTATGCCTAAATTTTTTATTTTATTAACATGGTTTTAATATGAGACGTATCTTATACTTCTTATGAATCTATATTGCTATATTATGTGTGTGAAATAAAAGTAGAAGCCTATGTAGTGTTTCCTATGTGAGGAGTTTATGTAAACTCCCTATATATATTATATGTAAGTTAGGGGTGTAAGTAAACCTCAATATAGAAGTAGTTAAAAAGTTTTATATTTCTGCAATTTAACCTATGATATGTTATGACGACTGCTAAGAGGCTAGTCTAAATAATTTTGGAGGATGATGATGCCGGCTACGTGTAAGGGGTACTCCCCGGATGCGAAATACTCGGTAAAATCTACTCACTTGATATAGGATTTTGCAACAATTTATATTAAATATATGGTGAGAATTCATGGCGTCACAGTTTTGATCGTTTCAGATAAAGGTACACAATTTACAACACAATTTTGGAAATTTTTCCAGGAAGGTTTAGATTCAAAGGTTAACCTAAGAACTACTTTGCATCCTTAGACGGATGGGCAAGCGGAGCGTACTATCCAAACTTTAAAAGATAGGTTGAGGTCTTGCTGATTGATTTCAAGAGCAATTGGGATGATCACCTATCTCTTTTGGAGTTTGCTAACAAAACAGTCATCATTCAAGCATCCAAATGGCTCCATATGAAGCTCTTTAATGAAGAAGATGCAGATCTGGTATAGGGTTGTTTGGAGTTGGTGAAGTAGGGTTGATAAGACCAGATCTAGTTCACTAAGCTATGGATAAGGTGAAAGTAATTCAAGATAAACTAAAAACAGCATAAAGTCGTCAAAAATCCTATACACATATTAGGGGAGGGCGTTGGACTTTGAAGTGTATGGTTGGGTATACTTGAAGGTTTCACCAATGAAGGATGTTATGACGTCTAGTAAGAAGGGGAAACATAGTCCCCGGTATATTAGACCTTATAGAATATCAAAGATAATAGGCAATGTAGCTTATAAGATGGAGCTCCGTGTATTTCATATCTCTATGTTGAAGAAGTGAATGGAAGATCCTTTTTTGATTATTCCAACTATGATTTTTGGGATTAAGGATAGTTTATTCTATCAGGAGATTCTGGTTAAGATTTTAGATTGCCAGGTTCGCAAGCTTAGAACAATGGAAGTTACATCAGTCTAGGTTCTTTGGAGGAACCAATTTGTTAAAGAAGCGAGTTGGAAAGCTGAACTACATATGAAAAGGAGATATCCACATCTCTTTGAATCTATAAATAATGCATATCAAGGTACTAATTTTCTTCCTGGTACTTTATAAACTATGAGTAAGTATGTGGTTACTTGCTTTTATTTGTTAAGTGTTGAATTGAGGTTAATATCCTAGCTTAGTGAAAGAAATATCATCCAAGGATGAATGTTCCCAAGGGGGTGATATTTTAACATCTAACAAATTTAGATTATCTAGGAATAAACTGACAAACTAAAAATATTCATTTTTAGAAAGAAAAAGAGAAATCTTGAAAAATGCCTAAGTGAAAGTGAGTTTTGGTCATTTTCAAACAACCATATCTTCTAGCTTAAGATGATGTAGAGTTAGTTCTTTATATTATTGGAAGTAACTTGGAGAGATCTTTCCAACTCTGCCAAGTTTCCGCATTTTCGATAACTTATGAGTGAGATATGCCTATCATAAGGTGGGTTGTTGAAGTAAAGAAAGTCCAAATGCATGTTTAAATAAGGGAAAACTAGTCTTTTAAACAATTTATTTTCTATTTTGTTTTATGAGTTAACTAGGGTAAGAACAAGTTTTAGTTCAGACAAAAAAATCAAAATCACATTAAGGTCTTCGATAAAAGAAAAAAGAAGAAGAAAAGGGAGAAAAATCACGGATTCGCCAAGAACGCTAAGGTTTAACTTGTGGATTTCTTCGGGGTTGATCCATATAAAGGTTTGTGAGATCTTTTAATGTTGGGTTGGTTGACCCACACACCAATCTTACTTCAATCTTTTTATTTTCGAATTGGTTGAATGAGAATATTGAATTTCTGGAAAAACATGGTTATGTTCTTGATTGTGTAGTTGTTGATTGCCTATTGTTCGATTAATTCGTCATTTTCCGGGTCAAGTTAGATCTATTGCATAGTGTAGATACTAATAAATCGAAGGATTTGGGAATAGAACTATGGAGGTTTAGGTGATTTAAGATAAAAAATGAGAGAAGAAAAACCATTCAGACGCATCTGGTTACCACCTCGCGCGGTGCAACCCATCTATGCAAAAAGGCAATGGGAGGCAAGCCTGAAGTGGACCAGAATGGTGCCTCAGACCAAATGGTCTTACCCGGCGGCCCGAACGAGCCCAAATCATCGTATATGTGCCTACTTTTCCTATTTTAGTCCAATTAAGACCTTTTGAGGTGTTTTAACACTTTCTAATAATCCTAACTACTCTAAATGACTTCTTATTACATAGAAATCAACCACAAACACAAATTTACAACCTTGAATACATAAATTCAAATTCATGGGAAAGTTAAAGCCAAGTCTAGAAAAATTTTAAAGTACATTCATGAAATCTTTTGCAAATTAATTAACTTGTTTTAACACTTAAAATTCATTTTAATCAATGACTAAATGATTCGAAAGAGAAATTCATTTCAAGATTTCATAAGTCTAATAATATTTGAAGTGACGTTTTAAGACTTAATCTTGAATTCAGTTCAAAGTAAAGTAAAGTATTCCTTCAAAGCAGTATATAGGAACAAAGTAGTCCCAAAAGAACATTAAATGTTTTCACCGTTGAAGAAAAAACAGAAACTGAGATTTGCAAAGAGTCTTTGGCATAGTTTTCAGTAAATAAGAATTATCTTTCTAAATGAACCAAGTAGAGGAATTTTTATTTCAAAGATAGCCTTTGATCGAAGTATTTTGAGCACTAATCTCAAATCACAAAATCAGTATGTTTTTAAAACAGAATAGCTAGTATACTTTTGGGAGTAGCATTGAGAACCAATATGGGGGACAGTTCAGACAACTCACAGCCCCATAAATCATGTAGCCACCATGGATAGAAGAGGCTCACTCTTTAGATGAACCTTTTTCATAGTAGTCTAGTGGATCCATTAGGCAATGAAATCTTATACCTTTGGTCAGTTATACGATGCCCTATCTGAGTGAGGTAGATCGCTGTATCATTATTGTATCTCTTAAGAGATGTTCTTCGATTAGAGAAACTCCCACAGAAGTTAAATGTATTTATATATATACACATCAGTTTATTTGTATTCTCACATACATCTCAGACTTATTTGTATCCTTGAATACATTCAGAACGTACAACATTTTTTCAAACAGATTTTCTTTATATTACACATGCTTTTAAATTGGTTTATTTTGAAATGAGTTAGTATTATTGAGTCATATTATTCTTGAGTTGAGCAGACCAAGGTAAGTGTTCCTTCTTACTCGTTTTCAAACCTAAGTTGTTTTAACATTTCAATTCGCATACTCGTACATTCAATGTATAGATGTCAATTGGCCTGCATCATATAATGATGTAGACGCAGGTAACCAGGATCAACATCATCCATCACATCGTTGATCCAGGTGAGAGTCAGTGGTGAGCCTCCTTGTATTATGGAGGACACATTTATCACTTTGTCTTTCCTTTTTTTTAGGATGTTGTGGGGTATGTCCCAATATGCTTATTAGTTTTAGAAGGCTTCATATATAGACAAGTAGTAGTTCATTATTCTCGACTGTATTAGTCTTATGTTAAAGACTTGGTTGCAACTTTGGCCAAGTTGAATGTTTAAATCATTAAAACATTCCAATTATCTTATTATTCAGTTTAGTTCAATTCTTTGATGATTATAGTATTGACTGTTTCCTCCTGCTGAGTTAAGTAAATCATCTCAAGGGTCAACTCAATGCTAGTAATTGTGATTGATTGTCGACCACGTCCAGAGTGTAGGCTCGGGCATGACACAAACAATTTGAAATAAAAATTAAAAAAAAATAAAAAATATAAATAGTTTGCAAGTTTTGTTCCTCTTTTTATGTAAAAAATTTATGTGTTTAATATAATTATGTAGATAATGAATGTATTTTATGAATATTCAAAAATCATCTTAAATTTTTTTTTATTTTAAATACTTTATTAGTGATGGTTGTATTTCTGAATTAATAATTTATGAAATTTAAAATGCTTTTAAGTTATTTTCAAAGAAATTTTATCAATTTAAATAATAAATATATATATATTTACAATCGCGTTATATTATAAATATTTGGAAAATCATTACAAAGAATTTTATACTTTACTTAACTATTTTTTTATTTACTGTAAGCTATATTTATAATTTTGAGTTAGTAGTTTATAATCAAGTTATTTATTTTATTTTTCTTATGATTAAGAAGCTCGTTAGTTGATTATACTAATACATTTTACTTAATTTTTACCCAATTTTCTTACTTAAATTCATATTGGCTATATTTCTTCATTTCAATTGGCTTTAATTGAAATTCAAATGGTCATTTTCCTTTTATTCTATCCCCCACATTGACTCAATTTTGAGACCCAAATTTTGGGCTTTTTTCCAACTATCCATCAGCCCAAAGACCCAAACATAAATATTCTCATCCCTATTCCAATTTCATGATTGCCTGGCCCAAACACATTTTAATACAACAACAATCTGCAGCTGCGTATAAGACCAATATGCGACTCTGCGTCTTCTTCTCCTTATGCGACAGTCAAAAGTAAAATCCAGCGAGTAAATCATCCTACAAACCCATATTCACATGCGAAGAAACCACTACCCTCATCCAATTACCCTGCAGAAACCATAACCCTAGCAACCTAATCGATCAAATCATTGTTCAATTTTCCCCTTTTTTGAGAGATCTTCAAATCTCTTTCACTGTTCGCCTTGGAAAGGGGGAAAGAAACTCAAAATTTCTCCAATGGATTTACCCCCAAAACCAGCTCTTCTTCCCTATAAATAGCCCTCCACCCTCAGTGATCTAGACAGAGTATTTGAAATTGGATTTTGACGGCTTTTGAGTTTGATTTTTGAAGCAATAATTGTTTTACACTTGACATTCTAAAATGATTATCTAATGTTAAATTATGAGAAACTCGTCACTTAGATTTTGCTTGGGGATTCTCAGTTTGTTGTTTGTATTTGAATTGAGTTGTGGAAATCGCTACTTTCAAACTCGTCGCCCCAATGGCTTTTCCGAAAAAGGTATACTTCTTCATCTTATTTATGTTCTTTACTATTTATACCGTACTTTGATGTTTGGTATGGCTGATTCAATTTTATACCTCTTTTGTTGGTTTAATTCTTGATCTTCTATTATTACTACGAGAATTTTTCTAGTAGTTGTTTGTCTTTTAATTAGTTCCAAATAGGAAATGAATTTCTCGTTCTCATTGAGCTAATAGCCTTTTGTTTCCAAGCATGACAGTATATATTGAATTTTCAAAATTTGGTATCAAGTTATTACTACTCTTATTGTGTTGATTCTCATAGCCTTGTGGTGATATGTTTTTTTTTCTTTTTTTTTCAAACTGCTTTACTTACTTTAAACTTAGTTTAAATGCTTTTTGTATTAAAATCTGATGAGAGAGTGATAAATTTGCTATGGTACTAAGGTTTTTTATTTTGATTATCTTGTTGCCTTACGTTTATGATATTGTTTTTGCATGAAATGTCTCATCTCGACTTAGATCCATGGGTTATATACTGTATTATTGATGCTTGATAATATAATTTTATCATTCGGGATAGGCATGTGAAGGTAACCTTTCGGGATCCTACGTTAAATCTAATTCTTTAGTCGTCATTTTGGTGCTCACTCTGTTTAAATATTGAAATCAATCTTTGATAGTTTCCAAAGCTACTAAATATGTTTTATTCCTCTGTTAATTACTACATAGTTCTAAAGTGTTGATTATTGTTTAAATGGTCCTTATGTCATGATCGGTCGTTATGAAGATATCCTTTGATTGACTTTCTTATTCATTATGAGAAGTATATATTGGTTTTGAAATTTTATCAATTCATATATGCTTCTATGTTATAATTTTACTTGCCTTATGATTAATTCTAAAATGTCAAGACAGTAGCTCTTTGATAGTAATGTGTTTGTTGGTTAAATTGTGGTGGTAGACAAATTGTTGAAATAATTATCCTTAAAACTTATAACCTAATTTATTGAGGAATTTTATCATTTACTTAGCTCTCCTCGAGTCTCTTTGACTCCTCCTTTCACATTTGTTCCATCGAGTCATCCCCCTCCCTCTATATTCAAATCTTGTTACGAGCTCCAACATGTTGCTGGAAATTAGTTCAAAAGACCAAGGAATGGGTTGTATATATGTTATATACAATGTTTATACACTTATATACAGTTCAAGGTGCTGAAATATAGCTCCAAATTGTGGATATACAAGTCGAAGACAAAAATACCAGTCTCAGTGTTTAAAAGTAGAGTTATATACACTGATATACTGATAGTATACGATTTGTATACGAAAATCAGAAATGGGCCAAAAGCCCCATAAAATTCAGGCAACTTTATATGGATGTCGGATCAAAGCCCATCTGATATTTGTGCAGCCTTTACAATAGTTTAAGACTGATAAATGGGGCCAAAGCCTAAGATCAGAAAGGCCCAAATCTTCCTCCCTCACTCTCTCTATTTGAATATTAATTTGTCTTACCTTACTAATTGATTTGCTAATTAACTTTACGGTTAACTTAATTAAATTTCTCAAAAGATGAAAGATATCCTTTTATGTTGGTACATTTTAACTCCTTTTTTTTATCAACTCTCATACATTAATTTAACATCTTTAGTCAAAAAAAGATTAATTAATTATAAATAGTTTCATGATTGAATTAACTAATTTAGTTCGAATTATCATTTAAAATAATTCAAAAAAAATAATTCTAGTTAATCTAGTTTTATTAAAGTCTTAATCATTTGCAATTAATTCAATTATTTTAATTATTATCTTCTTTTCTTAAAAATTAAAAAGTATTCCTTGTTTATCTATTTTCTCAAGTTATGTCATTTTCCTAAATATAGTCAAAATAGTTATCTAAGTCATAGGACAACCGCAAATTAGCGGACGGTTTAAATGCCTTAATAATCTTTTTGAAGTATAAATCAGAACCTCTTGCCCATTTTTTTTAATTTTTAAGACTTACTTTGTTAGAGTTTTTTTAATTAAGTTTTCTTTATTTCTTTAAAAAATTAAGTGTCGACTCCTTTCTAAGTATTTTTCTCAAATTGTATTATACTTGAAACATTTCAAAAAGTGATTTTTCTAAAGATAGTAAAATTACGGCAAAACATATATATATATATATAATTTTTTGCAAAGTTAATAGGTATTCATGCCCTCATTTAATCATGTTGGTCCGCCATTCAATGACTCTTGTTGTTATTCCTTTTTAGAAAAAAAAATTATAACAACTTTGTCTCATTAACAAAAATTAAAATATTATTTTTTGTAAATTTCTTTGATAAATTCATCCTTAAAGGCTTGATAATTATAAAAAAATATTATGTGATAAATGGTCAAATATAAAATACAATTTGAATTTTTATCATAAAATTATTGATTACTAATCTAGTTTGGTCAACAATCACATTTCTCAGGTCAATAATTTTTAAATTATCCAAATATTCTCTCACACTAAAAACAAACTGTTACAATTGAAGAGAAGTTAAACTAAGGTTAAGATGATCATTTTCTTTTATTCGTCTTCTCCAACATCATTTAAGTTTTTGTTTTTTCTTACTATTAGAGAACTTGTTTGTATTGTGTGCCTTCTTTTTCTTCTTTGTCTCGTTTGTATGGAATTATAATTATTCCTTCGAAGTTCTTTCTTCTCCTCTTGTTTGTATCACTCAATGGAATTCAAAGGGGTGTAGATAGCTTCAATCGGTTCAACTGGTCCTATTATCGTTAACGATGAAGCCAATTCAGTTTCAGCTGTTTTCAATGATAACAAGGTGGAGATAGTTGTTCCTTTCTATAAGACAGTAGGTGGAAGCGGTGATGACGTTGTCTATGAGATGAAAGTGAGGGTTGAGATTCCTATTCCAATGAGCTGGTTGATTCTGTTCCTAGTTGACTGATCATGCTCAGTTTTTCGTTCAAAACAACAAAAATTTCAAGGAGAGTGGGATGTGGGTGAGGTTTATGTTGTTTAAGGATGGAATGTGGGTGGATTTTGAGGAAAATGCCATGGATGTGATGGTTTCAGATTTTGTGAGTTGCGAGGCTATCATCGAAATGGAAATGGAAGGGTGTAATTTGATTTTTTTAGTTTTGTGAAATCATAGAAATCAATTTGGAAAGTGGGAACGAAGTTGCCCATCGCTTGGATTGATGTTGATTGTAAGGATTTTTACTCTAAGGTCTTCACTAAGGGTTCAGAAAAGTTCGATAAAAATGTGGTATATGTTGATGAAAAGTTAGTATTAAACTTGAGTTAAGAATAATAGAGAGGAACTCTGTATCAGAAAAATTTATTTACCTACTTTTCCTTCATGTGAAAAATTTGTATTAGAAGTTAACATCAAAATAATGATCTTGAAACCAGATTCACCACCTGTATATAGTAAATCCTTGAATAACCAAAGTTAAAAAGGGGAAATCCAAACATACCAGATAAGAGATATATAAACTTTGGAACTCTAGGTTATTTGGCCGGGGAGTGAACTCTATAGATTTATTAGAATCAATGCACTATGAGCATGAGTACCACCATTCAATCGAATTGCATTTGCACTTGATTGTTCCATTTCTCTAGTGATATTTATAAGTAATTGAAAGGAATGAATAAAGAAAATGAGCAATTCTTACATGACATATGAAAATTAAACTTATAGTTGACTATAAACAAGAGTAAAATGTAGGTGTTCGTGTTGCTACACCATAGCATACACAATTTTCAATTGATTAAGTCATCAACTCCAGTATCAAAATTCACACTTGACGAAAATAGCTGTTGAGATCCTAACTCAACCTTCTCTATCATTCCTAATATAACTCGACATAACATGATATGATTTTTATCATTTAAATCCATCTCGCACATCATTTCACTACACACATAACCAATAACAAGTACCAAAAAGGGAAAGACGAGTTAGGAAAGAGGAAGGTGGAAAGTGAGGAAAACAAAGTGGTTATCAAAGTAGGTAGTTCATCTAGAAATGTGATAGATCATTGTGTTGTCTTTGTGCTTACTGCATTGCTTCCACCAAAGTTCCTTAGGATAGGGTCGTTAGGGAATGGGGAGGAACACTATCGAAGATTTCCGAGGCCACTTTGGTTGAAGCAATTCAATAGGAACAGAGACAACACACTGATCTATCACTTTCCTAGATGAACTTCCTTCTTGCCTTACCACTTTGTTTTCCTCACTTTCCGTCTTCCTCTTTCGTAACTCGTTTGTTCCTTTTTGTTACTTGTTATTGGTTGTGTATGTAGTGAAATAATGTCCAAGATAGATGAAAATGATGAAAATCGTATCATGTTATATCGAGTTATATTGGGAAAGCATGAGAAGGTTTAGTTAGGATTTCAACAATTGTTTCTGTCAAGTGCGAATTTTTATAATGGAGTTGATGACTTAATCAATCCAAAGTTGCATGTGGTATAGCAATTTGAACACCCAAAATCTACCCTTATTTATAGTCAATTATAAATCAAATTTTCATATCGCAGGTACGTATTGCTCCTTTCCGTTATTCATTCCTTTGAATTACTTTTAAATGTCACAAGAGAAAGAAACAATTAAGTGCAAATATAGGTCGATTGAATGGTGGTGTTCATCCTCATTGTGTATTGATTCAGATAAAGATATAGAGTTCACTCCCCCCAAAAAAACAGGTGGAGTTCCAAAGTTTGTATAGCTCCAATCATATAAGTTTGGATTTCCTTTTTTAACTTTGATTATTAAAGGATTTACTACACATAGGTGATGAATATGATTTCAAGACCATTATTTTTATCTCGATTTCTAATACAATCTTTTCACACAAAAGGCAAAGTAGGGAAAAATTTCATGACACAGTTACAATCTGTTGGTGGTGGTGATGACTTGTTGAAGTCTATTATTCAGGAAGTCCATGGCTGAGATGGGGTTCTTTTAGTGTCTAATTTTGTTTGGATGAAATTTAATGTTTTCTCATTGAAAGATCAACTTGTATAAACGAAGTTATTGTAGTGATATTATTTAAAGGCTCAAGATATTTTGTGTCTTTTAATAAAGTAAAACATGTTCAAACAACTACTTGTTTAGCATGTGAAATTTTATTTGGGAATTGTCTAGCTGTAATGGGCATATACAGTCTTCTTTAAGTGAGGAGGCTTGAGGATAGCTTCACAGTAATATTACAAGTTTTTTCCTGTTTTCATTCTTCATGTTCATTCGATATTATGTGGACCTCCCCGTGTTTGGATTTTAACCTTTTTATTTTTATTTCATATATATCTCTCTATATAAATTGGGAGACTTCAAACATATTTCTCTGCTTGTAAGAAACAGAATCGCAATGCTTATCAGCAATTTATGTTGGTCGTTGATATTTAATGTTCTTCGAATGGTTTTTTAATCAGGGTCTTGCTTTACTCGTACATGATGCTAATACGTAGTGTTGCATGTGAGTATTTTCTTTTTTGTTGTTTGAAACACTCTATGTTAGCGAAGCTTGAAGCATGAATTCTAGGGATGTGTTTGCTTTTGAGTTGTGACTAGGATGGTAGACTATGTTAACAAATACACCCTTCAATTATGTGACTTATTTTTTCCAAAAGAATGCTCCCTCTTTAAATTTGAGAATAATTTATGTGTACGTTTTTTTTTTTTTGATGGCAAGCTTTTACAGCCACAGATTCTTCAATTGTTTTGTACCTACAAAAATGTTATGGCGTGTCTAATAACACAAGTTTCAAATGTTACCTTATACTTAACCGTTTTTTCACTATTTTGATTATTTACTTTGTATCTTTCCACTCATTTGGCATGAATAATGATATCCACGCTTTTGTATGCAATAATAACTTGATTCTTCTTTGACTCGAACATCATGTTAATGTCTCTACCAAAGATTCAATGGTTTGCGAAATGGCATATACATCTTTTAAATTAAAATACATATGTATTATTTTCTATTTGGGTCATGGACCATTTTTAGACTCAAGGTGGTCTTTTAATGGGCCCAACAAGTCTTAGGTGTTGGTTCAGCTTAGTCTTGTGTGTTGGGTCATCTTAGGAAAATGGACTAAATTAAGGGATTTAATTTAACTCTACGCTAGTTGACGAAGAGTGGGGTTTATTTGAAGTGGACTGGTCACTAAAGTAGACAACTTGTATTGGGGTAGTTAGCGACCATTACCATCCAGTGACCAACTACATTCACCAAGGTACAAGAGAAATAGTTTGGTTAACGTTCGACTCAAGCCCATATAATATTCCTTTAAGTGAAAAATAAAAAATTCATTGGAGAGAGTAAATGATATGCATGCAATGACAGCTAATATCACAATTTAAACAAATAAGACATAAATGAGGCAAAATAATTCAACAAGTATTAACAAATAGTCAAAAAGATTTGATTCATTATGGTTAGAACTTATTAAATCCCTATAAAAGTCGTCATTCTAATAAGTAAAAAAAATTTATATTAAAAAATTTATTTAAATTTTTAAAGAATAATCAATTTTAAAAGAGAGTCGCCACTTAATTGTTTTTTAAGAAATTAAGAAATTTAATAGTTCTCAAAAGATTCAAAGAGACAAAATCATTTGAAGAAACCAAAGGGGCTTGGCATTCAATATACACTTCAAGAAAGTGTTAAGACACTTGAAGTGTCCGCTTACACGTGGTTGACCTACGACGTGACCAAAACATTTTGACTAACTCTAAAAATAACTTAAAGCACTTAAAACAATTTTGCAATTTATTAAAAATGTAAAATCTAATTACAAAATGATCGAGTAAAGAGATAGTTAGATCATTTAATTTATAATAAAAATGGGTAATCTTCAATGGAATTTTATGAAGATAATTAAGATAAGAGTTAGAGTTAAAATAAAATAAATATAATTACGATTATATAACAAAGAGAGGGAAGAAGAATTGGGAGCTTTTGGGCCTACTGGTGCACAAAAAAATTGGGCCCAAAAACTACTGATTTTCTAGGCTTTGACCCAATTTTAATTTTTGTATACCAATCATATACTATCCATATATCATTGTGTATAAGTCAGTTTTGAACTCATGAGACCTCAAAATTAGCTTCAGCCCTATGATCAATTTCCGATTTTTTAAATGATGAAGTTGACTAGATAATGGATCTATAACTCAACCAAATGCAAGAACTAGGTTCCATAGGACTCAACCAATATCACATGTAAACAAAGTAAAAGAAAAGAACTAATAGAATAAATGGGATATAACATTCAAGTCTATGAGCAAGCAATTTATTACTACCAGTAAATAAGGGAAGATGAAAATAGAAGCTTAACTTACTCTTAAAAAAGGATAGCAACACATGTAAAGAATATATCAATTAATCTAACCACTACCAACACAAGACGATCTATTTCACTGATATGCAATAAAACACAATCCATTAGATGTAACGCAAGATGCACATCAACTGTAACATAGAGCTTTTGAAAATATGAGAAAATAAGAACAATTAATGGCGAAGATGCACCCTCACCTATTATAAAGGAATTTAGATTAAATGGTACACCAAAAAGGCTAAAAAATAATTTGAATTTAAGCACAAATATTTAATTCAAACATCAAACTGAAATGAAAAAGAAAAAAACTTGCTCACAAGCTACTAAACATACACTTGAACGCATCAAATGTTCACCAAGCTAGACCCGTGAGATGTATATAAAAAGAATTTAAACTAAACTTGAGCATAAATAAAGTGATATATGAATACTCAAATTAAGACTCTAATGGCTATATGCAGATAAAACTCAATAAAAATCTGATCGCAAAAGAATGTGACAAAGTAATGACAAAAGACTCAACTAAACCAAACAGAATTCTCAGGAACCAGACTTAACAAAAAAAAGAGAGAAAATCAAGAATCAAGCATTTAAATATATCTTTACAACTTCCATGTTTATACTCAAGTGGCTACAAATTTCTATAAACTTAAGAGGCTATCCACAAGGTATTTAGATTATAATAGTATTAAAGATAGAATTGAACCGAGCATTAACTAAATACTAAAGATTTAACTAAAAATGAGAGTATGATAGGAGAAAGTAAGGAAGACCAAATGAAATGTACCTCAAAATATAGTACTCTAGCAGCAAACAATGGATACAACATTCTTAATTTTAAATTCATATTAAGAGCCACGACAAGACATAAATCAACACATGAAATTTCAAAGAAAATAGTCGACGGATAGAAACAAAACAACAAACAAGATTTGCTGATTGTATTGAATGTTTAAAGGAATATGATAAAATCTTTCATGGAGAATTTAGTTGGGTTGTGTATTGTAATGGGTCGGCTTTGGATGGATATTGAATTGGGTGAGAATTGTTTGGTTATTGAGGCAAACAGGTCATTAAAAAGAAGCCAAGAATGTAGTTAATTTGACTTAAGAAAAATAATCATGTGAATTGCTATTTCGATCAAACTGAGGCAATTAGTTGAATTCGGTCAAAATTAGCTAAAAATGAATTGTTATTAATCAATTAATGAGATTCTTAATCTTAAAAATAAAATAATTAACATAATGATAAATTAGTTAATTCAATATATAGACCATAACTTAAACTAAACTAATAAGCCAAATACTTAATTAAACAAAATCCTTTTGAGACGATTTCCGAATATTCATAAAAATACATTAATTACATACATAAATATATAAAACATACATATTACTTAAAAATTATAATTAAAAAAAAGGGACAAATTAATTCAAGCTAGCATACAATCTATTTGAATTTTATAAAACTAATTATTTTAAATTGTTTGAAATTGATAAAGCTTGATGATTAATTTATATCGTGGAGGGACAAAATTGGGCGTCAACATAGTCCATAGGAATTAAGAACCGTAGATCATAACCATAGGATCAATCCAACAATTATTTTAAGAATATTTGATTATTTTCCTATGTGCTTAAAACCTAAGTTATAGTGTTTTACTCTAATCCCTAGCATTATATAAGTTTTTCAAGTCCTAAAACTACCCACTCTAACTTTATTCCCCTAAATTTCCAAATTCTGTTCTATGTTTTCTCCAAAATATTCTCTTTAGACAAAGGAAGAAGAAACGAGGGTTTTTCAAGTTCAAGTCTCCTTTCTTCATCACTACTTAGGTCTTCAATTAAGGTATCTAGGGAGTCTATCAAGGGTGTAACACCTTGTGCATCGAGAAAGGATAAAGAAGGATGAAAACCAAGTCCATGAGCCCAAAATGGACCATGGACCCTTTCAGGAAGCCCTAAATTAGTCGTTTAGGGGTCAACAACATGTTTAGTGGACGTATCCCAACCATCTAGGGCTTGCAGGATTTGAGTCACCTTGATAGGACCCTATATGCACCATGCTGAGTTGTATGACCCATTTACGGGTCTTCACATTCACTCATCAATTTTTAAGTTTATATAAATCCTTAAAATATGGGAGTGATTTTCGATATAAATTAAGGTCACTAAAATCCCCTAGCACGAAGTTGAATTGAAAGTATTCTAATCAATTGAGTATCAATATAATATTTTATTTGGGTCAAATTCAAAACCATATCTCTCGGTACATAATGAATTAGATGGTCCATGACCTATCAAATTAAAGTACTACGATTCCTCTTGACAACTTCACAAAGTTTACTCCATTTATAGTTTGGAGTAAAATGATCATTTTAGTAAGAACCTATCAGACAATCAAAGTTTCACAAATGACTATACGACCAATGAATTTTTTGACGGATTGTGGGGCCTTGAACAGTCCGTGAAGCTTTCCTTTAAGGGAACGTCATCAGTTTTTTGAGTTAGGGTCATTTCGTTCTTATCCCTATGTGTTTGGTACCTAATTTATGTTATTTAAGTTCTTGTTTTAACCCTAAACCACGATGTTTTACATCTAGTTAAGGGATTGGAAGGTTTTAATAAGTTCATTGACGTTCACACTTGACGGAAACAATTGTTGAAATCCTTACTAAACCTTCTCATGCTTTACCAATATAACTCGATATAACATGATACGATTTTCATCATTTTCATCTATCTTGCACATTATTGCCCTACACACACAACAAATAACAAGTACCAAAATGGAACAAATAAGTTAGGAAAGAGGAAGAGGGAAAGTGAGGAAAACAAATTGGTAATGGAAGCAGGTTCCTCACTTTCCATCTTCCTCTTTCCTAACTCGTTTGTTCCTTTTTGGTACTTGTTATTGGTTGTGTGTGTAGTGAAATAATTTGCAATATAGATGAAAATAATGAAAATCGTCTCATGTTATATCGAGTTATATTGGGAAATAATGAGAAAATTTAGTTAGGATTTCAACAATTGTTTCCGTCAAGTGTGAATTTTGATACTAGAGTTGATGACTTAATCAATCTAAAGTTGCATGTGGTACAGCAATATGAACACCCAAAATCTACTCTTGTTTATAGTCAATTATAAATCTAATTTTCATATGTCTGGTAAGTATTGCTCCTTTCCGTTATTCATTCCTTTCAATTACTTTTAAATGTCACAAGAGAAAGAAACAATCAAGTGCAAATATAGGTCGCCTAAATTGTGGTGTTCATGCTCATTGTGCATTGATTCAGATAAAGCTATAGAGTTCACTCCCCCACCAAAAAAGATGGAGTTCCAATGTTTGTATAGCTCCAATCATATAAGTTTGTATTTCCTTTTTTAACATTGATTATTCAAGGATTTACTATATATAGGTGGTGAATCTGATTTCAAGACCATTATTTTTATCTCGATTCCTAATACAATCTTTTCACACGAAGGAAAGTAGGTAAAAAATTTCATGACACAGTTACAATCTGTTAGTGGTGGTGATGACTTGTTGAAGTCTATTATTAAGGAAATCCTTGCTGAGATTAGGTTCTTTTAGTGTCTAATTTTGTTCAGATGAAAGTTTATGTGTCCTTATTGATTGTATGCAGAAAGGAAGTAATGAAAGCTCAACAATAAAAGGGGACAAAATAAGTATAAGTGAAGTTAAATGTAAAAGTAAGGGATAGGTTGAAAGATGGAGACCCCATCAAAAGGGAAAGGAAAAATAAGATTTTAGGTGAAAAATGATCAGGGTAGTCAAAAGACCATGGGGAACAAATTTAAATTTATAACACAAAAAGTGGGAACCAAGGATGAAGACAGACCAACTGACATCTCCAACTTGTTTGGCATCTCATTCACAACTCAGGAAAAACATAACAATGAAACATAAGCTCAAAAAGAGTCAAGAGGAAAGTCACCACCACACCAACATGGATACAAGAAAATGCCAACCGGGTTGAAATTAGGAAGCCTAAAATATAAAAGAAAATGGTTGAGACCTTTAACCCCCTATAAGAAAGAAAAACCAGAATTAAGAATAGAGATAAAGAATAAGGAGAGCAAAAGGATGAACAACAAAGGGAAAACAATAAGGCCCTTGTGGTTCACAATAACAAGGAGAAAAACAATGTAAACGTGGTTGAAAAGACACTACATACTAAAAAAACTGTTAATTTTAAAGTTGTAGATAATTTGGCCCCAGTAGATCGAGGGAAAAACAGGCCCAAGAGACAAAGAAGAACAACAACTCAGGAACAGACACCAAAATGAAAGACAAATACAACCATCATGAATCTACATCGCAGAGGAGGATATGCAGGAAGACCACTTCTAAGATATTCTACATAAAACTCTTGATAGTGAATTCCACAAATTTAATGGAGAAAATAAGGGAGTTATTACTAACTCTAAAGAAACCATTAAAAATGAGCATAATCTTTATACGTTTCACATCACACTAGCCGCTGAAGGAACTTCTTTAGCTGATAAGGATTGTTCCATAGTGGAAAGTAATAAATTATCTTAAAATAATATGCTTACTTACATACTTAATATTTTTAATGATTAATACCATCTCATGGATTATTAGGACTGTTAGGACCCTAAGTGCATTTTAAAGGCTTAAGAATATGAAAACCAATTTAACACCTCTTTCATTAGCCTACAAGAGACATGCAGGGTTCTTATTCTAATGTTAATTACAAAATTTGGCTTTTATAGACGAACGATATCAACATCATCATTACTCATGATACTATGAAACAAGTTACACCTTATGCTATACAACTTTAGGGACTAACTTTCATATATCCTTGGTATATTCCAAATGCAAGGCTAACATGAGAAGAGACTTATTGGAGGACTTGGTTTCCTTCTCAAACAATAACCAAGGCCCCTGGAGAGTTGTGGGAGATTTCAATGTAATTTCTAAGGTCATGAAAAAGCAAGGAGGAACCCCATATAGATTGGAGAAAAGTTTTGAATTCTTATATTTTATGGAATATGTTAGTGTTAAAGAGGCTTGTTTTGATGGGAACATATTAACGTGATTTAATAACAGGGATCCTCCGAGCACTATCTGGAGAAGGTTGGACAAAATGGTTTAGTCACTTCTACAAAACAATAGTGTCTCACCTGGCTAGAACCTATTCTGATCATGTACCTTAGGTGATGTAACTCTGTAGGGAGGAAGAGGAGTTTAAGAGAAACTTCAGATTCCATAATACTTTTACATAACACAAAATCACTCAAAATAGTTCAAGGAATGTGGAACATTGAAAGTCATGGAAATCCAATGTGGGTACTTCATCAAAAACTAAAAAAAACCGCTATTCATCTCACATCTGGTCCTAAGCTACATATGGAGATTTTTATGAAGTTTCCAAGAGACAGGAAAAGGAGATCATAAACTTGGAACTTACCATGCAGCCTGATAGATCTCATACTACAAGAACTACACTCAAAACGACAAAAGTTGAGTTTGTGTCTTACTTAAAAATCCAAAAGAACATTCTGAGACAAAAAGCCAAAGTAAAATGGCTAGTAAACGGGGATACAAACTCAACATAGTCCCATAAGTTTATCCAAGATATATAAATAAGGAATAGGATAAATAAGAGATTGGAAGAGTATCAGTAATGGGTGCAAGGTAATGCTAATGTGTCTGAAGAAGGAGCTAAGTACTTAAAAGGAATAACTAGTCAGGTACCTGACTATAAATACTTCCAAGCCTTGGAGGGTATCAACATTATATCACAAGTGATATAAACATTGAATTGACAACATTTTTGAGGGAGAAAGAGATCAAAATCAACTTGATGACCATGCATCTTGACAGTGTCCCTAGGCATGATGGATTCACAAATAAGATTTTTCAGACTTGTTGGGGAGTGGTAGCATCTAAGGTAACTAAAGATTCTGATTGTTTCTTTTTTTTTCTTGTCTTCTGAGTGATTCACTCATAATAACGTAGCCATAATTCAAAAAATTAATCACTGACTCAACAATTTTCTTATATGAGTCCTATTAGCCCTTGTAATGTAATCTGTGAAATTTTCTCGAATGTTTTGAACTCCAAACTTGAAAAGGTCCTTCCACTTTTGATTAGTAATAACAAAAAATGGTTTCATCAACACTATATATATGTAATATATATATATATATATATATATATATATATATATATATATATATATTACATATTTGTCTAATTTAAGAACAAAATTGGCTTCCGCATTAGCAGAACTTATGTCCTGGATAATTTTTTGATCAAGAAGAATGAAGAATGCTCTATGTAATTTATATATATATATATATATATATATATATATATATATATATATATATATTACATAGAGCATTCTTCTTGTTCAAAAAATTATCCAGGACATAAGTTCTGCTTATGTGGAAGCCAGTGTTGTTCTTAAATTAGACAAATATAATTCTTATTATAGAGTTTCTTGGCCGTACATTGGCATTCTTATGATGAAGATGGGGTTATATGATATATGTATTGAGTTAATTTGTAGGTATATCTCTAGTAACTATTATTCCGTATTAGTTAATGGAAGTAGATATGATTTTTTTCAATTCAAGAGGGGTCTCAAACAAGTAGACCCTCTCTCTCCTTCCTTGTTTGTGATTAATGTAGAATTTATCTCTTTTAAAGTTAACAAACTTAATCATAACCCTGAATTCATTGGGTTTAGCATGAATAAAGAGGCCCAATCATTAATCATCTAGCATTTGCTGATGACATTATCTTATTTTCTAGTAGAGGAAACAGATATCTTGAGTTGATGATGATAATTTTGGGAAACTACCACAAATTAATAGGAAAGTAGGACAACAAGATGAAATCTGGTGTATCACATCATAGGAAAGAAAACACTCAATCTAGGCAAATGATTCAAGATATCACTGGTAAAACTTACAAAAGTCTACCAATCAAGTACTTTGCTTCCCACTATACGAAGGAAGGAAGAACAATGTATTAATCTTTGGAATGATGAGAAAAATACTTCACAAGATAGGTGGTTGGTAAACCAAATTTCTTTTATTAAGAAAAAGAAGTGTTTAGATTAATCATTACTCTTATCGCTCCCAGTGTACACCCTAGAAAAAATACATTGTCTTATCGGTTTGCTAAACCAAATGGAATAATGTTTAAAATATTTCTTTTGGGTGGTTCAAGTGAGAAAGAAAATTTCATTGGGCTTCTTTGAACTCGATGTGTTACCTATGTGATTAAGAAATTATATCTTTCAGAAGACATCAAAACATTTGTAAATCTCTAAATACAAATAGTGGTGAACCTTAAGGGTGACCAACTCTTTATAGAAGGAGTTTCTAAAGGCTATGTATTGCCAAAGGATTCCTCCTGTGATTAAGAGGTGGTGCTCGGAAAACTATCACTCTTGTAATTCTATGTGCAAATCAAAAGTACTATGGATAAATATATACTATGGAAAATAGGCAGAGGATATATCTTAGTGTGGCAAGATAATTGGGCAGGATTTGTAGGTCTCTTAAAAGTATTCCTTAATGATAGAAAACAAAGATAGAAAAAAAATTTGATAATTACATTAATGGACAATGTTATTGGGTAGATTGGGACATTTTCATACCTTATCATGTGATGGAGAATATTTATAGTATGAATTACATTTGAACATAAATATAAAGAATAAGCCTATTTAGACTCCAAAGAAAAGTGGTTCCTTAACACTGGCCTCATCTTGGAAAATTCAGAGGCAAAAGAACAATAAGAGTTGGTATGATTTCAATGCCTGGTGTAAGAAAGTGCATTTCAAGATGAGTTTCATCCTATGGAGAGTTTTGAGAATTTGAATCCCCATAGATTGCAAACTCACAAAGACGAGAATTGTTATGGCTTTAAGATGTTGCTTCTGCATATCAACTCAGGAGAAAGATATTGACCATTTAACCTAATCTATTGACTTTGCAAAAAGAAAAAATTTAGTCAATCTGTGTGGACCATTTGGGATTCCTTTCTATAACATTCCCATTAGAATGTTAATCAAGTTCTGGTGGACATGAAAAACAAAGAATTCAGTCCAAAATATTCTAGTTAAATATCTCCCTGCTATCACCTTGTGGGAATTGTGGGAAGTAAGATGTGGGGATAAATACGCTATGGACATTTACAACACAAGGAAAACTATTAACTATATCCTCTTTAGACCTAATTTTTAAATGAAACTTTGATAAGATAAAGGTAGACCCGACTAGGAATCAACATGTTAATTGATGATAAGAAACATCTCTGACAAAAGAATTGATCAAGTAATAGTTTTGTGAAGATTAATTCTAACGGAAGTTGTAAAGATGATAAGGAACATCTCTGACAAAAGAATTGTTCATGACCACTGTGGGAATCTTATTTTTGCTGATTCACTCAATCTTAGACATGGTACCAACAATCAGGAAGAGGCTAAATCATTGTTTTATGGAGTTGAATGGTGTGTGATGAATGAATATGATTATAATTTAGCAGAAAGTGACTCATAGGTCTTGGTGAATTATGTGAATGACATCAATTCTATACCATGGAGAATTTATGATGAAGTAAGAAAATTGAAAACTCGTAGAGACTACTAGCTTCATTTTAAGCCACTTCTACAGAGAGGCAAACAAAGTTGCAGACCATTTGGGAACTCTTAGTTACGACAATCGTAAAAACATGTCCTATGATATTTTTGTAGAACTACCGAAACTAATGAACATGGACAGATGGGACATGACAAACTTTACAACCATGAAGAAGAGTAATGATCTAATTTAAGATATTTCTTGAGAGCAATTTGTATACTGTCAATAGATAAAATAGATTTTGTTATATTGCTCACTTAGTTAATATAGATAAATGTAAAAGCCACGTCTTGCAGTTTTTTCATCTTGAGGAGGATAGATTGATATCCTTTTATCTCATAGGAGTATTATTTCACTAAGTGTAATCTCCCTCAGATCATATGCAACTTTTGATATAAGAAGAACTAAAATAGAAAAGCTATATCATTTAAACTTTATCCTTTGATTTATAAAAGTTTATCAAGTCCTAAAACTACCCACCATAATTTCATTCCCTTAATTTTGTACATTCTTTCCTTGATTTATCAAAAATCCTTTCTCTAGACAAGGAAAGAAGAAGTGAAGTTCTTCAAATTCAAGCCTCCTTTCTACTTCACTGCTTAGGGCTTCAATAAAGTTATGTAGGTATTTCTTCAAGGTTGTAAGACCTTGTACCTCTAGAAAGTCTAAATAGGGCTAACAAGAAATTCCTCGACCAAAAAATGGACCATGGAACCTTCAGAAACCCTTATCGGTCCGTTTAGGGGTACACAAGCTATTTAGGAGAGGTATCCCAACATTTTTGGCTGCCAGGATTTGAGTCTCTTGTATGGGATCCTAGAAGACCCATGGTGACTTATATGACCCTTTGAGGGTTCTTTATAGTTGCCCGTCAACTTTTGAGGTTATATCAATTCTTTAAAATGTAGGAATGAATTTTATAGTTATTAAGGTCAAAAGAATCTCGTAACAGAAAGTTGAGTTTATAGTTTTCTACTACATTGAGTTTCAATATGAGATTTTACTTGGATCAAATTAAAATGACCATATCCCTGAATACAAAATGAATTTGATGACCCATGACCTATAAAATTTATGTTCTACAAGTCCACTTTTCATCTCCACAAAGTTTGCTCCATTTTATGTTTGGAGAAAAATTTAATGCGCATTTTAATAATTCCCTATAAGACAATAAAAGTTTCATGGATTACTACACGACTACTATAGTTTTTCATGAACTGTAGAGGCTTAAACATTCAATCAAGACTTTCTTTAAGGGAACTTCATCAGTTTTAAGTTAGGGTAATTTTGGTCTTTCCCTTATGTGTTTGATACCTACGATACGTTGTTCAAATTCCTATTTTAAGCCTAAACCACAATGTTTTACACATATTTGAGGTCTTAAAAGGTGTTAATGGTTTATTATACGTTCATATACACCTAAAGTCTTTAGAGTAAGATTCCAAGAGGAAAATAAATGTTCTTTGAATTTCGTCGATTTTTCCAACATTTGGTAAATAGATTGCAGAAACTCGAGGTGCAATCCCTTCTTTGTGAAATTGATATTAGGAATGATAAGATTTACGTTGCATGATCGTTAACGCTTATGTTAATAAATCATATAGCTATAAAAAAATCTTATGTAGATACACGTTTAAGGACTTGAAAATCGTTAATTGATAGTGCATGAGACTGAGTGCATATGTGTAACTCAAAGTATTTATAACTTCATGGTAAAAAAAATCCATTGCGGGGACATGATGAGTCCACAAGTTGGAGTCATTTAAGTATATATTTTGATAGAAATATTGTCCTCAAATTCTGATTTTACGTCAAAATATTATGAAAACCCATAAAATTCCGGTATTTGAAGTTTGAAGGAAATCATAGACATATAATTGAATAAAAGGAACAAAAATTATATAAAGAATGAAGAAATGTCAACCTGATGATCACTTAACCATCTTAGCGATCCTCCAATGTGATCTTCAGTTTGCCAAGTTGTTCCAAGAATGTCATCCCAAAAGAGAAGGGTAAATAAAAAGTTGAAGATCACCAAAACCATTAGGCGATACGCTAAATAGGTCACTCAATTCCCGAAAGTTAAAGAACGCTAGCGCATAACATGAGAAAAATGATGGTGAATACTTATTTCATTTAGGATATCACCAATCCAGTCGGTGTTAGATTACCTTATCGCCGAGGAGCGGATGATTATTGTAAACAAGTGCTGAAGGGAAAAGTAACAATGAAGACGGAAATTTTCAAAATCGATCGGTGATCTCATCCAAGATCGATGTTAGTTATAATGAATAGGGACAAGAATTGATGAAAAATTGAAGGCTAGATGAAGGAGCATTCAGCGCATGACCGAGCAGTTCCGAGAGGCAAATCTATGTCGCCTAATGAACCTAAGCATGAAAATTTTAATGTAGATGTAAAATTGTGATGAACTACACCAAAGGGTGAATCGCTGAGTTGATCGGTAATTCCAACTAATGATGCCGAATAATCTGCTGCAGCACATATATGATAAAACTATAAATACTATTTAGAGTTAGTATTTTGAAGAGTAGAACAATACTATAATTTTATTCTAGAATATTCATTTTTCATATTTTTCATCTTAGTTTGAGAGGTTTTTGAAGACTTGAAGAAGAAGATATTTTCATCTCCTTCAATTTGAATTTGGGTTTCTTGGATTTTTTATTCTTGGCTTATATTAAGACTTAAATCTTCATACAAATTTAAAAATGCAAGATCATTTAGGTATAGAATTATGTCTTCTAATATGTGGCTTAAAAACACAATTTGTGGGGTGTGATTTAAAAAAATGAGTTAGATTAGTTGTTGGGTCTTTCTTGCTGATAGTTTAATTGTATTTTAATTGTGATTTAGTTTAGTAGTTATGGATGAATTAAATGAATTTATAGTTGGAAATAAAAGTTCATATATGTGTTTTCATATTGATAAAGAGAGAAGTCATAAAACATATACTACTAAATTGATGGTCGAAGGGAGTGGGTTGACATGATGTTCAGCTCGAGAGAGTGAACCCTAGTCTCATTCCTACAGACATAGCTCAAGAGAGTTAGTGTCCTAAGGCGGAGGCTACTCTTAACGTGGAATATAGTTGTTCGGGAGAAACACACTCGAAACAGGGTAAGTTTCTCAAGAGAGAGCTTAAAACCCGTAATGTCTACCCTAGTCATAGTTATTGAATGAATTATGTATTAAGAACATGTACCCAATGATTTAGTCTATCCCATATTCTATTCATATCTTGAGAATTCCCCCCACTTTCATTTATTTATACACTTTGTCATTTTTCATTGTTTTTGTTTACTTGTTACAAACCCCCCAATGGATATTTGACACAAGGTCCTAAGCTACATATAGAGATTTTTATGATGTTTCCAAGAGAATGGAAAAGGAGATCATAATCTTGGAACATACCATGTAGCTGGATATGTCTCCAACTACAAGAACTACACTCAAAAAAACAAAAAGATAAGTATGTGTCTTACTTAAAAATCCAAGAGAACATTTTGAGGAAAAAAGCCAAAGTCAGATGCCTAGAAAATGGGGATACAAACTCAACGTACTTCCATATGGTTATCCAATATTGATGAAGAAGGACTAGGATCAATAAGTTATTGGACGAGTATAAACAATGAGTGCAAGGTAATGGTAATGTGTCTGAAGCAGTAGTTAAGTACTTCAAAGTAATATATTCTCAAGTACCTAGCTTTAAATACTTCCAAGATTTTGAGGGTATCAACATTATTATCACAGATGATATCAACCATGCATTTACAACAGTTTCGATGGAGAAAGATATCAAAAGTAACTTGATGACCATGGATCTTGACAGTTTCCCTGGGCCAAAAGGATTCACAAATAAGTTTTTTCATACTTGGTGGGGAGTGGTAGACTCTAAGGTTACTATAGATTTGCTTTCTATCTTTTAATGAGTTTCTCTTCTAAGCGGTTCACTCATACTAATATCACTATGATTCCCAAGAGTAATCACCCCTCAACAATTTTCTAATATGAGCACTCCTTTGTAATGTAATCTGTAAAATTTTATCTTAAGTTCTGAACTCCAGACATAGTAAGGTCCTTCCACTTTTGATTAGTAATAACAAAAAGTGGTATCATCAACAATATATATATATATATATATATATATATATATATATATATATATATATATATATATATATATATATATATATATATATTACAGAGATCATTCTTCTTTCTCAAGAAATTATTCAAGAAATAGGTTCTGCTAATGTGGAAGGTAATGTTGTTCTTAAATTAGAGATAGATAAAGATTATGATAGAGTCTCTTGGCCTTATATGTGAATTCTTATGTGTAGTATAGGGTTTTGTGAATTATGGATTGACTTAATTTTTAGACGTATATCTAGTAACTTGTATTCCCTATTAGTTAATGGAAGTTGATATGATTTTTGTTAATCCAAGAGGGGTCTCTGACAAGGAGACTCTCTCTCTCCTTCCTTATTTGTTATTAGTGTTGAATTTCTCTCTTTTAAACTTAACAAAGTTAATCATAACCCTTAATTCATTGGATTTAGCATGAAAAAGGGGCCCAATCATTAATCATTTAGAAATTTTTCTGATGACATTATCTTATTATCTAGTGGAGGCATGACATCTCTGGAGTTGATGAAGAAAGTTCCGGGAAATACTAAAATTTTTCATAACAGGAGGTTAACAAGAAGAAATCTAGCATATCACCTTATAGGAAAGAACACTCTCAATCTAAGCAAAGGATTCAAGATATCACTGGCAAGAAGTAAAAAAGTCTACCAATCAAGCATTTGGATTCCCATTTTAAGAATAACAAAAGTCTACAGAAATCTAGACCCTAGATGAAAACGGCATCGTTGACCTCTCAGAGGTCGCAGACAAGCCTACATACGTCTTTCTGACTTCATCTAGGTTAATTTTAGCGAAAGATTTGAAAATTTTTGTGTCTTAACATACATTTGTATACACTAATTAACAACATAGGTATTCACAAATAAACCATCTAATAAAGAGATAATCCAATGAAAAAATATGTTCATAACTTTATTAAACATATTTTTGCCAAAACGACATCTATAAAAAGTCTTAACAAAAGTGGAAAGAAACATCAACGGAACATGCTCCACCAGCTATAGCCTACATATTATCTAGATAATGACAATAGACATCCTCGAAAGCATGAGAGCCTACCAATAACGGCTTAAAGCTCCACGTTCGGATAGGTTCAAGTCAACCTACCTGTGCCTGCAGTAAGTAATGGTATATGCAAGCACACACCAAGTACATGCATGAGTAAGAACATCTCTTTCCTAACAACATGTATTGGGAAAGACAAGTCAGTGGACTTACTGAATTTGGATTAGGAAAGTTACTAAGCTTCCAAATTTGGATTAGCATAGTCATTCCATGAGAGTAACATGCATTGTCATACGTATCATATTGCACCAATAACACATAACATATTGCATGTAAAACATAACATATTTCCTATAACACATAAAATCTTTCATATTATTCATTTATATGCCATGAGACCTTGGAATCATGGACTTATCATTCAAACATCCCATAAATGAGGGCTCAACACATGGGACCACAACCAGGGAGCATACTTTAGCAAACACAGAGTTTGCTTCATTCATTCATATGTACTTCATTTCATTTTGTTCATAGGCTAGTTTAAACACAAGCTATGCCTAGGATGTAGTTTAAGACTTTCATCGGGTTCGTTGTGCAATGATTAAGAATGACCTAGTGTCATTAATAGGTCTAGTCCACCTCTTAAATATCCTATCCTAATACCTTTGGTATCATTCATTTCATTATATTCATCATTTGAGGCTGTCCTTATTCATTCATTGGGAACTTTAACTTTAACCGACATTGATCATGTGAGCATCAAAAAATCCAATGTCTCCCCCACACCGAAAAGAGGTGGAATCGCCAGCCAAAGTGATCCAAAACATGCTAGTGTACATGGGAATTGAACCCCTCCAGATCCCAATATTGGAAGTATAAGTTCGAAGAATATGAGATATAAGGAGACCAATACTCGGCATGCTGAACAGTCTTATCTCATGAAAGTTACGTGAATCTCCACCCTTCACGAAATAAGACATCATTGCTCATATCTAGTCTATGAGTTCTTAATATAAATTTCCATTACATTCAACTCATACGTCACGGAAGTTGGGTTCTATTATGACTAAATCATAGCTCAATTGATGATTTCTCATATCATCATTAGTATTGAGTGTGTTAATCTCAATACATTCATTAGAGTGTTCATAGAGACTGGTCTCTTCATTATCTTTATACTCTCATAGGTGAGTACATTGTGGTAACATTTAATAAGGAACATTTGAGATTGCTTTCCTATTTTACATTAGCCTCATTTTATGTTGTCACCACAATCAGTAGCATTAGCGCATTTGCTCTTCATAATTACTCACCCCTTTTTACGTGAATTTTCATTTCATCATATTCCAATGCAATTGGACATTTAGTGTGTTTCACATCTTACTTAACCCTTCAAGGGTTTCATCATTTAATTGTTCATATCATCATTTCATGACATACATCTTCGGTTCACTTACTTATAACGTATTATCGACTTATGGGTCTATAGATACAAGCAACGCGGCTTCATTCATTGTGTCTTTAAGTAATTTATATCTTCCTAAGATAATGTGGTACAAGACTTATGCATCTATGTATGTATGTAAAGATCTCGATTCCGATCTATGTAGGCAGCATTATGTTGAACATTTATTAACGTATGATTTATGTATCATCACGGATATTTGGTCTAGGGAACCGAGTTTTGATTCCCTTAAACAACACATACATTTTTCTTTTCATATGTTTTTGGTCACACAACATTGGACCCGAGATCGAGCCCCAACGTTGTCATCTCTTTTTCTTCTTTATTTTCTCCTTCTCTTTTATCCGTTTGGGGACCAAGAGGTTGTGGGATCGATCCCCCACAGCCTCATTATTTTATTTTCGTTTGATCGTTACTTTTCTGAGTTGACCGTGAGGTTGTAGGATCAAACCCCCATAGCCTCAATTTATTTTTCTTTTAATTTTGCTTTTCCACCTAGAGGCCGTGGGTTCGATTCCCAGGCCTCACACTTATTTTATTTTCATTTTTCATTAAGATTTACCGATAGGTTGTGGGTTCGAATTTCACTCCTCTCATTTCTTATTTTGATACTTTATTTTCCAGCAAGGAGCACGGTTTGATTACCCCTTACCACGTTGTTTTTAAGTTCTTTATCTTCACAACTTTTAACGTGGTGAAGTCACGGATTCAACCCTCAGTGACCTCACTTGTTTTTCTTCAGTTTTCCTTGACACTTTAAACAACTTAACTTGGCTTAAATTAATCAACAAGGATCTGAAAATTTGAGTTACATTTTCAGCTTCTGTTCCATTACATTACACGTTAGTTCATAGGGTAATTTCATAGTGCATTTAGAACGTTTTATGTGTGTTTTCATGGATTCGTGTAGCCAAGATATTATCGCTCAAATCAGCAACATTTCATCTCATATGAACATCATGATTTACATAAACACGTGTACATGAAATACAAAGAACTAACATGCTATTTCAATTCTTAAAGTGTGACCAATAGTCACGGCAATACACCCAAACATACATATAAACACATATGCATCACAAGAACATGTTTTATCCCTAGTTTTTTACCAGCAAACATAACAAACCTATGATTCAATGGGAGCTAGTGACAGGGACATGCCACAGGGAACAACCGTAGTTTTTGGACTAAATATACTTAACCTTAAAAGGTTTCTTAGGTAATGGACAAAGAGAGAAGAGAACTCATACTTTTTTTTACATTCAGACCTCGACTTTCTGCCCAAAGAACTCATCCAAACACACGTCCAACACCGAAATTTTAACATTAAAGTCAACGGACAACCTTCTATTTGCCTACGCAATTGATTTCGTTATTTGTTTTTTATCTTTCATTGTGATGATATACCTTTGTTTCAGGGTATTATTAATACTTTTTGCTTAGGTTTAGTGTGTCCAAAAGTCTTTTTGTTCTAATTTTCATATAAGTTTCTCTTTATTTTGCAGGAAATTTGTCCAAAGATGAATGCGAAGATTTTGAGCGAAGAAATGCAGAAGAGACCACCTACGGAGCTTATGATGGTCCGTTGTGCTTGTGACGGTCTGTAGGTGGCAGCGTAGTGCAGCTGCTGAAGGAAGATGGGGAAGTCTGACCACGACGATCCGTAGGTTTAGGTTTTTGACAGATATCTAGCAAATAGAGTCCGTGTTTAATAAGGTTTTTATTTTAGGTTAGATTCTGGATAATTGTTAGACTCTGGATCGTTAATAGTCTATGTGTTTTAGTTTTAGATTCTAGATTATCATTAGAATTTTTTGTGAGATTATTGATTACTTTTAGATTCTTGCAAGTGATTATTGGTGATTAATCAAGCAAACTTTCGGATTTTACTTTTTCTGATTGAAGTAAGTACATGAATTCTTATTTAATATATTTGAATATTGTGATTATGACTATGAGTAACTAAATTCCATAACTAGGGTTATGGGAACCCTAGTTACAAAGGAAAACGTATACCCTGGATCAAGTAAAGCATAAACAGAAATTAAGAATACCTGAGGCATACCTGTTACCACATCAGCGGACTTCTCCTGCTCCTCCCTGCCCTTCAAGGCGTAGAACTTGTTCCTCTTAGGAGGCTCGACTGCTGCTTCATACTGTGGATTAGGCCTATTATGAACATTACCTCTAGCCAGACCTCTTCTCTGTGGGCAGTCCTTGACCATTAGCCCGCTCATACAACAACCCAAGAAAGCATTAGTTCTCTATCTGCACTCTCCGTTGTGATCACGACCACGCATAGCACAGTCCATTTTGGGAAGCTGCATCTCACCTCCATTTCCCTTCCTAAGTTTGGGTCTGTCTCCTGTAGGTGTTGTACTCATCTGAGAGTTAGAGTTCCCTAAACTCGATTGCCCCTTTTTGAATCTGGGCTGTTCACGGGCACCAAAGTTGTTTCTGTTGCCTCCATTACTAGAATCTTCATGATCTTGAGGCTTAGGCCTGCCAGGATCAGGTACGCCCCACTTCTTCCGTATGTCGTCTACTTGTTTGACATGTACCTTCATCATTGAGATGTCCACGTTATCATGGGGCATCGCAGACCGACACTCCTTCTCTAGATCTCGGTTAATTCCTGTGAGAATCTAGCTCATCTCATCCGTCCAGTTAGATACAAGGGAAGTAGAATACCTGGATAGCTGAATAAACTTTAGGAAATAATCCCTGACTGTCATGGATCCATGTTAAAGGTTGTTGAACACCTCAACCTTGGTCTTTGATATACCGTGGTTGCATGGTGCTTTTAATGCTTTTTCCTTAAGTTTAGTGTGTGTCCAAAATGATTTTTGTATTAATTTTTATGTAAGTTTCTCCTTATTTGCAAGAAATCTGTCCAAAGAGTAACGCAGAAATTTTTTAGCAAGAAATGCAGAAGAGACCACCTATGGAACTTATGGCGGTCCATCGAGCCTATGACGGTCCATAGGTGACATCGTAGTGAGGAGAGAAGGTAATGAAGGAAGATTGGGAAGTCTGACCTAGTGTCGGATTACGGAAGTCCATGACGAACCATTATAGCCTTGAAGGTCCGTCATGATTGTTCGTCGTGATGATCAGAGACTATTCCTAGTACCTAAATTCCAACAAGTTAAATTATTATGGAACGGAGACCCTCGACGGACCGTCGTGCTTAGAACGGTCCTTCATACCTTTCAATGACGGTAATGAAGAAAGTAGCAGAAGAATTTGTTAAGTTTGGGATGACGGAGGCAATGACAGCCCATCGTGACCGTGACGGTCCATCACAAGGTCCGTAGACTCAGACGCGTTTGACAGATTTTCAGTAATTAGAATCCATTATTTATTAGGTTTTTGTTTTTATTAGTAATAGTTCGAAAAACCTCATTTTTGGGGTTAGACTTTTGGATAATCTTTAGTTATTTTGTTCAAGTAATTAAAGATTAATTCCAGAAATTATTGTACTTTTTATGGAAATGATTGTTGGTGCTTTTGTTGATTAATCAAGTGAATTTCAGGTTTTTATTCTTTCTCATTAAAGAAAGTGCATGAATTTTTATAATAAATGTATGAATAGTGTGATTATAACCATTGGTAACTAAACTCCATAACTAGGGTTGTGGGAACCATAGGTGATTAATGAATTAAAATCAAACTAAAATAGCAATTCTAGAATAGTGTTTAGCATGTATTGATAATTCTTTCATTGAAAAGTCTGTTAACAGATTGCCAACGTTAGAAATCGCCTGAATATTACTTGCCAGACTAAGGAGGTAGATAATAGGAAAAGAATTATCAACATAGATTTAGTGTACACTATCTAATAGGCTAGTGTAGATTGGTACGAGGTAATAACTAAGTCAAATATCGAATAAAATGATTAATATGATATAAAGGTAAGGGTTAGTATAGAACCGCACGTAGCTGGACCAAGATGCGGAGTGAAATTTTCTGGATGCTGGACCAAGGTTTTAGAGATACAGAACTTATCACTTTACATGCAAGATACTAGGAAGGAATTGTTATAGTTATAATTATTGACTTAGGAACCTGTGGGGAACACTTAAGCTCTAGTTACTTTGATTAATTGATTAAGTTCCAAGATTTCAATATGTTAGTTGTCTAATTTAATTTAGTTAATTAGTTTCATTAATTTAGAAATAAACCCCCCTCTTTTTTCTTTTGTCTTCTTCGGAAATAGTTGACTTAATAATAGTAATAATAGAATAAAGTTAAGTGTGAACTATTTCCTCGTGGGATCGACCCCAACCTCATTAGTTGGGTTCTTTACTTGATCAAAACCACTCTAGTTTTTACTTGAGAAGTAAGTTTGAGCGTATCAAATTTTGGCGCCGCTGCTGGGCAAAATAGTTTCAAGATTAACTTAAACATATTACAAAAGTTTAGTCAATATTTTCTTAATTTTCCTTTTCTATTGTTTTTTATTCTTACTGAACTAACTTTCTTGTATGCCAAAAACATGGAGAGGAAGAGAACCCTTGTTTCCCTACGACCGCGAATTAGAGCGTACACTACAAAATATGAATCAAAACTTGGGTATTAACGATGATGATCCAAACCAGAACATCCCAACTCATGTTGATGTTCATTGTCAGTTATTACCCGATGATCCTGGTGAAAATAAACAAAGGGGACAAAATCCCGCTCCACGCCCTCAAGAATACTACAGAGGTTATGATAACAATGCAGACTCTAATGACCCACTTGTCTTGCCCCCTCTACCACAAGGTCACATCTTTGTGTTAACTAGTAGTCTTATGAAAATCAATGCTAAAGGTTTGTTTTCAGTGCTACCTTCTGAGGACTTACATGCCCATATAGCTAAGGTAAGGGAAGTGTGTAAAAGATGTGTAGGGAGGCCAGATTTGGATTTGGATTTAATAGGACTAAAAGTATTTCCTTTCTCACTGACGTGAGAGGTTGCTATTTGCTTCACTGAGCTCCCTAATAACTCAATTTTCACTTGGAACCAACAAAGGCACATTTTCTTAGCACGTTATGACCCGATTTCAAAGAAACTAAATCAGAAAGACAGAGTACTACTTTGTGGCACTACAACGAGAGTCAATTAGAAATTCTTGGGAGAGATTCACTTCATTTTTTAGAAGCATCCCCAATCACCACAAAGATAATGAGTCACTAAAGGAATACTTCTATCGGGGACAGGATGATAATAATAAAGCGGTATTAGATACTATAGTGGGTGGTTCTGATGGGGAGTGTCCTTATGCCGAGATTGCTGAAAAGTTAAAGAAAATCTCTTGGATTAATAAAGCTTGGTGCACTAGGAAGTCAAATACTAGAAGAATAGCTTTGCAGTGCAATCCACAGACAACCTAGGCACAGATGAAATTCTTGAAGAGATGGCTTAGATGAGAACTGAGCTTGGGTTGGTATTAAAACATGTCACTGGGGTGCAGAAAAGATAAATGTAGTAAACTAATTGTCTAAACCACCACCACCAAATGGTGAATATTAATATTAGGAGGATGATTCCTATGTTGTAAATGAGCAGACGAAGGTTTTCCTACCGAATTCCTAAGGCTCAAATCAGGAGAACTGGTGCAAAGGTTATGGAAACCAAGGTTGGATCTATGGTAACTATAACCATGAGGGTAATTATGTCTGAGATGGAAATTACAACAACAACTATAACAGGGGTAACTATGGTAACAGAAATGATAAGAATGGTCTCTATGTTTCTCATTAATATCGAGAATGTGCTTCTAGGGATTGTGGAGGTAGTATGGCGCAATTGAGGATATGTTGCACAAAATAATGAGGAGTTTCGATGCTAGTGATGATCATATTAATGAACTAAGGAGTGATTTAGCGTGTAATGGGAAGAATGTCGATACACATGCAATATTGATTAAGCAACTTGAGTTGCAAATGGCCAAATTATTTGCGACTGTGAGCACACGGCAACCGGGCTTTGTTCCTAGCAACATTGTCCAAAATCTGAAAAATGGTGGACACTATATGTCAATCACTACTCGCGGTGGTAAGCAAACAATTGACCCACCTATGCCGTCTTATGAGGAAAAGGTGATAAAAGATAACGACAAAGTGGTAGAGGTTAGTGGTGAAGTAGAAGATAACACTGGAAATGATGCTGAAGTACCTAAAAATGTAACTCCCATGCCTAGTCCCCCCCTGTTTCCTCAAAGATTAGAGAAAAATACTAAGGATGGTAAATATCGGCATTTTATAACAATGTTGAAGCAGCTTTCTATCAATGTCCCTTTGGTAGAAGATCTAGAACAAATGAACGGTTATGCCAAGTATGTGACAGATCTGGGTACAAATAAAAGATCAGTCACTTTTCAGGGTGATGTTAAAATGCAGTATTGTAGTGCTATTACTACAAGATCTCTAGAACAAATGAAAAAAATATCCGAGTTCGTTCACTATTCCTTGTACAATCGGGTCATTACATTTTGCGAAAGCATTATATGATATGGAGTCAAGCATAAATGTCCAGATCAAGCATAAATCTCATGCCCTCTCGATTTAGAAGAAATTGTGTTTGGGTGATCCAAAGCCCATTGCGATGCGGCTACTGATGGTCTATCGAACAATTAAAAGGCCTATAGGGACACTCCACGATGTGCTAGTAAAAGTGGAGTCCTTCATATTTCCGGCAGATTTTTTTTATTCTTGATTGTGAAGTCGATTTAGAAGTTCCTATCATTCTTGGGAGGCCATTCCTTGCTATGGGTAGAGCCTTTGTTGATATGGAAAAAGGGGCAGATGAAATTTCGGTTGAACAATGAAGAAGTGACCTTCAACATTTGTAGGTCCATGAGTCGGTATCTGCTATATCCTACAAAGTTAGTATGTCATCCGAGACACAAATGGAAAATCGTCTCGGTGTAGAAGCATTAGCGGCTCTTGATCGTGGTGATGTTCGGTTTAAACTAAAGAAATATGAGTTAAACATGAAGAATCGCAAGTCTCCACTCGCGAAACCATCCATAGGGGAGGATCCAAAGTTAGAACTAAAACATCTCCCACCTCATCTCAGGTATAAATTTTAGGAAATGTTGACACTTTGCCAGTAATTATTGCATCAGACCTGAATGAACAACAAGTTGAGAGTTTGGTGAAAGTGCTAAAAAGGTTAAAAAGAGCTACTGGGTGGACTATTGCGTACATTATTGGGATCCCTCCTTGTATTTGTTCTTATAAAATCCAACTCATGCCCGATCATAAGCGAAGTATTGAGCACCAGAGATGCTTAAATCCATCTATGCAAGAGGTCGTAAAAAAGGAATTCATTTAATGGTTGGATGCCTGAGTAATATATCCGATCGCTGATAGTAGTTAGGTTTGCCCTATTCAGTGTGTACCTAAGAAAGGAGGAATAACTGTGGTCCCCAATGAGAAAAATGAACTTGTTCCAATCAGACCAGTTAATGGATGGAGGGTGTGTATGTATTATCGTAAATTAAATGCATTTACTTTAAAAGACCATTTTCCTATGCCCTTCATGGATCAGATGTTGGATAGACTTGCTAAAAAAGGGTGGTATTATTTTCTTGATGAAGTCTGAGTAATCAAGTGTCTTAAGTCGTGTCGCGACATTTAATCAGGCGCTGGTTGGAAGTCAACCTGATACGTATCCTCTAACCCAACTATAGTTTTATTTCTAGTAATGGTAGCATTTTCTACTAATTGGTATTAAATTTGTAGGTAGCACATCACTAGGAAATTCTTCAAAAAATCACTCCGTAACATTCACTAACGGATACATCGACGGACCGTCACGCTTGTGATGGACCATCGCATTAATCCATCGTGCCAGGTACATTTTTTCTTTTATTTTCTAAGTACTCTCTGACGGACATCTACGACGGACCGTCATACCCAGATGGTATGTCCTGCACAACCGTCATGGTTGTCAATGTCCCTTGTCCTAAGGGTCTCCATTTTATTCCTATGTGTACACTAACGGACATCTACGGCTGATCCTTGTACCCTCAACGGTCAATCCTTCACAACCTTCATGATAGCCAGAGACCCTCTCTTAAGGGTGTCCATACTTTTTCCATGTGCCCCACGACGGACATCGACGACGCACCGTCATTATCACGACAGTCCATCCTGCTTATCCGTCATACCTATTAGAGACTTTCCTTCTGAGAATCTTCAAATAAACATTGTTTAAGACATAAAGGACCCCATGACGGTCCGACATACTCACGACGAGCCGTCACCTGGTCCATCGTGTTTCACAACTACTCCAAAGATGTGGAGACAGTGGGAGGCACGACTGATAGTGTTGTTGCTGATAAGGACACTTCTGAGGGTGTCTAGACTACTTATGTAGTGGGTTCTGAGAAACCGGACCCACCAGCTTGCTGATCGCTAGCTCTTTGCGCCTCAGGTTTGCTTCACCTTCCACTCTCGTATTTCAATTTTTTATGCATTGGGGACAATTGCATATGATTTTGTTGGGGGTGTGTAAATGGAAAGTGAGTGCTAGGGTGAAGTATGATTAACCTAATTCGCGATCCTCTTTTGGGGTTTTCTTGCCTATGTTCTTTTTTCCCCAAAAGACTGATTACTTTTATTGTTGAACCGCATGTTATATCGTGTGTATATAGTATAACTCTGAAGCATGATGGCTAAAATAATTATGATATCCCGATATGAAAATGATGCATGAGTAGGTATAATAATTAAATATTTTGTGGCTCTAAATATGATATAGAGATAAACTACTGCATGACCTTGATCTAAGACTCAAACTAGGTGTCTTATAATCTGGGAATGTAATGAATGTCATGTGATTGTGAGGAAAATTTGAAGGATCCACCATTTAGACTGAGCTAGATCTTGCCTGATAGTCTTGCTACAAGTACGACAAAATGAAATATTAGGAAATGATCATAGGCCTTTGTTCGAAATAGTCACTCTTAATCCCAAACATAAAAAATCAAAAAAACAAATGAAGTTAATCTCGTATGATCCAAATGATTTTAGCCTAAAATCATATCTTTCTTTTTCACCCCAACTGATCTTCTCAGGAAACAATGTGTTGGCCCTGGTCCCTCCTTGTACATATGCACCTCAGTTTATGCCAAAAGCATATGTTGAGAGTGGATAATGCATAAAATAACCTTGTCGTGGCTCTGGCCTAATCGTGGGTATTGTGAACCTTGACTCATGGAATAGTCATGAGTTGAGAGTGGATGTTATAAGGAATACTCCGGAAAGTGGTGTTGAAAGAATAAAGAGAAAGAAAGAACAAAACAGAAGTGATTAAATAAAAGTCACTTACCTATAAGGATAAGAAAGGGAAAAAGAAAATTGAGAAATTGGGCGAAATAAAACGATAAAAAGGTGGTACGTTTAGCCAATATGTCAAGGAGGTAAACAAGTCACTAAAGTATACCTAAATATACCCTACCTTACCCTGAGCCTATGTTACAACTTAAGAAAGTCCTATTGTGATCCTAAGAGTTGTATGGAGAACTTAAAGCAGTGAAAATAAGGGCAGGCTAATGGCAATATGTATGAATGAGTTGTGAATTTGTTCTGAGAGTTAGTGTTCAAAAGTAATCCTTAGTGAAAAATGAGGATGTTGTTTTGAAATGACGACTCTACTTGCAATTTTTGAAATATTAGCACCTCCGTGAGAAATTGAAGAGGTAGGTGCCAGTCCATGGTGAGTCTGTGTCAAGGTCTGGTTCCACATTATTAAAGCCTAATAGTGATAACATGCATAAACGTGATGAGAATGATCGAATTGATGGCCAGATGATTGTGAAAGATAACATATGGATACTCTTTTACAACAATTTTGTATTAGTCATAGTGCGTCTCTTGAGGAAAAACAAATAATTTTAGTTGAGGGTGTTGATGTACCGTGGTTTCACAGTACTTAGTGATTTTTCCTTATGTTTAGTGTGTGTCAAAAAGCCTTTTTGTATTGATTTTTATGTAAGTTTCTCCTTATTTGCAGGAAATCTGTCCAAAGATGACCGTGGAAGTTTTTTAGTGAGAAATACAGAAGAGACGACCTAGAGAGTTTATGACGGTCTGTCGAGCCTGTGACAGTCCATAGGTTACGTCGTAGTGAGGAGAGAAGCTACTGAAGGAAGATGGTGAAGTCTGACCTAGTGTGGAATGTATGAAAGTCCATAAGGACCGTCGTAGCCACGACGGTCCGTTCCGCTGGTTTTTCGTAATGATCAGAGTAGTCCCAGAATCCAAATTCCAAGAATTTAAAGTATTTTGGAGCGAAGACCATAGACGGACCGTCCTGCTTGGAACTGTCCCTCATACCTGTTCTTTGGGGGTAATGAATAAAGCAGAAGAATAGTTTGTGAAGTATGAGACGACAGAGGCCATGTCGGCCCATCGTGACCATGATGGTCTGTCACGAGGTCCATCGACTCAGACACGTTTTGACATATTTAGAGTAATTAGAATCCTTCTTTTATTAGGTTTTTGTTTTCATTATAAATAGTTCGAAAAAACCTTATTTTTAGGGTTAGACTTTTTTATTGTTAGACTTTTGGATAATCTTTAGTTCTCTTTTTCGAGTATTGAAGGATTAATATCAGTAGTTGTTACACTTTTTCTGTAATTGATTGTTGGTGCTTTTGTTTATTAATCATGTGAATTTCTGGATTTTATTCTTTCTCATTAAAGTAAGTGCATGAATTCTTATATTAAATATATCAATAGTGTGATTTTGACCATGGGTAACTAAACTCCATAACAAGGGTTGTGGGAACCATGAGTGAATAATGAGCAAAATCTTACTAAAATAGCAATTCTAGAATCGTGTCTTGCATGTATTTATAATTCTTTCGTTTAAAAGTCTTTTTAACGGATGGGCTACGTTAGAACTCGCCTTAGTGCTACTTCCCAGACCAAGGAGGTAGATAATAGGAAAAGAATTATCAACATAGATTTAGTGTACACTATCTAATAGGCTAGTGTTGATTGGTACAAAGTAATAACATAGTCAAATATCGAATACAATGCTTAATTTGAGGTAAAGGTAAGGGTTAGTATACCAATGTATGTAGCCGGACAAAAGTGCGGAGTGAAATTTTCTAGATGCAGGACCAAGGACATAAAGATACATAACTTATCACTTTACATTCAAGATACTCGTAAAGAATTGTTATAGTTAGAATTATCTTTTTACGAACCTGTGGGGAACACTTAAGCCGTAGTTATTTTAATTAATTGATTAAGCTTCGAAATTTGGATCTCCTTGTTGTTTACTTTAATTAATTTAATTAATTTAATTAATTTAGAAAAAATCCCCTCCTTTGTCTTTGTTTTTCTAAGGAAATAGTTGACTAAATAATAGTAATAATAGAATAATGTAAAGTCTGAACTATTTTCCTCATGGGATCAACCCCAACATCATTAGTTGGGTTCTTTATTTGATACGACTGCTTTACTTCTTATTTTAGAATTAAGTTTGAGCGTATCATCCTCTCTCATCTCCCTGGGAAAGAATCTCTCAAGGAAAGATGTCTTAAACAGCTCCTAGGTGAACGAAACTCCACCCTAAACTCAGATATCTTGCCACATCTTGCACCAAGGTTGTGCAACCTTCGTGTGTTGATAGAAAGCCACTCTGCTTTCTTAGTATATGTGGCCCCCATATCCACCAAGATCTTATGCATCCCATCAACAAACTCCTGAGGATCCTCTGAAGTCTTAAACCCTGTGAAAATAGGAGGATTGATCCCCCTAAAGTCTATCAGTCTGTCATCCATACTATTAAAAAGTGGATTCTCCATTTCAACATTCTGGCGGTTGACCTTGTCAATAATGTCCTAGGCCTGTATAGTTATGGCATGTTCCATCTAGGACACAGATGCCCTCACCTTAGCATCAGACTAGCAGGGTTAACCGACATAGCATCTCCTTTAACTGGAGCTTTGGGTAGAACATGATGGCCTTAAGTAGCTGATCCGCCTCTCCTTTCACCAATTGTTCTCCTAGTATTTATTTTCTGAAAAACAAAAAGTATTTGTGTTATACATGCTCATAACACAAAGAAAATCAAACATTAGGAAAGGCACAATATCATCAAAAGAAGGGAAATTTTCCTATGCATCATGCAACCTCTATTTCTAGAAAGGGGTGCACTTCACTACCATGACTTAGAAGCTACTCAATGTGGACGATGTGAACTTATTATCATCGTAATTTAACCTAGACGAGACTGGCATCGTTGACCTCTCAAAGGTTGCAAACAAGCCTACATACGTCTTTCTTACTTCATCTAAGATAATTTTAGCGGAAGATTTGAAACTTTTTTTCTCTTAACATACATGTACACATACTACTTAACATCATAGGTGTTCACAAATAAACCATCTAATAAATAAATAATCAAATGAAAAAATTAGTTCATAATTTTACTAAGCGTATTTTTGCAAAAACGGAACAAAAAATACAAAGTATGAAAAAAAATGGAAAGAAAAACTAGTGGAACATGCTCCACCAGCTACAGCCTACATCTAAGCTAGATTGTAACGGTAGACGCCTTCGAAATAATGAGAGCCTACCAAGTATGGATGAAATCTCCACGTCTTGATAGATGCAATCTCAACATGTAAGCTCTATCGTCCACATGTGCCTGCACCTAAAATTATAGAATTGTATGGGATTAGTATACACTTGTACTAATTATGGGTATATGAAAGAACACCAAGGACATTCATGAGTAAGACAGCTCTTTCCTAACAACATGATTATTGAGAGTAACATTCATCATCCTACTTATCATAGTGCACACAAAATATAACATCTTACACACAACACATAACATATTTCATACAGTATATAACATATTGCATATAACACATAACATCTTTCATATCATTTGTACATATGTCATGAGACCTTGGAATCATGGATTTATCATTAAGACTTTCTAATAATTAGGACTTAACCTATGGAACCTCAACTAGGGAGCCTTTTTTAGCAAAAACAGAGTCTGCTTCATTCATTTGTATGTACATTACTTCATTTCGTTCATAGGCTAGTGTGAACACAACTTATACCTAGGATGAAGTTTAAGACTTTCATCGGGTTCACTGTGCAATGATAAAAAAATGACCTAGTGTCATTACTTAGGTCTAGCTGACCTCTTGATTATCCTATCCGAACACCTTTGGTATCATTCATTTCATTATGTGAATCATTTCTGGCTGGCCTCACTCATTCATTGGGATCTTTAACTTTTACCGACATAGATCAAGTGAGCATCATGAAATCCAGTGTCTCCCCACACCAAAAAGAGGTGGAATCACTGGAAAAAGTGACCCAAAACATCCTAGCGTACATGGGAATTGAACCCCTCTAGATCTCTATATTGGCAGTATATGTTTGAAGACTAGGAGATATAAGGAGACCGATACCCGGCATGCCGAACAGTATAATCTCATGAGATTTACGTGAACCTCAATCATTCCCGAATGAAGGCGTCATTGCTTATATAAGTCTATCGGTGCTCAGTATAAAATTCCATTACATTGAACTCATCCGTTATGGAAGATGGATTCTAGTATGAGGAAATCATAGATCAATAGATGATTTATCATCTCATCATTAGTATTAAGTGTGTGAATCTCAAAACGTTAAATACAGTGTTCATAAAGACTGGTCTGTTCATTAACTTTACACTCTAATAAGTGAGTACGTTTTGGTAACATTTACTTAGGCTCATCTGAGATTGCTCTCATCTTTTACATTAGCCTCATATAATGTTGTCACCACAATAAGTAGCATTAGCACACTTGCTCTTCATTAGTACTCACCCCTTTTTACATGAATGTTCATTTCATCATATGTCACTACACTTGACCATTAAGTGTGTTTAATACTTTTACTTAAACCCTCGAGGGTTTCATCATTTCATTGTTCATAACATCATTTCATTACATAAATCTTAGGTTCATTTAATTCTAATATATGCTAGACTTATGGGTCTATTCATACAAGCCATGAGGCTTAATTCATAGTTCGTTTAAGTGATTCATATCTTCCTAAGATTATGTAGTACAAGACTTAGGAATCTTGTATGTATGCCAAAATCTCGATTCCGATCTATGTAGGCAACATTATTTTGAAAATATTTTCACGTATGACTTATTATCAATACGGAAATTCGGGGAAGGGAACCCGATTTCGATCCTTGGACAACAATTACATGTCTCTTTTTATATATTTCTGGTCACACAACATTGGACCCGAGATCTATCCCCAACATTGTTATTTTTTTCTATATTTTTTCTTTTTCTTTCATCAATTGGGGGACGAAGAGGTTGTGGGATAGATCCTCCACAACCTCGTTATTTTATTTTCATTCGATCTTGACTTTTCTGAGTTGACCGTGAGGTTGTGTGATCGAACCCACATAGCCTCAATTTTTTTTATTTTAATTCTCATTTTCTACCTAGGGGTCATGGGTTCGATTCCCACGCCTCACTCTTATTTTCTTTTAATTTTTCCTTAAACTTGACGGATAGGTTGTGTGTTCGAATCCCACTCCTCAGTAACCTCACTTGTTTTTCTTCACTTATCATGACAGTTTAAACAACCTAACTTGGCAGAAATTAATCAACAAGGTGCTGGAAAATTTAGTTACATTTTAAGCTTGTTTTCCATTTCATTACACGTTAGTTCTTCATGGATTCGTTTAGCCAAGATATTATCACTCAAATCAGCCACATTTCATATCATATGAACATCACGATTTACATCAACATGTGTAAATGAAATCCAAAGAACCAACATGCCATTTCAATTCCTAAAACGTGACCAGTAGTCGCAAGAACACACCCAAACGCACGTAGTAACATTTTCAAAAAACATCAACATAAGTCACATAAAAATGGACATACATATAAACACATGATCATCACAAAAACACGTTTATCCCTAGTTTTCTACAAGAAAAAAATAAGAAACCTATGATTCAATGATAGCTAGTGATAGGGACATGAACTAGGGACAAAGAGAGAAGAGAACCCATACCTTTTTGATGTTCAACTCTTGACTTGCTGGCAAAAGAACTACTCCAAACACAGGTCCAACACCGAAAATTCAACACCAAAGTCGACGGACAACGTTCTCTTTGGTTACGCGATTGATTTCATTGTTTGTTTTTCTTCTTTTGTGGTGAGTCCTTAAAGTGTGAAGAACTTCAATTATCTTTCTTTTCTTGACGTTTTTTCGGCCAAGAGAACGTGAAAGAGAAGAGATATTGAACGTGTGCTGAGAGATAGACGTGAGATGAGAGAGTTATCTTAGGCTTAGGAGTACAGTTTAGGACTTAGCCAAATAATGTTTAGTTAAATATTAATAATCTGATTTCGCTTTTATTGTAAACCAGAAAATAAATAATAAATATTAATTAATTACATTAATTTACCAACTTAAATAAACAAAAACAATTTAAATCATCGCTTCCAACTAGGTTCGAACTCGAGTGGAGCAAGACTTCACTCTGAGATCTAACTTTCGGCCCTCTGTCCCCAAAATGTCCCTCAAGCTTATTAATTAAATAATTAATTATATAGTTAGAGTAATAACAATACTACCCTTAGCTTGTAGAAAGACCATTTTACCCCGAGACCCTCAAAACCTAAGATTTTCCCTTTTTTTGTCCGATAAAAACTCATACGAGTAAAGTTTCATATTCGAGGGCCTTCAATGCTGGACCCAATATTTTATAGCTCAAATAACTCTCCAAGTTAGTTGGATTTGTTGTAGGAAGTGTTCAGAAGTCTTGTTCTATGATCATCAATTCGTGTAAACCCGTACTAGTCCTGGGCATTCTAGGTACATTAAGCATTACTTAGCATATCTATTTTTAGGGTTGTCACAAACTTAGAACAACGAATTATTCATTCTAATGATGAGAAAAATACTTCACAAAATCGGTAGGTTGGCAAACTAAATTTCTTTAAATAGGAAAAAGAGGTGTATTGATTAATCATGTATTTCTCTTGCACAAATGCTACACCCTATAAACAATAAATCCTCCTATTGGTGTACAAAAAAAATGTATAAAAGATTTCTTTTGGGTGGTTCAATTAGAAAAAGAAAATTCATTGGGCCTTTTGGAACTCGATGTGTTACCTATATGATGAAGGAGGTATGTTTTAAGAATAAATCATGACATTTGTAAAGCTTTTAATACCAATAGTGGTGAACCTTAAGGGCGACGAACTCTATATAGAAGGAGTTACTAAAGGTTATGTATTGCCAAATGATTTATCCTGTGATTAAGAGGTGGTGCTTGGGAAACTATCAACCTTGGAATTCTATGTGCAAAATCAAAATTACTATGGATACATATATACTATGTAAAATAGGAAGTGAATATATCTTAGTATGGAAAGATAATTGAACGAGATGTAGAGCTCTCTGGCAATTTTTCCTTGATGATAGAAAATCAAGATAGCAACTGATATCTACATCAATGGGCCATGCCATTAGCAAGGTTGGGACATTTTCATACCTAAACATGTGATGGATCATATTCATAGTATGATTATAGATTTGTACTTGAATATCAACGATCGGCCTATTTGGACTCCAATGCAAAGTGGTTCCTTCACACTGACCTTGTCTTGGGAAATTCATAGGCAGATGAATGATATGAGGTTGTTTGATTCCAACACCTGGTGTAAGAAAGTACCCATCAAGATGAGTTTCATCCTATGGAGAGTACTGAGAAATTGAATCCCCATAGATTGTAAACTTACGAAGATAGGAATTTTAATGCCGTTAAAATCTCGCTGCTGCAAATCACCTCAGCAGAAAGATGTTTACATTTAACTTGCTCAGGGAAATTTGCAAAAAAGATTTAGTCAATTCATTGTTGACCATTGGGGATTCCTTTTGATAACATTCCCATCATAATGCTAATCAAGTTCTGGTGGACTTGGATAACACATAATCCAGTCCCAAACATGCTAATGAAATATTTTCTCTGCTATCACCTTCTGGGAATTGTGGAAAGCAAAATGTGGGGATAAATATGGTCATGACATTTACAACACAAGGAAAACTATTAACTATATATCTACATCTTTAGACCTAATTCTTAAAGGAAAATTTGATAAGATAAAGGTAGACCCCGACTAGGAATTAGTATGTTAATTGATGATAAGCGAGATCTCTTATAAAAGAATGTTCAAGTTAAATGGTTGAAGCCCTCTAATAGCTTTGTGAATCTTAATTCTAACGGAAGTTGTAAAGTTGTTTAATGTGGAGGTGGAGGAGTGATTCGGTACCACCGTGGGAACCTTATTTTTGCTTATTCACTAAATTTTAGACATGGTACCGACAATTGGTATGAAGCTAAAGCATTGTTTTATGGAGTTGAATGGTGTGTGACGAGTGAATATGATTATATTTTAGCGTAAAGTGACTCCTAGGTCTTGATGAACTCAATAAATGGCATCAACTCTATGGCATGGATAATTAATGATGAAGTACGGCAATTGAATGCTCATAGAGACTGCTAGCTTCATTTTAAACCAATACTACAGAGAGACAAACAAAGTTGCAGACCATCTGGCAACTCTTAGTTACAACAATCCTAACGAGATGGCCTATGATGTTTTTGTAGAACTACCGACTAGACTAAGGGACTAGTGAACATGGACAGGTGGGAGATGACGATCTTTAAAACTAAGAAGAAGAGTAATGAACTAATTTGAGAAATTTCTTGAGAACAATTCGGATACTTGCAATAGATAATATAGATTTTTATATATTTCTCACATAGTTAATATAGCCAAAAAAATCCACCTCTTGCTTTTTTTCATCTCAAGTAGGATAGCTTGATATCCTCTTCTCTTATGAGGGAGTAGTAATTCACTAAGTATATCTCCCTCATATCATATAAAACTTTTGGTATAAGCTGAATAAAATACCTTTTTGGTTTATAAAAAATGAAAAGATATATCATTTAGACTCTAATCCTTGGCCTTATAAAAATTTTCAAGTCCTAAAACTACCCACCCTAATTTCATTCTCTTAATTTTATACATTCTCTCCTCGATTTTTTTCAAAATCTTCTCTCTAGACCAAGAAAAAAGAAGTGAGGTTCTTTAAATTCAAGCATCATTTCTACATCACCGCTTAGGGATTGAATCAAGTTATGCAGTTATTCTATCAAGGTTGTAACACCTTGTACATCTAGAATGTCTAAAGAGAGCTAAAAAGCATGTTCTCGAACCTAAAATAGACCATGGAACCTTTAGGGAATCCTAAAAGGTCTGTTTACGGGTCCACCAGCTGTTTAAGGGAGGCATTTCAACCGTCTACAGCGCTGCCACGATTTACGTCTCTTGGATGGGACCCTAGAAGACCCATGGTGACTTATATGACCCATTGAGGGGTCTTATAGTTGCTTGTCAACTTTTGATTTGATATCAATTCTTTAAAATGTTGGAATGATTTTTATAGTTATTAAGGTCAAAAGAATCTCCAAACAGAAAGTTTAGGTTAAAGTTTTCTAATCCATTGAGTATCAATATGATATTTTACTTTGGCAAAATTCAAATGACCATATATCTCAATACATAATGAATTTTCTACAAATTATCTTTTCATCTCCAGAAAGTTTCCTCCATTTTAGGTTTGGAGCAAAACGTTATGCTCATTTTAGTAATACTCTATTAGACAATCAAAGTTGCATAGATGACTCTACAGATACTATAGTTTTTCACGAACTATAGAGCCCTAAAAAGTCAATAATGCCTTTTTCTAACGAAACTTCATCAATTTTAAGTTAGGTTCATTTGGGTCTTTCCCCTATGTGTTCGATACCTGAGCTATGATATTTAAATTCTTATTTTAATCCTATACCACAATATATTATATATATTTAATGGCTTAAAAGGTGTCAATGAGTTCTTATACGTTCATAAACATTTAAAGTTTTTAGAATAATGTTCCAAGAGGAGAATAAATGTTCTTTGAATTTCGTCCATTTATCCAAGATTTGATAAATAGAATGCATGAACTCGAGGTACTATCCTTTGTTTGTAAATTAATATTAGGAATGATAAGATTTACTTCACATGATCGTTAGCGCTTGTGATAATAAATCATTTACTTATAAAAGAATCTTATGTAGAAAAACTGTCAAGCACTTGAAAATGGTTGATTAATAGTGCATGAGTCTGAGTGCAAATGTGTAACTCAAAGTATTTATAACTTCATTGTAAAAAAACAGTTTATTGTGGGGACATGATGAGTTCACAAGATTGACTCATTTAGGTATATATTTTAATAGAAATAATGTCGTCAAATTATTATTTTACCTGAATATATGATGAAATCCCTAAGTTTCAGGTATTTAAAGTTTGAAGGAAATCATGGAGATTGCATGAATAAAAAGAACAAAAAGGCTAAAAATAACGAAGAAATGTTAACCTCGTGATCGCCTAATTTCTTGGCGAACTGCTAACATGATCATCAGTTTTCCTAATTGTTCAAAGTATGTCATCCCAAAAGAGCAGGGTAAATGATATGGTTAAGATCACCAAAACCATTAGGCGACATTTTGAAAAGGTCACTCAACAGCAGAAAGTTATAGAATGTTAGAGCACAAAATAAGAAAAACAACGGTGAATAGTAATTTCATTCTGTGTATTGCCGATCCAATTGGTGTTATATGACCTAATCACCAAGGAGCGGATGATTTTTGTAAACAAGTGGTCAAAGGAAATGTATCAAGGAAGAGGGAAATTTTCAAAACCTATCGGCAACCACATCAAGATTTCCTTTAGTTATAGTTAGTTAGTTCCAGAATTGATGATGAATTGAGGACAAGATGGAGGAGCATTTGTTGCATCGCCGAGCAATTCCGCGAAGCAATCCTATGTCTCCTAATGAAACTAAGCATGGAAATTTTGAGGTAAGATGTAAAACCATAAGTCGCTGAGTTGATCGGCAACTTTGACTAATTATGCTGAATGATCTGCTGTATCACATATATTAGAAAACAATAAATACTAGTTAGAGTTAGAATTTAAAGAGTGTAACAATATTATAATTTTCATCTATAATATTACTTTTTCATATTTGTTATCTTAGTTTGAAAGGTTTTCAAAGACTTGAAGAAGAAGAGATTTTCATCTCCTTCAGTTCGGAATTGCATCTCTTGGATGTTTCATGCTTGGCTTATATTAAGACTTAAATATTCATACCCATTTGAATGCAAGGTCATTTAGGAATAAATTTATATATCCTAAGACAAGGCTAAAAAACACCAGTTGTGTGATGTGATTTGCAAATATCGGTTAGATAAGTTGTTGGGTCTTTCTTCCTGATAGTTTAATGGTATTTTAATTGTGATTTAGTTTAGTAGTTGTGGATGAATTTAATGAATTTATAGTTGGAAATTCAAGTTCGTATGTGTTTTCGGCTTGTTTGTGAGAGAAGCCATAAAACATAGACTACTAAAGTTATGGCCGGTGTGAGTGGGTTGACATAAGGTTTAGCTCGAGAGAGTGAACCCTAGTATCACCCGCACATTTATCTCAAGAGTGTGAGTGGGCTAAGGCGGTTTCTTCTCTTCATGTGCAAAGTATCTGTTCGGGAGGAAGACACTTGAAATGGGATAAGTTGCTCGAGAGAGAGCTTATCACACTTAAAGTCTAGCCTCGACATAGTTGTTCCATGATTTCTGTATTAAAATCATGTACCCAATGATTTAGTCTATCCCATATTCTATTCATATCTCGAGAATTCACCCTCTCAATTATTTATTTTCTTTGTCATTTTTCATTGTTTTTGTTTATTTGTTACAAACCCCAAATGGATTTTTTACACCTGGTCCTAAGCTACATATGGAGATTTTTATGATGTTTTCAAGAGACTAGAAAAGGAGATCATAAACATGGAACATAACATGCAGCCTGATAGGTCTCCAACTACAAGAACTACACTCAACAAGACGAAAGTTGAGTATGTGTCTTACTTAAAACATCAAGAGAAAATTTTGAGAGAAAAAGCAAAAGTGTGATGTCTAGTAAATGGGGTTACAAACTTAACATACATCCATAAGGCTATCCGAGATAAATGAAGAAGGATAAGGATCAATAAGATATTGGACGAGTATCAACCATGGGTACAAGGTAATGCTAATGTGTCTGAAGCAGGAGTTATGTAATTCAATGAAATATCCGGTCAGCTACCTGATTATAAATACTTCCAAGCCTTGGAGGGTATCAGCATTGCTATCACAGATGATATCAACCATGCATTGACAACATTTCTGATGGATAAAGAGATAAAAAGCAACTTCATGACCATGGATCTCTACTGGGTCCCTATGCCTGATGGATTGACAAATAAGTTTTTTTAAGACTTATTGGGGAGTGGTAGCCTCTATGATTACTAAAGCTTTGCATTTTTTTCTTTTATTGTGATTGTATTCTAAATGGTTCACTCGTACTAACATCGCCATGATTCCCAAAACTAATCACCCCTCAACAATTTTTTAATATGAGGACTATTAGCCTTTGTAATGTAATATGTAAAATTTTCTATAAAGTTGTAAACTCCAGACATAGTAAGGTCCTTCCACTTTTGATTAGTAATAACAAAAAGTGGTTCCATCAATTGTATATATATATTACAGGGAACATTCTTCTTTAACAACAACCTATTCAAGACATAGGTTCTGCTAATATGGAAAGCAATGTTGTTCTTAAATTAGATATAGATAAAGATTATTATAGAGTCTCTTGTCCTTATATGTGCATTCTCATGAGAAGGATGGGGTTCTGTTTGAACTAGGGGTTGACTTAATTTTAGGCATATCTCTGGTAACTTGTATTCCTTATTAGTTAATGGAAATAAATATGAATTTTTTCAATCCAAGAGGGGTCTGAGACAAGCAGATCCTCTCTCTCCTTCCTTGTTTGTTATAAGTGTTGAATTTCGGTCTTTTTAACTTAACAAACTTAATCATAACACTGAATTCATTGGATTTACCATGAATAAAGGGGACTAATCATTAATCATCTAACATTTGGCATTGATATTATATTATTTTCTTGTGGAGCCAGGTGATCTCTGGAGTTGATGATGTAAGTTTTGGGCAACTACTAAAAACTTTCAGGACAACAGGTTAACTAGATCAAATCTAGTGTGTCACTTTATAGCAAAGAACACTCTCAATCTAAGCAAAGGATTCAAGAGATCAATTGTAAGACTTAATAATGTATACAAATCAAGTACTTGGCAGACAAATATATCAAAGAAGGAAAAACAATGTCTTATTCTTTGGAATGATAAGCAAATAACTTCACAAGATCGGTGGTTGTAAGGCTAAATTTATTTCAATAGGAAAAAAAGTGTTTTGATAAATCTTGTACTACTCTCGCTTTCAGGCTACACCATATAAACAATACATCCTCGTTTTTGTGTGTTAAACCAAATGGAAAAGATGTTTAATAGATTTCTTTTTGGTGGTTCATGTGAGAAAAATAAAATTCATTAGGCCTCTTGAAACTCGATGTGTTACCTATATGATGGAGGACATATATCTGTTAGAAGACATCAAGACATTTGTAAAGCTTTTAATACCAATACTGGTGAACCTTAAGGGAGACCAACTCTCTATACATGGAGTTTCTAAAAGCCAAGTACTGCCAAAGGATTCATCCTGTGATTAAGAGGTGCTGCTCGGGAAACTATCACTCTTGGAATTCTATGTGCAAAATCAAGAGTACTATAGATAAATATATATTATGGAAAATAGGGAGGATATGTCTTGTGTCGCAAGATAATTGGACAGGATTTGTAGCTCTCTGGCAACTTTTCCTCTATGATAGAAAACCAAAATAGGAAAAAAAATGATATCTACATCAATGGGCAATGACATTGCGTAGGTTGTGACATTTTCATACCTAATCATGTAATGGAGAACATTCATAGTAGGAATGAAGATTTGGACTTCAATATAAATGATACGCCTATTTGGACTCAAACACAAAGTGGTTCCTTCACACTGACCTCGTCTTGAGAAATTCAGAGGCAGAAGAATGATAAGAGTTTGTTTGATTCAAATACCTGGTGTAAGAAAGTACCCGTCAAGATGAATTTCATCTTATGGAGAGTAGTGAGAGACTTAATCCCCACAGATTGTAAACTCACAAAGATGGGAATTGTTATGCCATTAAGATGTTGTTGCTGCAAATCACATCAGGAGAAAGATGTCTACCATTTAAGCTGCTATGGGAATTAGCAAAAAATATTTAATCAATTCTCTGTGGACCATTGGGGATTCCTTTAAATAAAATTCCCATCATAATGTTAACTAAGTTCTTGTGGACTTGGACAACAAATAATCTAGTCCCAAACATGCTAATGAAATATTTCCCTACTATCACCTTGTGGGAATTGTGGAAAGCAAGATGTGGGGATAAATATGGTATGGACATTTACAACACAAGGAAAACTATTAACTATATATCTACATCTTTAGACATAATTCTTAAAGTACAATTTAATAAGATAATGTTATACCCCAACAGGGAAACAAAATGTTACTTGATGATAAATAACATCTCCGACAGAAGAATTGTTTTTGAAGATTAATTCTGCCGAAAGTGGTGAAGATAGTTATTGCGGAGGTTGAGGGGTGATTTGAGACCACCGTGGGAATATTACTTTTGCTTATTCACTAAATCATAGACATGGTACCAACAATCATGCAGAGGCTAAAGAACTCTTGTATGGAGTTGAATGGTGTGTGATGAATAAATAAGAGTACAATTTTGCGAAAAATGACTCCAAGAACTTTGTGAACTTTGTGAATTACATCAAATCTATAACACGGAGAATTTATGATGAAATAAGAAAATTTAAATCTCATAGAGACTATTAGTTGTATTTTAAGCCACTACAACACAGAGCCAAACAAAGTAGTAAATCATCAGGCATATCTTAGTTACGAAAATTCTAACAATATGGCCTATGATGTTTTTTTAGAACTACTTACTAGAGTAAAGTAATAATGAACATGTATATGTGGGAGATGACAAACTTTACAACCATGAAGAAGAGTAATAATCTAAATTTGAGAAATTTCTTGCGAAACTTGTATACTAGCAATAGATAATATACATTTTGTTATATTGGCTCACTTAGTTAATATAACCAAATGTAAAATCTACCTCTTGCATTTTTTCATCTCAAGTGGGATAACTTGATATCCTTTTCTCTTATTAGGGGTAGTAATTCACTATGTGTAATCTCCCTTAGATAATACACATCTTTTGCTATAAGATGAAAAAAATAACTTTTTGGTGAAATATAAAAGAAAAGTTATATCTTTTAGACTCTAACGCTTGGCCATATAAATGGATTTAAGGTCCTAAAACTACCTATCCTAATTTCATTACTTTAATTTTATTCATTCTCTCCTAGATTTCCTCCAAAAACCACTCTCTAGACCAAAAAAGAAGAAACAATGTTCTTCAAGTTCAAGTCCTATTCTACATCACTAATTATGGCTTCAATCAAGTTATATAGTTATTCCATCAAAGTTGTAACACCTTGTAAATTTAGAAAGAGAATAAAGAGGGCTAACAAGCAAGTCCTCGAACCTGAAATGGACCATGGAACGTTCAGGGAACTCTATACGGTCTGTTTAGGAGTCCACAAGCTGTTTAGGGAAGGTATCCCAACTGTCTAGGGCTTCCAGGATTTGAATCACTTCAATGGAACCCTAGAATACTGATAGTGAGTTATATGACCATTTGAGTTGATATCAACTCTTTAAAATGTGGGAATGATTTTTATAGGTATTCATGTCAAAAGAATCTCCTAACACAAAATTGAGTTGAAAGTTTTCGAATCCATTGAGTTTCAATATGATATTTTACTTGGTTCAAATTCAAATGACCACATCTCTCAATACTGAACGAATTAGACGACCAATGACGTATCAAATTAATGTTCTACAAGTCCTCTTTTCAAGTCCTTAAAGTTTGCTCTATTTTATGTTTGGAGCAAAATGTTAAGCTCGTTATAGTAATACCCTATCAGACAATCAAAGTTTAACGAATTACTATACGACTACTATAGTTTTTCACGAACTGTAGAGTCCTAAATAGTCAATCAAGCATTCCTTTAAGGGAACTTGATCAGTTTTAATTCAGGGTCATTTTGATTTTCCCCATATGTGTTTGGTACCTAAGATATGTTGTCTAAATTCTTATTTTAATAATAAACCACATTATTTTACGTAGGGTTAAGGGATTAAAATTTGTTAATGGCTTCTTCTACGTTTATAAAAACCTAAAGTCTTTTTGGTCAGGTTCCAAGAGGAAAATAAATGTTTTTTGAATATCGTTGATTTTTCCAAGATTTTGTAAATAGATTGCATGGATTGAAAGTGCTATCCCTTATTTGTGAAATTAATATAAGGATTAATAAAAATTACTTTGCATGATCGTTCACGCTTATGTTAATAAATCATTTAGTTATAAAAGAATCTTATATAGATAAACTTTCAAGCACTTGAAAATGGTTGATTGATAGTGCATGAGTCTGAGTGCAAATGTGTAACTCAAACTATTTATAACTTCATGGCGAAAAAAATAGTTTATTGTGGGGACATAATGAGTTCACAAGTTGTGCTCATTTAGGTCTATATTTTAATAGAAATAATGTCGTCAAATTCTTATTTTACCTCAATATATGGTGGAAACCCTTAAGTTTCAGGTATTTAATGTTTGAAGGAAATCATGGACTGTAGCTTGAATAAAAAGAAAAAAAAGTCTATAAAGAACGAAGAGATGTCAACCTGATGATCGCCTAACATTCTTGGCGAACTGCCAACATGATCATCAGTTTTCCTAATTGTTCAAGTAATGTCATCCCAAAAGAGAAGGTTAAATGAAATGGTGAAGATCAGCAAAACCATTAGGCGACACTCTGGAGAGTTCACTCAACAGCCGAAAGTTATAGAATGTTAGAGCATAAAATGAGAAAATTGACGGTGAATAGTAATTTCAATCTGCGTATGCCGATCTAGTCGGAGTTAGATGACCTAATCACCCATGAGCGGTGATTTTTGTAAACAAGTTCTCAAGAGAAAAGTATCAAGGAAGAGGGCAATTTTAAAAACCTATCGGCGACCCCATCAAGATTTCCTTTAGTAATAGTTAGTTCAAGAATTGATGACGAATGGATGGCAAGATGAAGGAGCATTTGGCGCATCATCGAGCAGTTCCGCGAAGAAATCCTATGTATCCTAATGAACATAAGCACTATAATTGTTAGGGAAGATGTAAAACGGTGATGAACGACATCAAAGTGTGAATCGTTGAGTTGATCGGCAACTTCGACTAATGATGTTGAATGATCTGCTGCATCACATATATGAAAAAACATTAAATGCTAGTTAGAGTTAGAATTTAAAAAGTGTAACAATTTTATAATTTTCATCTACAATAGTAATTATTTTTTATCTTAGTTGTAGAGGTTTTCAAAGATTTGAAGAAGGAGATGTTTTGGTCTCGTTCAATTTTGAATTGGATATCTTGGATTTTTCATTCTTTGCTTGTATTTAGATTTAAATATTCATACCAATTTAAATTCAAGCTCATTTAGGTATAAATTTCTCTTTTCTAATGTTTTGCTAAAAAATACAATTCGTGGGATGTGATTTTGGAAATATGGGTTATATTAGTTATCGGGTCTTTCTTGCTGATGGGTTAATTGTACTTTAATTTTGATCTAGTTTAGTAGTTGTTGATGAATTTAAAGAATTTATAGTTTCAAATACAAGTTCATATATCTGTTTTCGGCTTGCTCTAGAGAGAAGCCATAAAACATAGACTAGTAAATTGATGGCCGGTGGGAATGGGTTGACATGAGGTTGAGCTCGGGAGAGTTAACCCTAGCCTCATTCCCACACACTTAGCGCGAGAGAGCTAGTGGGCTAAGGCGGAGGTTACTCCTTATGTGGAAAGTAGTTATTCGGGAGAACACACTTGAAATGGAAGTAAGATGCGAGAGAGAGAGAGAGAGCTTATCACCCTTAAAGTCTAGCCTACTCATAGTTATTCTATGACTTATGTATTAACATTATGTATCCAATGATTTAGTCTATCCCATATTCTATTCACATCCCGATAATTCCCCCTCTCATTTATTTATACTCTCTATCATTTTTCATTGTTTTTGTTTACCTGTTACAAACGCCCAATGTATATTTGACACATTCATGTCACCCCTTTGATTTTCCATGTTTGTTTTCAATAATTTCATTAGATATGACTAATTAGAACCCAATTCTAATATTATACGATCATAAACACTTACATTAGAAGTTGTGTCATTTATTATGCAAACATCAAAATGGCACCATTGCGGGGTAGTGAGGTTACGTTAAACATTTTAGATTAGTAAAAGTTTTGTTCTTCTTAGTTATAGTTTACTTACCTAATTTTTAGTTTTGTTTTGTAGGCTCTGTGATTATTTCAAGACATAGGAGTGCAGACGGTGAGAATAGTTTCCTAGCAAGCAACCTAGAAGGATGAGATTCCAAACAACTCCATCAAGTCATGGGAAGAGTTTGTTGTAATCATTCATGAAATATTCTTCACTCATAAAAAATGATGAAATTGCGGGAAAACACTAAAAAATTTTAAAATAAATAGGGAGAATCAATTCGTGAAGCATGGACAAGGTTTAAGATATTTTTGGGAAAGTGACCAATGCATGGATTTCCAAGCTAATTATTGCTCCAATACTTTTACTATAGTCTGCATTCGGTAAATAAAGGGATAGCCAATCAATTGGTGCAGGTGGAATAATGAAGCATTCATTTGAAGTAGCCTCATTTCTCCTAGATGGTATGACACGAGTAAATCAAGTATAGTATACCAACAATGATTACCATTAACCATTGTGTTTCAAATTAACGCAAGAACAACTTGATAAAATGGAGAGGAACAAAAACATTTAAAAGATGTTGGGTCAGATGGAAATTCTATAGGAACACATGAAGGGAAATTCTTGGGTATTCCGAGATTACAAGGGTTTCTCATTCGGTTAATTAGACCGAGCGAGAATCAAGGTGGGAACTGCAAAAGATACGAGGAATGTTTTCACCGACTCTATCGACCCTGGGTGTAATTCAAGACAAGATGATTATGAGGAGGTCCATACTAATAAGAGTGAAATCCCGAGATCTAAAGATAGTGAAAGCAGCCCTTGGGTAAATGAGTTATTGTTGCTTATACACGATGATGTTAAGGGTTTTGACGATTTGCTGAAAGGGATGAAAAATGATTTTTCATAAGTCAGCTGTTGAGTAATTTTCATGTCCATACCATGAAAATTTTAGAAGGTCAATTGAGTATACAATCAGCTAAATTAACGTCTAAGGCACATGAAAGAACATGAAAGAGAGCTGGCGGTAGTTACCCACAGTGGGAAAGTGGAAACCGGAAAATGTTAGGGAGGAACAAGAACTACATATTCAAAAAAATTTCCCAAAGAACCGTAGGAGGAAACTTAGTAACATGTTCAAGTCCTAAATATCATATACATTTACCCAAAATGCCTCCACCATTCTCCCCATCGCTTGAAAAAGAAGAATGAAGATGAGAAATTCAAAACATTCTTGTAAGTGTTCAAAAAATTATCAATTAACCTCCCTAGGGTTGAAGCCTTGTTGGAGATGTCGGGATACGCCAAGTTCATGAAAGAGCTAGTTTCAAAGAAAAGGAGTTTTGAGTATGAAACAATTAAAGTACCCCAATGTTACAACGCAATTATGACAAATCATTCAATAACTAAGAGAGAAGATCCTCGGGAATTTGCCATCCCATGCACCATTGGCATTCTCCAATTCTCTAAAGCCTTGTGTGATTAAGGAGCGAGCATCAATTTAAATCCCTATGAAATATACAAGCACTTTGTGAAAGTAGATCAGTTCATCTTTTCGCCCGATTTTTTTATTTTAGATTGTGAGACTGATAATGAGATTTCCATTATTTTTGGAAGACCATGCTAAGCAACTAGGAGAGCATTGGTGGATGTCGAAAGTGGGAAATTTTTAAAATATGCGTAAACTATGATGAGGTCACGTTCAATACTTTCAAATCAATGAAAAAAAAAATTGATATACAGATGCTGATCCTAGTTATGTTTGCCTGCATCTTATGACGATGCCAACCAACTAACATCAATATATTAAATGTACGAGTATGCAAGTTGGAATGCTAAAATACAATATAGGCTTGAAAGGAAATCTAAACATCATACCTGACTCAACTTCACTAAACATAATTGAACGCATTTCAATATAGAACATTTTTAAAAAAGTGCAATATAAAGAAACATTTTTTAAAACATGATTCTGTGTATGCAAAGATACATACAACTATGAGATGTATGTAATAACAAATAAATTGATGTATATAAAACATAAAATACAACTCTAGAATTTTCTCTAATCGACAACCATCACTTAAGAACTACAATGATGATACGAAACATTACCTCACGCTGCCAAGAACCAACATATACCTTACCATCAATATAGGACGTAATTTAACCTAGTGGATCCACGAGTCCATGCAAAATGATTCATCTAAATAGTAGGAACCCTTTCTACCTATGATGACTACACGGTTTATGGGGGATTGAGTTAATATGAGCTCACATCCCCATATCACTTCTCAATACTACTACAAAATTATACTTAAGTCATAAAATATACTTAGATTGTACAGTCAGATAACAATTTTGTCTTGTTTGAGATAATTACGCCACCTAAGCAAAAAATCTCTCTTGGAAATTAATGTTTCCCCTCATGCTTCATTTAGAAAGTGATTACTCTTGTTAGAAATCTTGGTCGAAGGCTCTTTGGAAATCTCATTTTCCGATCCTACATAAATATGAAAACATTTTAAATATTGTTAGAAATACTTCATCCCCATATAATTTTGAAGAAATGAATCAATTTTACGCTTTACTGAAATCAAAACGTAGGTCTTAAAATAAAGTTGAAATATTTGCAAAAGACGTTTGAAAAACATTAAGAGCTTCTAGTAACTTTACTCTTGACTTCTATTGACTTTGATATTAACTTATCTTCACTTGACTCTTAACTTGTCCTTGAATTGAATTAAGTATTAACGGATTGCGATTTGTGATTGGAAATATCTTATGATGTATAGGAATGATTTTAGATATCTGAGGATGAGGAATGACCGAAAATAAGTATTTGAGGGTAGGTTCAGAGGTGGAGAGCTTTTAGAATTATGTTTCGAAAATGACTTTTGAGGAAGAACACTCTGTGACATCTCTTCAACGCAAAACAAAATCTCCCTAATCTTGGAACCTTCTTTGCGACGTGCCATTGAAGCCAGTTTTCTTTTGACAAAATTTCTTCTTCATATTTTCATCTCTAAACCCTCTAATCTCCATGGGTTCTTTTAGCCAATACATTTTATCCATTACATATTCAAAGTACATCATATTATAGTCAAAATCTAACCTTAAAAATATATTAGCTTCAAACAACTCCTAAACAAATTCAATGAAACAAGAATTTAATGGAACTTCAACAAATCCATCAAGAACTCAATTTTTTAAGCTTTCAAGAACTTAAATTCATTGAAATAAATCACGATTGGCTTGTGGTCGAATTAATACATTGTTATGTGACCTCAAATACCTTTTTAGGGATCACCACCGATGAAATCCACAAGCTAAGCTTCGACGATCTTGACGAACCTTCACATTTTTCTCCTTTCTCCTCTTATCTCCTCTTTTTTCCGATCTTTCAAAACCCTAACTCTATTGGTAAAAGTGTAAACTAATCTAATAATACCCTTATTTAATAACCAACATTGAACCAAAATAATTAGGTAAGGAAAAGACCAAACTACGCCTTCAAAATTCACATATTACTTCCCGTATTCGAACAACCCAACTTCCAGAGGCATGACTCATTCATACAAACTTGAAATTGCACAAACTTGGTGTCTTTGGAAAGATTATTCCAAATAAATTACCACCATATCTGGAATCAAACCAAAATTATCTTGATCTAGGAATTAGGGACGTATAAAGTTGACCAAATTTCACTTTTCCTAACTTAAACAAATTTCAAGATTTTGTCATTATTTCCAAAAATGACTATTTCTATTTATTTGCTTATTCTTAGATGTTTTTAATTGCAACATTTTACAATATATCGATCATGGAGATATTCGTTTTCTAATGAGATTATTCTTACTAGGGTAAAGGTGGTAACATTAAGTCCAAACACCCAATAAGCAAATGTGAACAAACATGCCAACTTATTAGTCATTACTAATAAAGGATTAGTAACTAAATAAGGAAATTCTCCGGACTCAAACAGATGCAGATATTCTCTTCTTCATATCTTCCTCATCTTCCAAGTAACTTCCTCAAAAAAGAGATTCTTCTATAGAACTTTGACTGATATTTCTTCCTTAGTCCTCAACTTGTGAACATGGTTGTGTAGGATTTGAACAAAAATATCTTCATAAGATAATCTATATTTGATCACAATATCTTTGATTGATATAAAGAATGAAGGTTCGCCCATGCACTTCTTCAACATGAGGATATGCAACCCCGGATGAAACGCTGCTAACTCATGTGGTAGTTACAATTCATAAGCTACTTTGCCAATTATTTTGTAAAATCTATAAGAAACAACAAACCAAGGACTAAGTTTCCCCTTCTTACAAAACTTCATAACTACCTTCATGGGTGGCAGTTTCAAGTATACCCAATCACACAATCCACCTTGATACCACATAACACTATCTCTCCTTTGTTCAAAAGCCAACACTTTTTGTTTATGAACACGATTCAAGCTATAAAGAATCTTGGTCTTGCTTTCCTTTTTATTTAGACACTAATGATGATTCAGTCCCATTCATCACCACTACTCCTTCTTCTGTGGAATTTATTATTCAAACTCCTAGTCGTTCAAGTCTATGCACATCATTTTGCTAACTCTTCCTTATCTTCTTTAAAATAGGTGGTACTACCCATAGACTACTTTGTCAAGGCATCGGCACCAACATTAGCCTTAACTAGGTTATAAAGAAAACTCATTTCATAATTTTTGAGTAACTCTAACCACTTAATTTTTCTAAGATTAAGCGCTTTCTTAGTGAACATATACTGAAAACTGTTGTGATCAGTGAACACATCCTCATTAACATCATAAAAATAGTAGGTGCCTTATTTTCCAATAAAATACTACAGCATCAAACTCTAAATCATAGGTTGGGTAGTTCCTCTCATAAAATTTCAATTGTCTGAAGTTATAAGATATAACATGGGCATTCTACATTAACACAATAGACAACCTAATGCTAGATGAATCACAATACACAAAAAAAACTTGCTTACCTTCTAGTAAGGTCAAAGACGAGGCATTAGCCAACCTCTTTTTCGATTCCTAAAAGATTTTCTCACAAGCTTCAAACCAATTAAAGTTAATTGTCTTCTTAGTAAATTTGGTCAAAGGAGACGAAATGGACGAGAACTTCTCTACAAACCTTCTATAATATCTAGCCAAACCTTGGAAACACCTAAGATCAGTTGGAGATATAGGCCTAGGACAATTCTATATTGCCTCAATTTTCTATGTATCAACACTAATTCTATCACTGGAAACGATGTTGCCCAAGAACGTCAAAGACTCAAGCCAAACTCACATTTAAAGAAGTTGGCATACAACTTTCTATCTTTCAAAGTTTGAAGAATTATTTTAAGATGGCTAGCATGATCTTCCTTATTCCTCAAATAAATTAGAATGTCATCAATGAAGATGACAAAGAAAAAATCTAATGGAGGCTAGAATAATCTATTCATATGGTCCATGAATGTTGCAGGCACATTTTCAAACTAGAGGACATGACCAAAACTCACAATCACCACTATGGGTCCTGATTGCTTTCTTTGAAATATCACATTCCTTTAATTTCAAGTGATAGTAATTGGATCTGAGATATATTTTTACAACACGAAAGACCCTAAAGTTTATCGAAAAGATCAAAAATTCTCGGAAGAAGATAGTTATTCTTTATGATAACCTTGATCAACTAACAGTAATTTATTCATCCTAAGGAACCATCTTTCTTGCTTAAAATAAGACTAGAGTGCCCCAGGGTGAGACATTTGGACAAATGAAGCCTTATATATAGATCCTTTAACTACTCTTTATGCTCTTTAAACATTGTTGGTGTCATTCTAAATGACAGAATAAATATTGGACGAATATCTAGAAGATAGTTAATACTAAAGTTTATCTCTCTTTCTTGAGGGACTCTATGAAGATAATATGGGAAAATTTCTTAAAACTCATTTACTACTGAAACTGAATGAATAGAATGTATCCCAATGCTTAAGTCATTAACTAAGACTAAGTCATATATACACCCCTTGAATACTAACTTCATTGCCTTAAGGTATAAAATGAAACGACTCTTAGACACTGTTAGAGCTTTTTCAACTCTAAGACTAACTTATTTGGAAACTGAAACTTGACAACTTGAGTTATACTAACGACTAAGGCATAACAGGAAATGAAGCTAGTCCATACCTAGAATGACCTCAAAATCTACCATGTCTAACTTAACTAATAAGCGATGGTACTCATGTGATTAACGAAAATGGAACAACCACGATAAACTCTTTCTACTAAAATAGAATCACCAACAAGTGTGTAAACATTCTATGATACACTATGTTGTTCAAGAATAACATAAAAATTCATAGAAACATAAAGACTTAAAAAAATTTAAACTCACCTTTGGGTCTACCAAACATTAAATAGTAAAGTCAAAGACATATATCATACTAGTAACAACATATAATGATTCGTTTTTCTCTTGGAGACTATTGATAACATACACGGGATTTGTTCGTCTGCCAAAACTAGAAGTACTAGGTGAAACTCTTTCTGGTGGAGAAATTGAAGCCGACTGGGTTTTATTGCAAGGATTTCCACTACCCTGCCCACTCTTAGGGCACTCTTTCATGAAGCAACCCTCTTGCCCAAACTTGAAGAAACATGTTTGCCCATCACGACTCTTACCTGAGTTGTTTCTACCACACCTAGAATATGCATGAAGCTTACTCCCCCATGTGTCATGCTATCTTGAGGATAAACAAGTTTAGCTCTGAAATCTGAGTATTGTACTCAAATCTATGGTTTATGAAGTAATAATGGTTAATGATCCATACCAATGTAACCCTATATGAATATGTGATTACATAATGTTAGGAGTCTTGAACCCGTGATCTCACCTTGTTCTGAGTAGTGTACTCACTAAGGATCGAACCTGTGATATCACCTTGTTAAAAGTCATAATATAATGTGAGTTATAAGAATGTGGTAACGGGGATTCGAACCGTGACCTTGGCTGGAAAATGAATATGTGAAATATAAATGAGAGGAGCGGGATTCTAACCCACAACATCTTGGTCAGACAAAAGGAATTAAAAATAAATAAATATTGAGGCGTGTGGGAATAGAACCTACGACCTCTAGGCTGATTAAGGGAATTAAAGAAACAAATAAAGTGAGGATGTGGGGATCCAATCCCATATCCTCAAGGTCAACTCGGAAAATTAAAAAAAAAGAAAATAAAATAAATGAGGTTGTACGAAATCAATCCCACAACCCCTCGGTCCCAAGACAAGTGAATAAGAAAGAAATAAAAATAAGGAAAAATGAAAGGAAGGTGTTGGGGCTCGATCTAGGGTCCCCAAGCCATCTGGATCAAAATAGAATAAATAAAAAAGATGTACGTGTTACCAAGGGATCCGAAACTGGGTTCCCTTGCCAAAATTCCGTATTTAAATATGTCATATGTTAATAAATATTCAAAAATAATGTTTCCTACATAGATCGAAACCGAGATCTTCGAATACATACAAGATGCATAAGTCTTGTACCACATAATATTAGGAAGATATGAATCACTTAAACAAACTATGAATGAAGCCTCATGGCTTGTACGTGAGGACACATAAGTCTAGCATATGTTTAAAAGTAAGTGAGCCTAAGATGGATGTGATAAAAGGATGTAACCCTAGAAGGGTTAAGTAAGGGTGTGAAACACACTAAATGGCCAAGTGCATTGGCATATGCTGAAATGAACATTCACGTGAAGGGGTGAGTAATTATGAAAAGCAAATGTGTTAAAGTTAATGAATGCGGTGACAATTTGATAAAAGGCTAATGGGAAAGATGAGAGCAATCTCAAATGAGCCTAAGAATTGTTACCATAACGTACTCACCTATGAGAGTGTAAAGCTAATGAAGAGACCAGTCTCTATGAACACTCTAATGAAAGTATTGAAGTTAATGCATACTTAATACTAATGATGAGAGAGAAATAATCTAATGAGATATGATGTCCTCATTCTATAATCCAACTTCCATGATGAATGAGTTGAATGTAATGAAACTTTATACTGAGCACCGATAGACTAGCTATAAAAAGTGATGCATTTCTTCGGGAAGGGAGGAGGTTCACATAACTCTCATTGAGACTTTCCGACATGCTGGGTATGGGTCTGCTTATATCTCCTAATCTTTGAACCTATACTGCCAATATAGGGATCTGGCAGGGTTCAATTCCCATGTACGCTAGCATGTTTTGGGTAACTTTACCCGGTGATTCCACCTCTTTTCTATGTGAGGAAGACTGGATTTCATGATGCTCACATGGTCTATGTCGGTTACAGTTAAAGTTCCCCATGAATGAATAAGGCTAGCCTCAAATGATGCACATAATGATATAAATGATACCAAAGGTGTTAGGATAGGATAATCAAAAGGTGAGATAGACTTAAGTAATGATGATAGGTTATCCTTGATCATTACACATCGAACCCGATTAAAGTCTTAAACTACATCCTAGGTATAGCTAGTGTTTACACTAGCTTATAACTGTATGAAATGAAGTACGTACGAATGAATGAAACACCCTCCCTGTTTGCTAAAGAAGGCTCCCTATTTGAGTTCCCATATGTTGAGCCCTCATTTTTCGGAAGTCTTTATGTCAAGTCCATGATTCCAAAGTTTCATTGCATATGAACGAATAATATTAAAGATGTTATGTGTTATATGCAATAACTTATGTGATATGTGTAACATGTTTTGTGATTGGTGCAATATGATATGTATGATGATGCATGTTACTCTCATGGCATGACTTTCCTCATACAAATTTGGAAGTTCCAGTAATTTTCCTAATCCAAATTCAACAAGTCGACTGACATGACTTTCCATAAATCATGTTGTTAGGAAAGAGGTATTCTTACGCATGCATGTCCTTTGTGTGTGCCTGCATATAACCATACATAGTAGAAGTGTTTAGTAATCCCATACAATATCAACTTTTAGGTGCTTGCACAGGTGTACATTAAAGCTTACGGTATAACGTTGCACCTATAAAAACATGGAGCTTACATTCAGACCTCGTAGGCCCTCATGCTTTCGAGGATGTCCACCTTTATTATTTATCTTAGATGCAGGCTTTATCTAGTGGAGCATGTTCCCCTAGTGTTTCATTTCCCATTTAATTTCTGACTTTGTATTGGTGTCGTTTTGGCTCGAATATGTTTAATGAAATTATGAACTGCTTCTTTTATTTGATTATCTCTATATTAGATGATTGATTTGTGAATGCCTTTGATGTTAAGAATAATATTCTTCCAATGAAATGAGAAAATAAACATTTCAAATTTTCTGCTAAAATTAACCTAGATGAAGTACGTACGATGTGTGTAGGATTGTCTGCAACTTCTGAGAGGTCAACGACGCGGGTCTCGTCTGTGGTCTAGATTTTGGTCGTGACAAAGTTGGTATCAGAGCACTAGGTTAAATTTCAAAGATAATAAGTTCATATCAACCATATCGAGTAGTTTCTAAGTCATGGTAATGAAGAGCACCACTATCCTGAATTAGAGACTACATGATGCGTAGGAAAATTCCCTTCTTCTGATCTTATCATGCCTTTCCTAATGTATAATTTTCTTGGTGTTATGAGAGTGTCTAACATCAATCCTTATTGTTTTCAGAGAATTAATACTAGGAGAACAATTGATCAAAAGAGAGGAGGAGCAGCTGCTGGGGGGCTGATGTACAGTACGGGCATCTCTTGCCCAGATGTCACAGTTCATAACTATGAAGACCCAGTCCAAGATTGACCATGTGAACCAGCAGAATATTCAGAGGGACAACCCACCTGTTCGCAGTTAGGCTGACAGGCAAAGAGACCTTAAGAGGATGAATTCTCCTATTTTCACAGGGTCTATGACATCGGAGGATCCTAAGGAGTTTGTGGATGAGGTGTATAAGATTTTGGTGGTTATGGGTCCCACAGATACTAAGAAAGCAGAGTTGGCTTACTATAAACTCAAGGGTGGTTATGGGGGCCACATATACTGAGAAAGCACAGTTGGCTTCCTAGCAACTTAAGGATTTTGCACAGACTTGGTGCAATATGTGGCAATATAGCCGAGTTTTGGGCGAAGTTTCGGTCACTTCGGAGCTATTTAAGACAACCTTTCTGGAGAGATTCTTTCCCAGAGATATGAGAACATGGATGAGATGAGAAGATTCCCCAAAGGAATCAATGGAGATTTGGAGGAGGAGTGTCGGTCCACTATCTCTATGATAACATTGACCTCTCCAGGTTGATGGTGCATGTCCAGCAGGTAGAGAAAAGCCAGAAGAAGAGAGGCACTCGTGATGCTAGGAGGCCTAAGCCTCATGATCAGGCAGGTCTTGTCTGGGGTCTATATTTCGGTCGTCACATGCTCATATAGTTACACCTATACCCTTGTGCATGAATGAAGGGAAGTATGAACATGCGTGGTCTAAGTGTGTTTATGTGAAAGGTCTGCTCAGATATGTATACACATATGAAATCATGTCCATTATGTGTGTAGGATGATCTAGTCAATAGAGGGGCTCTTGAAAGGTGTTCTCAAGGGTATCCTAAACTATATGGTGCTTGAATATGTTATGTCCATGTTAAAGGTTTTATCACATGATTTAGGTGTATAAAAGGACACACTCATCTTTGATATATGAGCTAAGCATATGGGGAGTCAATCTCCTAAAGCCTACTTTTAGAAAGTAATTATTAATAAAGGCTTTTCAATAAAGGGAACTTTCCCTAGCACCGAGTGAACTTGAAGATGAGGGGTGTGCCTTTCCATTGTGGGAAGAGTTGTTCAACATAGTCTTCATGAGGTTGATAACTACAATGCCCCATTTGGCATAAACAGGGTTTCCTTATATGCCTACAAGTTTCATAAACTAAGTTTGCCCCATAGGATCTAGCAAGGGATATAAACTAATATTCTAGGATGATGTTAATGTTCTACTTTGAAAACGTAGAGAATCCCTTGGTGTAAGGCTCTACAACACCAAATTACATGTTAGCACCCATGGTATTTATTCCGGGTAATGCTATAGTTTCCCAAGATTAAAATGGACAATGGAAGTGAAGTAATGGATCATAACTAGGATAAGCTAAGTGAAGTTTCTTAGTATAGGTGAGGGTATGGAACTTAACCTATGCATTGCACAAATAGCTCTCGAAAGGAGTTCTATATAGGTGTTCTAATGTATATGATTATTTTTATGTCCTTATGCATGACATTGTAGTGTTGTCTACTTGTTGTAATTTTACGGAAACAAATATTGGAAGGAATGGGTTATGACCCATTACCTAACCCGTCTGACCTAACCCGTTTGACTTAACCCGTTATGACCTAAACAAATTTGGATTGGATTGAATCTTGACCCATTTATTTTATGCAAAAATTACTGAAATAAGCGTCTTATGTTCTCTTATTGTCAATTTTCCGTTATATTTCAAAAAATCTCTAAAATCCTTATTTCTTTAATGTATTCGAGATAATATTTAATGTATACGAGCTACACATTATGAATAAAGTTTGTTTTATAATGTATTTGAGCTAGTTTTTAATGTATCTTTCTACATATTATGTATTCAATATATATTATAATGTATCAGAGGTACTCTTTACTATATTCGAGCTATATAGTATGTATCCGACTTGTGTTACTTTTAAGGGATTAATATATTTCAAAACTAAAGAGGGATAGATTTTAATTTATATTAAAACTATGAGATTTCTACAGAGGAATGACATGATATAGAAGGGTGTATCAATCTGAAACATTATATTCTTGACTTGATCTATAATAGAGTCATCACTCTCCAAGACCCTGCCCCCATAGGGGAACGACCATCAACATGATCGAAAGATATGAATATTGTCTCGCTAATGGGATGAAGCAAATGTCAACTCACTTATACAATAGTGTCCTCATGGACAATAAAGGCCCGTCTAGAGTTTTTTGTAATAACTGCACCTCACCTGACATTTGCTTTGGAAATAGAATGAAGCAATGAAAAACCCAAAGAAAATTTTGTGTTCCAGGAAGCTATGTCATAAGGGATAACATGTTCTGGAAGCTGCTATGTCCTGAAAGAGCTAGCTCAAGAAACCAAAAAAGATCGATCACAGAAGGTATGTATGAAGAGTTTTGGCAAAGAATGCAGCCTAAGGAGTACACCATTTTGAAGCATTTGGAGAAGACTCTAACTCAAATTTATGTTTGGGCGCTACTAATGAATTTTGAGTAACACCGAAAAGCACTATTAAAGGTACTTGACGATGCATGTATACCAATGGAAACAAGTTGGGAGAATTCAACCACTATTGTAATTCATGTTATTTGGAATCATCAAATATCTTTCCAGGAATATGATTTGCCACTCGAAGGAGTAATGCACAACCCTTCCTTGTATATCACCGCTGAAATACACAGACAAGTTTATAGCTCGAGTATTGATTTATAATGGTTCAGGACACGATATCTTCCCATTATCAATCCTTACTCAGCTAAATTATGATGTTGGAAAAAATTATTAAAATCACATGATATAAGAGAGTTTGATGGTGCGCAAAGAGAGACAAGAAGGGATGTAGACTTATGTATCAAAATAAAGCCAGTAGAATTTGTGAATGAGTTCCAAGTGATGGGTGTATTTAGAAGATAAAACTTATTTCTAGGAAGACCATGGATCCATAATGTTGGAGTATTCTTATCCACACAGCATCAACTTTTGGAGTTTGTCTTGGAGGATAATGAAATTGTCATCCATGATGAAGGGAATGACCATAGTTACCCCAATTTTTCCATTCCCGTTATTGAAGATTCCTGTGGAGGTATTAACACTCACATGGTGGAGATAACGAAGTCTTATTTTGTTGATACGACACAAAAAGTACCAATGCCACTAGTGTATAAAATGTTAGCCATGACTATGCTAAGAAGCGGTTTTGAGCCTAGAATGGGTTAAGCAAGAATTTAGATGGCATATACAATCCTCTTCCTATCCCACTTCAAAATATCTGGTTCGGCATATGTTAGAACCCTACAGAGGAAGAATTGGTTGAAGCATAAATAGAGAAGAAGCATGATTGTAATATACCAAAGCCTATTCCATAATTGTACAAGTCATTTATTGCTAAAGCTTTAGAGCCTGAGATTAATGGTATAGTGGAAGGGATGGGAAGATTGTTTAATGAAGAATGTGATGTGATCTTAGAAGAATGCACCACAAGGCTCTCTAGCTAATATTCCGGACCTGGAGATATGCTATATAATTTTATGGCCAATCAACTGGTGATCCATCGAATGGATTGGTAGACAAAGACAAGATTTGAATTTTTTTTTTAAAAATTTGTATTTTTCCAGATGAGGGTCGAAATCACCATTTATGTCACTTTATTTTTCATCATAATGTTTAAAAAGGAGATGACTCATAAATCATGACCAAATTTTGTATGCCATTCCGAAATTCAAATGAAATTCTCGTTTATTTTAAATAAATCATCTTGTCTTTGCGAATCATTCTCTAATATATACATTTATGCTCTTTCTATCTAACATAATTGATTTATTGTTCTTTCCAGTAAAAAATGAATCTAAGCCTTTCAATGTCATATTATGTCACGAGCACAGTGAACCGAGTAAGGTCAATAATTATGAATGTGAAGAATATGAAAACGACTCCATAATTCCTGAACACCTCATTGAAGACTTGAGGCAACTTAAAATGATATAAGCCCAACCTTGATAAGACGGAGATAGTAAACCTAGGAGATAAAGAGTTGGCCAGTCTCCATTTTGCAGCAACACAAAGAGAAGAATAAGTCAAGCTACTCAAACAATACATCAATGTGTTTGCTTGGTGTTATGATGATATGCGACGGTTAAGCACTAATATTAATTCCCATAATTTGTCGATCAATTAAGAGTATTGTCTGATAAAGCAGAAAACCAGAAAGTTCAAGCCCGATATGTGTTTTAAGGACAAAAGATAAGGTTATGCACTAGATCGAATCAAAGGTCGTCGAAGTGACCAAGAATCCCACTTGGATGGATAATATTATTCCATTGCCAAAGAAAGATGGAAAACTCGGATATGCATAGATTATTAGGATATCAACAAAGTGAGTCCAAAAGGTAATTTTCCCTTGCCGAATATCGGTATACTTATCGACAATTGTGCTAAGTATGAGTTGCAATATTGTGTCGATTTCTTTGGGGGATACCACAAGATTCTAATGGATGAAGAAGATGTAGAAAAAACAACATTCATCATGTAAAAGCAGAATGGTACTGGAATATATAGTATATCGATGTGAAAAACTACTTAAAAGTAGGTACATATACAGAAAAAGCAACAAGTATTCCGAAGAAAACAATTTGAAGAATGGCGAACAACTTCTTTTTGAATGGAGAGGTTCTTTCTAGGAAGACTCCCAATTTGGGATTACTGAGATGCTTGGATGGTACAAAAGCCATAAAATTGTTTGAAGAAGTGCATGCATGAGTTCGTGGGACGCACATGAATGGGTTTACATTGGCAAAAAAAATCTAAGGGCATGATACTTTTGGATCACTATGGAAAGTGGTTGTGGACAATTTATCCAAAGGTGTCATACATGCCACGTATATGGAGATCTGATCAAAGAACCTCCACACGAGCTCAATGCGATGAGTTCTCTTTGCCCATTTGCAGAATGGGGCATGGATTTTATTGGACCGATTTATCGTGCTGCCTCCAATGGTCATAAGTTCATTTTTGTTTCCATTGATTACTTCAAATAGTGGGTCGAAGATGCTTCCTACAAAGTTGTGACGAAGAAAGTTATGGCCGATTTTCTTTGCAATAATTTGATAAGTTATTTTGGGGTTCCAAAGTCTATCATCACAGATAATAGAGAAAATCTGGACAGTCACTTGATGAAAGAGATATATGAACAATTCAAAATTACCCACGTAATTCAACTGTATATCGTTCTCAGATGAATGGAGTTGTGGAAGCTGCTAATAAGATGGATATTGAGAAAAATAATTGACACCTATAAATCTTGTGGTGAAAGTTTTCCTTATGCTTTGTTAGGTTATCACACCACAATCTTGACCTCAAATAAGTAAACTCCTTATATATTGGTATACGGAACTGCAGCAGTGATACTAGCCGAAGTTGAGATACCATCTATAAAGATTATTCAGAAAGATGGCTTGAACAATGTTATATGGGTTTGGGACCGATATATGCAATTAGTATTGATTGATGAAGGATGACATTCATAGTCTAGGTCTGCGCATATTCGAAATCCCTAGAGGGTCATTGCATATTTTAATTGCCAAAAGGATTTATATTCAAACTTCCAAAGGGTCCATCATATTCAAAATGTCAAGAGGGTCATTGAATATTTGAATTGTCGAGAGGGTCATCATATTCAAGCGGCCATGTAGTTCATTCATATTAATTATCGAGAGGGCCATTGTATATTTTAATTGCCGAGAGGGATATCCTATTAAAACCGCCAAGAGGGACATTCATATTCAAACTTCCAAGATGGCACTTCATATTCAAATCTCTGAGAGGACCATTATATATATACCACAAAAGGTTCATTCATATTCAAATTGCCGAGAGGGTCATTCATGTTTAAATTGTCAAAAGTTCCATTTCATATCAAAATACCAAAAGGGGAATTTATATTAAAAGCTGCCGAGAAGGACATCATATTCAGACCGTCAACAGGATTGTAACATTCAAACCACCAAGGTGGCCACTGCATATTCAAACCATCAAAAGGTCCATTGTGTATGTAACTATCGAGAGGGACATCATACTCAAACCATCAAGAGAAAAATAAACATATTACATTAATATATTTTACTACTTTAATACTAACAGAAGAGTACAATGAAGAGTCATGTCACAAATATGAGATACATCATTTATTTTCTTTACGTCAAAATGAAAGAAGTTGACATAAAATATTCAGGGAGAAAATTAAGTTTAACATGGTAAATGACTCTATTTCTCAATTTGAATTATATTTTACACTAATGAGTTTTATCTAAGTCATTGTTGAGAGCATCTGGGAAGAGTAATACTCAAATCAAACATGTGTGAACGACATAAAAATAATGCATCACAAGATGGAACTATTTCTTAGCAGCAAACTGGTACATAGTCCAAGAAGGAGTATCAAACTCTTCAGGATACGAGCTAAAGAGTGACTTTAACCACAATCAAACCATACCCCAATTAAAGGGCATGTGGGATTTTCTTTTAGTTTATCAGTTTTTAGTTTCGTATCCAGAAATATGTTGGTGTTCACTGGAAGCAACTTTCTGATCTGAGAGAAAATACACCAAGAGCTTTGGAAATTATATTTGTGTAAGTTCTTTCTTATATTTTTGAACAGCTAAATTCATGGCTAAGAGATTTAAAACCTCTTTTCATACTCGACTTACTTGTGACTCTTGCATATTTGAAGCTTATCTAACAGAATAGATATTTTTTTCAACCGATCGAGTCCAACTACAAATAGCCTAATTTCTAATGTTTAAGGATATGTAGGCGTCTCAATGTTGATAACGTATGAGGGGTTTTCGATATGCCAATACTTGCACATTTTTGATAATGTATGGGGGAGATATGCCTATTAGAAGTTAAGTTATTGAAAGAAAGTCTAAATCCAAATTTAAGGAAGGGCGAACTAGTCTTTTCACCAATTGGGGTAAAAACAAGTTTAAGTTCAGATTAAAAAATCAACATCGCCTTTAGGGATTGGAGACGAGAGAAAAGAAGAAGAAAAGGGAGAAAAGTGAAGGATTCGGCAACAACGTCAAGGTTTAACTTATCGATTTCGTCAGGGATGATCCCTATCAAGGTATGTGAGACTTTAAGTGTTGGGTCAGTTAACCCACTCAACAATATTACTTTAATCCTTTAATTCTTTAATCTGTTTGATTACAATAGTGAAATTCTTGAAAAACATGGTTACATTCGTGATTGTTGAGTTGTTGATTGCCTATTGTTTCTTTAAATCATAACTCTGGGTTGTTTTTTGAGTTAGATCTATTGGTTATTGGAGATAACAATAACCCTAAGGGTTTGGGAAAAGAACTATGTAGGTTAATGCAATTTAGAATCATAAAACGAGAGAAGAAAAATTGTTCGGACGCATCTAGGTAACACCAGGCATGGCGCGCCCCATTTACTCTAGAGGGCCTAGGCAGCATGTACAGTACGCCATAATGGCGACTTGAACGCGCTGAAATCAATGTTTGTTTGCCAAATTTTCTTAGTTCTGTCCAACTAAGATCTTGTAAGGTGTTTTAACACTGCCTAATCATTCTAACTCTAAATCAATTCTAATCCCATAGAAAACATCCAAAACCACAAATTTACAACCATGAATCCATAACTTCAAATTCAAGGGGAAGTTAGATCCAAGTCTACAAAACTCCTAAAGTTCTTTCATGAAGTCTTTTGCAAATGCATTAACTATATTTAAGACATAAAAGTCAGTCTGACTAAGGACTAAATGATAAGAAAGTGAAATTTATTTCATGTTTTCATAAGTCATTAAAAGCATTTTAAGTGTATTTTTAAGACTTAAGCTCCAGTTCAGTAAGTAAAGTGAGGTATTCCTTCAAAGCAGTAAATGGGTAAAAAGTAGTTCTAAAAGAAATTAAAATGTTTTCACATTAAAAAAAAGGGAAACTGAATTTTCCAAATAGTCTTCGGGCTAGTATCAGTTAATGATAAATAGCTTTATAAATGAAGCAAGCAGGGAACTGTTATTTCAAAGATAGCCGTTGAGCTAAGTATATTTAGCACTAATCTCATATAACAGAATCGGTATGTTTTTAAAACATAAGAGCAGTATATTTTTTGGAGTAGTATTGAGAACCGATATGGGGGAGAGTTCAAACAACTCTCATCCCCCATAAACAATGTAGCCACCATAGGTAGAGAAGGGTCATACTTTTTCGATGAACCCTTTTTACACTTAGAACTAGTAGATCAATTAGACAGTTTAGGTCTTATACCATTAGTTGGGTAGAAGATGTACTGACAGCGTGAGGTTGATCATTGTATCATTATTGTAGCTCTTATGTGATGGTTATCGATTATACAAAGTCCCACATAAGTTAAATTTATATATATATATATATTAATATATATATATGTATTAATATATATATATATATACAGACATATATATATAGATATATACATATATATATACACATATCAATTATTTATATTCTCACATACATTTCAGAATTATTTGTATCCTTGTTTATATTAATAACCTACAACATTTTTCAAACATCTTTTCTTTATATTGTACTTTCTTGTAAATTGTGATCAACCTCACAATCAAGAATAACCAAATCGGCCGGAAAGATGAATGACTCCACTTTTACTAGCACATTACGAAGTATCCCTAAGGGTCGTTTTACTGTTCGATCAGCCATCAGTAGCCACATCGCAGTGGGCTTTGGGTCACCCAAACCCAACTTCTTGTAAATTGAGAGGGGCATGATATTTATGCTTGCCCCCAGATCACATAATGCTTTCGCAAAATGTAATAGCCCGATTGTACAAGGAATAGTGAACGTACACGGATGTTCCTTTTTTTGGACCAGAGATCTTGTAGCAATAGCACTACAATGTTGCTTACATTGAAATTAGCCAGTATTATCGAGTGATATCATTGTTGAGTTGAGAAGAGTCAAGGTAAGTTTTCCTTCTTACTCCTTTTAAAGCTTAAGTTGTTTTAGCATTTCAACTCGCATAGTACTACTTTCAATATATTGATACCAATTGGTCTGCATCGTATCATGATGCAGACGTAGGTAACAAGGATCAGTATTATCCAGTGCCTCGTTGATCCAGCTGAGCACTCAGAGTCAGTGGTGAACCTACATTCATTTTTGGAGGACACATTTATTCTTTACATTCTTCCTTTTTTTTAAGAGGTTGTTGGGTCTTTCCCAACATCCATATCAACTGTATAAGGCTTCATAGATATACATTTAATAGTTCAAAAATCTTTATTGTATTATTTTTATGTTAAAGACTTGGGTTTCCACTTTGTCCAAGTTGAATGTTTAAATCTTTAAAGCATTCCAGTTATCTTATTATTCATTTAAGTTTTGTTATTTGATCATTGTAGTATTGATTGTTTTCTTTCCCTGAGTTAAGTAAGCCATTACAAGGATCCACTAAAGTCCAACAATGGTCATTGTGTGTCCACCATGTCTAGGGTGTTGGCTCAGGGCATCACAAACTTGGTATCAGAATATAGAGTTTTAGAGTCATAGAAAGTCTATGAAGTAGTGTCTATAGAGTCCTCGTTATCGTTGTGAAGCTTGTCACATCTATAATTAGAAGGCTATGACATTTAGGAAATACTTCACTTCTTTCATATTTCTTTCGTTTGGTAGAGTTCATCTCTAAAAGTTTGTTTCTAACTCATGTGTGCACACGTTTTCAGATAATCATGCCTCCACAACAAGCATAATGAGTTCGTGCAGCTAGGAGGAATATAGAGGTAGCCAAGTTGCACAATACACCTCACATGCAACCGCAAGGAGAAGTTTCTAATTTTGAGTTTAGAGAGGCAATAAGGATGCTCAGCCAAGTTGTGACCAATCAAGTTGGGCAGCATAGAGGAGCTTGAAAAGAAGAAGGTGACACCTCAAGTATTTGTGAGTTCTTGAGGACGAATCCTCAAAGTTTCACTCATTTGAGCACCATTGAGAATATAGAAAAAAATTTAAGAACGGGAAGAAAGTTTTTGATATGATGAATGTTACTGATGCAGAATGAGCTGAACTAGCTACATAATAAGTGAAACATGTGGCTAGAACTCTGTTTGATTAGTTGGAAGAGGGGAGAGATGAGGACGTACCACATCCAAGTTGGGCTTGTTTTGAAAAGGCTTTCTTTGGGGATTTCTTTCCTTGAGAACTAAAAAGGTCTAACGTATGCGATTTTCTTACCCTAAAGCCAGACTTTTTGAGTGAGAATAAGCATGGATTCAAGTTCACCTAGTTGTCTAGATATGCACCTCAAATGGTTAAGGACATCAGGAGAAGGATGGGCTAATTTGTAGTTATCTTGGGTCATGCATCAAGGAAAGAGAGAAGAGTTGCAATATTGATAGGAGACATGGACATACCCAGCTTGATGATTTATGTGTTGAAGGTTGAATAGAAGATGTTCGGGGACATATAAGAGAATGGAAACAAGAGAGCTAAGACAGGAAATGAGTCCAGACAGAAGAAGAGTAATACTAATTGGTCATCCTACAAATATAGAAGGGTCCTGTCCCATCATCTCCGAGTGCATCTGCACGTACGAACAATTGTAAGTACAATGGTTATAATTACATATCTAAACCTGCATATTCACAGTGTAGTGTGACACAAGGGGGTAGTAAGTTTCCTGCCTACACCAAGTGTGGTAGTAACCACTCCGGTGTTTTTCTTGAGGGCTACACTAGTTGTTTTATGTGCGGTCAAATCGGGCATTTCATGAGGGAGTGTCCAAAGAACAAGTAAGGAAGTGGTAATGGGGGCAATAGAGAAAATTCTTCATAAATTGCTCCACTAGAAAAGGTTGCACCTATGGGAGATACTTCAACTATAAGCGGATGATCAAACTGCTTGTATGCTTTCATCAATCGCCAGGAGCATGATAATTTTCCAGATGTTGTTACTATTATGATTCAAGTCTTAAAGTTTACTATTTATGCATTGCTAGACCCTGGAACAAATTTATCTTTTGTAATCCATACATTTTTATGAACTTTGATATTATTCCTGAGCAACTTATTGACCATTCAGTGTTTCCACATCTGATGGTGAATCCATTCTAGCAGAAAGAGTCTATCATGATTTTCCCATTTTTGTCAATCACAAGAGTACCATGGCTGATTTATTTAAGTTAGACATATTAGACTTCGATGTCGTTCTTGGTTTGCATCGGTTTCATGCATGTTATGCCTCATTTAATTGTACAACTGTATTAATAAAGTTTCAATTTCCAAATGAGCAAGTCTTAGAGTGAAAAAAGAAATTTAGTTGTGCCTAAGGGTCTCATTTTTTATTTATTCCGAGCTAATGATTAAAGTGTTGAGGTACCTCCTATTTAGTTATTTCTAGTTGTGAAGGAGTTCCCAGAAGTCTTTCCAGATAATCTCCCCAAAGTCCCTCTAAAAGAGAGATAGACTTTGGTATAAATCTTTTTCGAGATACTCATCCTACCTCTATTCCTCAATACAATTAGACCCCAACATAGTTAAAGATTTGAAAGAAAAGTTAAAATATTTGTTGGACAAGGGTTTCATTTTACCATGTTTCTCACCCTGGTTGCTCCGTTCTTGTTTATGATAAAGATGGATGGTTCACTTAGGATCTGTATAGATTACTTTAACTGAACAAGGTTACTATTAAGAATAAGTATCCTCTTCCAAGGATAGATTACTTTTTCAATCTGCTTCAGGGTGCTTCCTCATTCTCAAAATTGATCTCAAATTAGAATACCACTAGTTGAGAGATAGGGAATGTGATATTCTAAGGATATCTTTCAGAACCAGAGATGGGCATTATGTGTTCTTAGTCAAGTCTTTTAGGTTGAACAATACGCCAACAACATTCATGGAACATATCAATAGAGTCTTTAAACCTTTTCACATATGTTTGGTATTGTTTTAATGATGACATATTAATATATTCAACGAATGAAGAAGATCATGTTAATCACGTCAAAAAATTCTAACAGACTTTTAAATATTAAGAGTTACAAGCCAAGTTCTCAAAATATGAGTTTTGACTTAAGCATGTTGAATTAGAGTTGATATCCAAAATATAAAAACAGTTCAAAGTTGTCCTAGACCCATGTCTCTAACAAATAGAATAAGTTTCTTGTGTTTGGCTATCTACTACAGAAGGTTTGTTGAGGGCTTTTAATCTATCTTTTCTCCTTTGACCATGTTGACTTAGAAAATAGTTAAGTTTCAATGGTCTGAAACATGTGAGAAAAGCTTTCAGGAATTGAACAAGTGGTTGACAACTGCCCTGGTCATGACCTTACCCGAAGGTACTCAACGTTTTTTGGTGTACTATGATGCATCTAGAGTTTGTTTGGGTTGTGTATTGATGCAGAATGGCAACGTTAAAGCTTATGCAACCAACAGTTGAAGGTTCATGAGAAGAGTTATCCAACCAATGATTTAAAGTTTGTTTCTGTAGTATTTCCCTTGAAGATATGGCGTCACAAATTTTACGGTGTTTATGTGGATGCCTTCACTGATCACAAGATCTTGCAATATGTGTTCACTCAAAGAGAGCTTAACCTAAGTCAAAAGTGGTGGTTAAAATTGATCAAGGATTATGACATGATCATTCTTTCCACCCAGGTAAGGTTAATATTGTTGTTGATGTTTTAAGTAGGTTGTCTATTAGTAGTACCGTTCATCTTGAGGAAGAAAAAAAGGAACTAGCACAAGAAGTGTATAGACTTGCACGCCTAGGAGTCCAACTCATGGATTACACAAAAAGAGGGATAGTGGTGACGAATGGGGTTGAGTTATCATTAGTGTCTAAAGTGAAAGAAAAGCAAGACCAAGATCCTATTTTGCTTGAACTGAAGGCAACTGTCCATAAGAACGGACATGATGAATTAATCAAGTTTTGGTACGTTTTGAAGTGTTACGATATGGGATCAGGTTGAAAATGCTAGTTCTTACTGTTCATTGTGATATGAATATACCCCATAAATACAGAGTATTAGCTTTTGAATAAGGGGGAGGTGGTGTATTGAGATATCAAGGTAGATTCTGTGCACCTATGGTGGATGGACTCCAATAGAGGATCATGGACGAAGCTCTTAGCTCCAGATATTCCATTCATACGGATTTAACAAAGATGTACCATAATTTGAGAGAAATATATTGGTGTAATAGTATGAATAAGGAAATTGACGAATTTGTTTCCAAGTGCCCAAATTACCAACAATTTAAAGTAGTGAACCAAGGCATGAAGGGTTGGCTCAGAATATAGAACTTCCAAAATTTAAGTGGGAGATGATTAATATGGTATTCATGACAGGTTTACCAAGGTATTACAGGCAGCATGATTCAATTGGGTGAATGTCGATACAATGACAAAATCATCCCACTTCTAGCATATAACACTTCAAAAGTCCAAGACCTAATTTAGATCCTTTCAGCGTAAAAGTGTTGTAATATTATTTTAAAGTCAAAAATAATATTTATAAATAATTTAGGTATTTTTTGAGTCAAAACATTAAAAGACGTCCACGACGTCTAGTTAACTTGTAACTTGAACTAGTGTGATGTCTTGATGGTTTTAAGGAGGTGTTGAAAGTTTTAATCATGGTGAGGTGATGAAAATTGGCATAGGTGTTTAATAGGGGGTAAATTAAAGATAAGCCAAGTGAGGAATTCCTTTTTCTAGGGCAAGCCTGAGCCAAAAGGCCAAAGCTGCCCAAGAAGGTAGGCTACTGCCTCACTCTTGATGAGCATGACCACGGCTCGTGGTCATGATAACGGAAAAGGAAGGGAGCTAGTGAAGGTTACTTGGCCATGGGGGAAAAGAGTCCTTGAGAATTAGATACTTTCCAAGCACGATACATTTTATGGCTCGTGGTGCACTTGAAGGAAAGAGACGGCTAGCCGTGAAAATGCCTTAACCAATTGAGGGGAGATTGGTGAGGTGTTGGGGAGCTACTGCCTAAGAGAACCACGAGCCACTTAACAGTCCACGGTGCATCTTCACGGAAGGGAACGAAGTGTCTCGTGGTATAGCCTTGGCAGGAAAAACGGAGGTGGCTCACTCGGAGGAGCTATTGCCTCATCTTTCATGAAAACCACAACGATCCCTAATCACTATATGGACTGTGAATCAGGGCTTCAAGATGGGCTGGAGCTCACAGTGAAATTTAGTTGGACTTCACTTTTGGAATTCCAACTTAATGAGTGGTAGTTTCGGTATTTGGGGTGGACTATTTTGACTTTAGGTCAAAAATCATTCATTTCCCACTCTAAAACACAAACCCAAATTGAAATGTATGTTGCTTCCACTCCTCTTTACTTTCTCTCTCTATTTAACCTCCATTGAAGGAACAAGAAAGGTTGAAGAAGGAAACCAAATTCTCTAGGATTTTTGCTAGAATTTTGTGGATTAAGCTTTATTAAGGTATGGGTTCTTCACTATTTGTTTTTCTTTCCCCAAGAGGTCCTCTCAATGTTGATTTTCAAATCACCCAAATCTTAGGGTTTACTCCTACAAATGGGTTTCGTCCTAATTCATAATTGATCTTCTAAATTGTGTTGTTTATGATTTCTAATGATAATTATAGTTATATTATGAGGTATTATTGTTAAATTATGTTAGTTGTTGATGTTTAACTTAGTATGTGAAATGGATCAAGAATTGACCCAAATTGCCTAACCTTAGGTTATGAAATCATGTTGAATTGATTAGAATAGATACAATTGACTTATTATTGTGTTAATTACAATTTTATAATGTTATTACACCTATTTAGGGTTGAAATTTTATTGGTTGAGTGTAAAACCAATGATGATGGCTTTTGAAGGAGAAATTGGTAAGACTTTGTAATCTTGAACCTTTACTTAAATTGTGACGGCTTTTACATGGTGATAAAGTTCAATTTAAGCATGCCTTTTGATTGGATTAAGTAGGTATTGGTATGATGATCAAATTGAAATGTCTTGATTATGTAATTGTGAGATTATGTTTTAAGATGTAATAATAAAATGTTGGTTATCAATTTCCTATGTGCCTTATTATGACATAATGATGATAATGTGTTGAACTCACATATGAGGGTTGTACTGAAAGGATGTTCGCATGCGATTCCGATTGAGATAATGATTGTGATAAACAAGTAGTTAGTTTCCTATGATCTAAACTAACTTATGATGAATATTGAAGGCTTAAAGACATTTCAAAAAGAGATTGTAGGTTAAGGCCGAGTGAACTAGTAATGAGGAGTGTCCTTTCCCGAGTAGGGAATGTAGGTTCACTATTGTACTCGTGATATTGTAGACTACAATGAAATATGCATAACGAGGGTCCCGAAACACATCTTCTAGTTCTTGAAGTATGTTGCCCTCATAGTAATAGTAGCTAGTGGATCCACCTAGAATGTTACGATCATGTTGTGGTACTAACTTGGCAAGTAGTCCACCTTCTTTAGGTGTAAGGTTTCATGACACTGGATTCCACACATAGCTCGTGTGTTCTATGGCGATTAAGGAAAGTGTTCCCGAAAATAAAATGAAGTAAAGAAGTGAGAACTAACAAAGGTGACATCAGAGGTTGACTTAGTCTTGGTAGGGGTATGGGTTTACATATACATTGCACTAGTTTGATTTGAGGGAAGTCTTAGAAGGTTTTTCTTATGTTATATAGAGTAATGTTATGCATATGTTGATTCTACATGTTGATGATCCTATATGATGTTGGTTTTACTTATGAACAATGTTATTGCTCTAAATTACTACATGTGCTAATGTTTATTCTTTGTACTATGTTATGTGATGTTAAACATCATTTATAATCCTTTGTTTGGTTTACTTGATTAATTAAGGTTATGGGGCTTTACTTGGTCATTGCACTTGTAGGATTAATGAAGGATTGTGAGTGAAGGTCTTCTATATATTGTAATATCCTGAATCCTTATGTGTTGCTTGTTGTTATAGCATGACTTAGGTTTGTTGTGACTATGTACTCAAGTATGCTAGTATATATGTTTCTTTGGTTATATATTGATAAATATGTGCTTATTGGATTATATGGTTCTTAATGTGCATTAAAGATTCTTAAATGACATAGCATGTTGTCTAAGGTAAATATCCCTTTCACATGCATTCTTTCAAATGTTTTATGTGCATGCTTTCATACTCAGTACAAGTGGTGTACTAACTCATTCTCTATGTTTTCTACAATCCATTGAATATTAGAGGGACATTTAAGAAGACTGGGATTCTCATTCTCAAAATTCAGTAGGTCCTCACCTTCCGTGGAAGGTTCCACTATCTTGTTATTTGTTATTTTTTTAGTATTAAAGACATTTGGTTCTTTATCTTTTATTTGAGGAATATATTTATATATACCAATATGAGGCTTTATTGTAAAGAAGTATGGTCTATGCCTAAATGTTGTATTTGATTAACATGGTTTTAATATGAGACGTATCTTATACTTCTTATGAATCTATATTGCTATATTATGTGTGTGAAATAAAAGTAGAAGCCTATGAAGTGTTTCCTATGTGAGGAGTTTATGTAAACTCCCTATATATATATTATAGGTAAGTTAGAGGTGTAAGTAAACCTCAATGTAGAAGTAGTTTAAAAGTTTTATATTTCTGCAATTTAACCTATGATATGTTATAACGAATGCTAAGAGGCTAGTCTAAATCCTTTTGGAGGATGATGATGCCGGCTACGTCTAAGGGGTACTCCACGGATGTGAAATACTAGGTAAAATCTATTCACTTGATATAGGATTATGAAACAATATATATTAAATATATGGTGAGAATTCATGGCGTCACAGTTTTGATCGTTTCAGATAAAGGTACACAATTTACATCATTATTTTAGAAATCTTTCCAGAAAGGTTTAGATTAAAAGGTGAACCTAAGAACTACATTGCATCCTTAGACGGATGAGCAAGTGGAGCGTACTATCCAGACTTTAAAAGATAGGTTGAGGTCTTGCTGATTGATTTCAAGAGCAATTGGGATGATCACCTACCTCTCATCGAGTTTGCTAACAAAACAGTTATCATTCAAGCATCCAAATGGCTCCATATGAAGCACTTTACTGAAGAAGATGCAGATCTTGTATAGGGTGGTTTGGAGTTGGTTAATTAGGGTTTATAATACCAGATATATTTTACTAAGCTATGGATAAGGTGAAGGTAATTCAAGAGAAACCAAAAACAGCATAAAGTCGTCAAAAATCCTATACACATATAAGGAGAAGGTCGTTGTAGTTTGAAGTGGATGGTTGAGTATACTTGAAGGTTTCACCAATGAAGGATGTTATGAGGTCTTGTAAGAAGGGGAAACTTAGTCCCCGGCATATTAGACCTTATAGAATATCCAAGATAATTGGCAATGTAGCTTATAAGTTGGAGCTCCCTGTATTTGATATCTCTATGTTGAAGAAGTGAATGGAAGATCCTTTATTGATTATCCCAACTAAGATTTTTGGGATTAAGGATAGTTTATTCTATCAGGAGATTCTGGTTAAGATTTTAGATTGCCAGGTTCGCAAGCTTAGAACAATGGATGTTACATCAGTCAAGGTTCTTTGGAGGAACCAATTTGTTGAAGAAGCGATTTTGAAAGCTGAACTAGATATGAAAAGGAGATATCCACATCTCTTTGAATCTATAGGTAATGCATATCAAGGTACTAATTCTATTCCAGGTACTTTATAAACTATGAGTAAGCATGTGGTTACTTGCTTTTATTTGTTAAGTGTTGAATTGAGGTTAATATCCTAGCTTAGTGAAAGAAATATCATCCGAGGATGAATGTTCCCAAGGGGGAGATATTTTAACATCTAACAAATTTAGATTATCTAGGAATAAACCGACAAACTAAAAATATTCATTTTTAGAAAGAAAAGGAGAAATCTTGAAAATTGCCTAAGTGAAAGTGAGTTTTGGTCATTTTGAAACAACCATAACTTCAAGCTCAAGATGATCTAGAGTTAGATCTTGATATTATTGGAAGTAACTTGGAGAGATCTTTCCAACTTTTCCAAGTTTCCACATTTTCGATAAATTATGAGTGACATATGCCTATCAGAAGGTGGGTTGTTGAAGTAAATAAAGTCCAAATCCATATTTAAAGAACGGAAAACTAGTCTTTTAAACAATTTATTTTCTATTTTGTTTTATGAGTTAAATAGGGTAAGAACAAGTTTTAGTTTAGACAAAAAAATCAAAATCACATTAAAGGCTTCGATAAAAGAAAAAAAAAAGAAGAGAAGGGAGAAAAATCAAGGATTCCCCAAAAACGCCAACATTTAACTTGTGGATTTCTTCGGGGTTGATCCATATAAAGGTTTGTGAGATCTTTTAGTGTTGGGTTAGTTAACCCACACACCAATCTTACTTCAATCTTTTGATTTTCCAATTGGTTGAATGAGAATATTGAATTTCTAGAAAAACATGGTTATGTTCTTGATTGTGTAGTTGTTGATTGCCTATTGTTGGATTAATTCGTCATTCCGGGTCAATTTACATCTTTTGCGTAGTGTAGATACTAATAAACCGAAGGATTTGGGAATAGAACTATGGAGGTTTGGGTGATTTAGGATCACAAATGAGAGAAGAAAATCCATTCAGACGCATCTGGGTACCACCTCGCGCGGTGCGCCCCATCTATGCAAAAGAGCAAGGGGTGGCAAGCCTGAAGTACACCAAAATGGTGCCTCAGACCAAATGGTCTGGCCCAGCGCCCCGAACGCGCCCAAATCGTCGTTTATGTGCCCACTTTTCCTATTTTAGTCCAATTAAGACCTTCTAAGGTTTTTTAACTCTTTCTAATCATTCATACTACTCTAAATGACTTCTTATTACATGGAAATCAACCAGAAACACAAATTTACAACCTTGAATACATAAATTCAAACTTGGGAAAGTTAGAGCCAAGTCTAGAAAAATTTTAAAGTACATTCATGAAGTCTTTTGCAAATGCATTAACTTATTTTAACGCTTAAAGTTCATTTTAATCAAGGACTAAAAGATTCGAAAGAGTAATTCATTTCAAGTTTTCAAAACTCTAATAATGTTTGAAGTGTCGTTTTAAGACTTTATCTCGAGTTAAGTTCAAAGTAAAGTGAAGTATTCCTTCAAAGCAGTATATAGGAACAAAGTACTCCCAAAAGAACTTATATTGTTTTCATTGTTGAAAAAAAAGAGAAACTGAGATTTCCAAAGAGTCTTTGGCATAGTTTTCAGTTAATACGAAATATCTTTCAAAATGAACCAAGTAGAGGAATTTTTATTTCAAAGATAGCCATTGATCTATGTATTTTGAGCACTAATCTCAAATCACAAAATTAGTATGTTTTTAAAACACAAGAGCTAGTATATTTTTGAGAGTAGCATTGACCACCAATATGGGGCAGAGTTTAGACAAGTCACAGCCCCATAAACCATGTAGCCACCATGGATAGAAGAGGCTCATACTCTTTAGATGAACCTTTTTCACATTATTCTAGTGGATCCATTAGGCAATCAAATCTTATACCTTTGGTCGGGTATACGATGCCCTATCGGAGTGAGGTAGATCGTTGTATCATTATTGTAGCTCTTATTAGATATTTTCTATTAGAGAAACTCCCACAGAAGTTAAATGTATTTATATATATGCACATTAGCTTATTTGTATTCTTACATAAATCTCAGACTTATTTGTATCCTTGAATACATTCAGAATCTACAACATGTTTTTAAACAGATTTTCTTTATATTACACATGCTTTTAAATTTGTTTATATTGAAAAGAGTTAGTATTATTGAGTCATATTATTCTTGAGTTGAGCAGGCCAAGGTAAGTGCTCCTTCTTAGTCCTTTTCAAACCTATGTTGTTTTAACATTACAACTCGCATACTCATACATTCAATGTATAGATGTCAATTGGCCTGCATCATATAACGATGTAGACGCAGGTAACCAGGATCAACATCATCCATCACATTGTTGATCCATCTGAGAGTCAGTGGTGAGCCTCCTTGTATTCTGGAGGACACATTTATCACTTTCTGTCTTTCCTTTTTTTATAGGATGTTGTGGGGTATGTCCCAATATACATATTAGTTTTAGAGGGCTTCACAAATAGACAGGGAGTAGTTCATTAGTCTTTACTGTATTAGTCTTATGTTAAAGACTTTGTTGCCACCACTACTAGAAATTTGGTCTACTGTCACGGTTCACCTATCGTAGCAAATGACGTTACTACCGTAGCCATAGGTCTAAGGCTACGGTTACCACAACCGCTACAACAAATCGCGTAGCAATAGGGATATTGCTACGGTTCTATGCGACAGTTCTAATAACTGTAGCCATACGTTGAGCTATTGCCAAGGTTCTCATTTGAATTAATTGCCGACGGTTATGGACATATTGGTACAATTTTTAACCGTCGTAATACAGGCTTATGCATCAGTTTTGTTAAGGCTATGGCTACAGTTTTTTTCGATTCAACACACCATTTTCACTCTATTGCAACGCTTGTTATAGGGTATTGCAACACTTTCAAACAATTGTAGAACTGTGGCTTAATGCCTATTGCAACGGTTATTACCTGCTATTTGCAACAAGTCTAATGCAATATTAGTAAGCTAATATATACCTTCTATATATATACTAAATCATTCATGAGAATCAAATTTATATCATAAAAACACACATAAATCGTTAACGAGAATAAATGTTCATTACCTTAATTAGAATTCAAGATTCAAAATATACAAATCTTTTTGTAGCATCCAAAAAGGTGAAACACATGCCATAGAATTTTCAATCTTCAAAAATATATGATTTCTAGAACATCAATAAAGTTTACATCAACATATACTTCAGCTCCTATGTCAAGTCTTCACTACTGCTTTCATCCCTTTCTTCTATTTCATCACCTACATATAATCAGAAAAAAATATAAATAATTTAGCAAACTTCAAATCTTGGAAATTAACATGTTACAACAATGCATTAGCAGCAGCAGAATCAACAGACATTAAACAGAATCAAGAGACATTGAACTGCTACCTGCATTCAATAACATTCAACTGCTACAAGCAGCACCAAAATAAAAGACACATAGACTACTATACTGCTAGCTGCATTCAAACTTCCACAAGCAGCAGCAGAAACAAGAGACCAGACTACATTGCATGCCAATAACATTCCACTGCTAGCTGCATTCAAGCTTCTACAATCAGCAGCAGAATCAAGAGACCAAACTACTACACATGCCAATAGCATTCAACTGCTAGCTGCATTTAAACTTCTACAAGCAGCAGCAGAATCAAGAGACCAGACTACTACACATGCCAATAACATTCAACTGCTAGCTGCATTTAAACTTCTACAAGCAGCAGAATCAAGAGACCAGACTACTATACATGCAGCAATTAGCTACTACGTTGGCTCGACTAAACATAATCGTGAAGCTAGGATTCAACACTATAATGCTACAAGAAACCAGCAGCAGAAACAAGAGACCAGCAGCAGAAACAAGAGTCCAAACTACAAGCAGTAGAAACAACACTATCATGCTACAAGAGACATGTTAAATTAACATAAAGAAGAAACCACAAAAAACAAGACTACAAGCAGCAAGTATCAAAAAAATCATGAATCTAACAAGTGGTCCTCTACTAGGCTACAAGCAGCACCAGAAAACTCATGAACCAGACTACAAGCAGCAACTCAGACATTAAACTATCAGAGAACAAGCAGCAACTCAGACATTATACTCATGAATAAGGCATTTACTGATCCTCTGCCTAACTTTTCCCCAACATCCTTAGATCAATAGCATACTATTCCATTCTAATCCTATAGCAAGTAGCAACAACAAATTCCAATCAAAACATAGAATTAGCGACACCAACCTTGTTTAGCCCCTTGAACAGAAGTAGATTCTCTTGGTGAAGGAGTCCACAATGCTGCCAATATGTTAGGATCAATTAATCCCGCATGCTTAAGTTGAACAATAACTTCTTGTCGCACAATTTTCTTTTGTTCCTCCATCTGTTTCTCCATTTTCTGCATCCTCTCTTGCATTTGCTGCATTCCATCAGTTGTTGCACTTAAAGTTGATTCCGAATTGCCAACTTTTTTTTCAAAGTAGTCTTTGTAACTCCTGCGCCATATAGTCTTAGACGTCCCAGATGTTCAGGACCCATGACGCTTGAAAATGCATCAACATACTCACCATTTATGCTTATTTGTTTTTCAATTTCCTCCATTTCAGCCTACCAAAGCATATCCAACAAACACAATATTATGAAATAAATAATTGATCTCAATAAAAAAAATAGACAGACACATACAATTTTACTAGTAGTATCTTCATTTGAGGCCTTGTACAAACGACCAGGTTTTCTTGTTCTTTTAACCACAAAGAGATCCTTAGATGATACTGTCTCCTTATCTTTCTCCTAGTCAAATTGAAATATATATAAAAAATAAACTCACACTAGAAGAGATCCAAAAGAAAATTTCATCAAAAAAATAATAAATAAGAGAACTCGCCAGCTTTTTACGAACTAAAGCGAAACTCTTTTTGCCAGTAGTGTGTGGATTCATCATTTTCTTTCGATTCTTTGCATTTGTTTCAGACATTTTCTGCAAAGAAATAAATAAGTAATGTTAATCGAAGGTATATTCGTGTTATATAGTGTACTAGATGAGGTCAATATTAGTCTGTCTTTCCTTTATAACAGTCTATTTTTCCTTTATAACAATCTGTCAATATCAGTCATTATATAGTGTTAAGGTGTCTTGTAATATGCATGTGACTATCACAATAAATGAAGAAAGAAGCAGCAAAATATTACAATAGAGAAGAGAGTAGAAGAAAAAATAAAGCAGAATATATACTATTATCACACTACTTTAGACACTAAAGTACCAAATACAAATGCTACTTATTCAAAAAATTGAGATTCTGAACTACATTTTTACCTTGAATTTTTCAGAATTCCAATATTTGAGGAGCTCTCTAAATTGACATTCTGGAATATGACCAGGCTTTTTTGCCATTCGAACTGCATCATTGTCATATGGATCGTAATAATTAAGCTTCAAATAACTTCTATGTCTTCTCCAAGCATCTCGAATTGTTACCATAGCCCAATGGTACGCAACTTCAGGAATAATATATTTCCCCTATAATTTTGTGTCATTCAATTAGCCAATAGAAGTAAAATACTTTTACAAATAATTTATTATTGTAAACTACAAACTTGGTATAATCCCATAAATCTTTTTTAGTGTCCATGCTCCTCCAATCCAATATATCAAATGGGCAAAGAGTCGCATTTCTAGCCAATGTTCTTAGGAAGCTACTTAGCTCTATGAAAACATCATCCATATGACAAACGGGTTGATTTTTAATATTCAGTATGATCAACTTACGTTCTTTTCGGGCATGAACATCATGCATTTGTGTTCTACCTCTTTTAATTGGAGTGGAAACATCTCCAGCTATAAGAAAATACAAGAATAATAATTAAAAATTCTAAATACATAAAATAAGTTTGTAATCTTATATGTTACCTTGTTCTTCAGGTTTATCATTTCTTCGAGGAGTGACTGAATTCATTTGCACTTGATCCTCGAAAGGAAAATCTTTTCCATGCTGGTCAAGAGGCAGCTTCTCGACAGGCTGCACAAGAGGCAGCTCCTTGACAGGCTGCACAACAGGCAGCTCCTCGACAGGCTGATTTTCAAAAGGCAACTCCTCGACAGATTGTCTTTTTGCTTCAGATTGTGGTGCTACTAATTGTTCTGCTCCAATTAATTTGAGCAGATGTCGCACTCTATTTCTTTAATAATTTCATTTGTTGTCAATAACCGTCGTTTCTTATTTGCCAAGAATGATAACGATCCCGGTTTAGCAAATGTCTTCTTTTTGGCTTTTTTGGTTCTTTTTGAAGTTTCTTGTTGACTCATATCTATGACTATACAAACCTGTGTAAAAATAGAAATTAAAAAGCTAAAATGTATGGCAGTGTACACCTGCAATACTTACACAAATCAATCACCAAGATATAACAAAGAGCTGAAAATAAAATGTACCCTTAAGGGACATTCTAATAATTTTTTTTGCAGACAATCACATTCAGTAGGTCTATTACTGTTCACAATCACACACAAGATTTAGAGTGTTTTTAGGTGCCAATTGGTTAAATTATAAGAGAACAACAAGTTTTTTACTGTCTACACTAATATTAAGTACTCTAAGAGAGAACGAACCTGGAGTGTTGGACCTTAATAAAGAGATAAGAAGCTAGTTATTTGCTGGTCCACTAATATATTGAAATTGCTCAGAGAAACTGCAAAAAGAAGAAGAATGAAAATGATCAATAAGAGAGAAAAAGGACTTACCAAAACTAATAATCCAAAAGTTGTAGTAATTTAACGATAACATGAAGAAAAAAAACATAGAAACAAAAACAAGAGATAGCAAGTACAGTTTACTCAACATTCATAATCTATATGATGCACCTCAAATAATATTCATTACTTACTATAAGAAAAAAAACATAATGTATTTGAACAAGTCCACAAGATCCTTTGTCAATCATCAACTTCCATCCAATCCCAATCAGTATCATCAAAGTCATCCTCCTCTTCCGATGTTTCCATAGCTTCATCTTGTGAATGTTGTGCAATGGAAGGAGCATCGATGATATCAACAGGAAGATCTTCTCTAGACCATCTAACATCTACATCAACTAATCTTTCTGATGAACCAATATCATCATTAGGCTATCTCAAAAATGTTTCTTCAATATTAGGACAATTCTCTTCCTCCGAATCATACAAATCCACAGGGACTTTGTTTCTTGCATAATAAACATTTTTCTCAACCGGATCTTCCACATAAAAAACATGATGCACTTGAGATGCTAGTACAAAAGGATTATTTGTACTACATTTTTTGTTGAAATATACCCGAGTCAATCCATAATCATCGACTTCATTATGAAACCAATCACAATTAAAAAGTACAACACTAAAGCAACCCCAATAATCAATCTCAATGATATCCTGAATAATTCCGTAATAGAGAACCATTCCATCAACAGGATTTTGGTCCCTAGCACTAGCAAAACTATCCGTTGTGGCTGACAAAGTCACTCCACTATTATGAGTTTTACAAGGGGCATCCCGTGTCTTCGTATGAAATCGATATCCATTAATGAAATATCAAGTATATCTTCTTGCCACAAAGTTAGGCCCTTTAGCCAGCCATTTTAAATGATTGGACACTTCAATATTTTTAACTTTTTCACTAAACCAATCACCAAATTCTCTACTATGGACCTGTGCTTTTACCCATGCATTGCCTCTAGTACGATTATCAGTTAAGCTCTTATGTTCCCTGTAAGCATGTAATGTAATTTAATCAATGTGTATTTACAAATGAAATGAAATTTGAAATACATTATCATAACATCTAAATGAAGTTTAAAAACAAACGAGTATTTTATCTTACTTCATAAATGCCTCTACTTGTTCATATCCTGTATTGAACAAAGTATATCGATGTGCTTCAAACAACTCATGCTGCTCCATGTTAAAAATCTTGCCTTTCCTTATATTCTCACTTCCAATTGGATGACCTATCATAGGAAATAAATGTGAAACACCACCTTCTTCTGTTTGAATGTACTCATCATCCTCTATTTCACACCTACTTAATTTTGCCTTCACCGTATTAGGTATGTATATGGAAATAAAGTTCAAACAATCTACAGCTGAAAAACCTTCTACTATTGATCCTTCAGGATTTTTTCGATTACGAACAAGCCCCTTGAAGTCACACATAGTTATCTCTGTAGAATACATCCAACGCAAATGAGTTGGGCCTCCAAGCTTAATTTAATCTACTAGATGGATAGGTAAATGTGTCATTATATCAAAAAAGGATGGAGGAAAAATCTTTTCAAGCTCACATTCAATATCTATGATTTCTGCTTTCATCTTATCAAGATCGCTTCTTCTTATAACCTTGCTACATGTGGCTCTAAAAAAATTCCCCAATCTAATCAAGACCATAGCTACATTCTTGGGTAACACTTTTCTGACTGCAACCTGGAGCAAGTAATGCATTATGAAATGAGCATCGTGACTTTTGTATCCTGATACTTTCATCTCTTCAATTTGCACACGACTTGATATATTAGAAGCACACCCTTTTGGTAATTTGGCATCATTTAAGACGGTGCAAAATAACTTTTTCTCATCTAGTGTCATAGAGAAACAAGCTTTAGCTAGATGGATATTCCCTGTATCACAATCTTTTAGAGGTTGAAGATCTTTACGTATCCCCATTTCATACAAGTCATAGCGAGAATTTATATGATCTTTGGAATTTACAAGTATATCCAATAAAGTCCCAAGCACACTGTCACAAATATTCTTCTCTATGTGCATCACATCAAGGTTGTACCTCAATTTGTTTGTTGCCCAATATGGTAACTCAAAAAATATGGATTTTTTTTCCATGGACCATCAATCTTTCGTTTTCTTTTCTATTTGTTCTTTCCAAATACATTATTGAATTCACGAAGCTCTTCAAGAATTTGTGCACCTTATAATGGAGTAGGTGCAACTTTATGTTCCTCTTTACCGTTAAATGATCTTTTATCTCTTCTGAATGGATGATCAGGAGGTAAAAACGTCCGATGACCCAAGTAACATATCTTGCGACTATGTTTGAGATATTGGGAACAAGTATTATGGTTACAAGTGGGGCATGCCCATCTCCCCTTGGTGCTCCATCCAGAAAGCATTGCTAGAGCTGGAAAATCACTAATTGTCCACAATAAACCTGCATGCATTAGAAATGTTTGATTAGTTACAGCATCATATGTTTCAACTCCCACTTCCAATAGTTCCTTCAACTCCGCAATCAGTGGTTGCAATTATACATCTATATCATTTCCGGGAGACAATGGACCTGGTATAATCATTGACAACATAATATTCTCCGACATCATGCAAGTCCATGGAGATAAATTATAGTTCATCAACATAACTGGCCATGTGCTATGGGAAATGCTCATAGTTCTAAATGGATTGAAACCATCACTTGAAAGACCCAATCTAACATTACGAGCATCATTAGCAAAGTCAGGGTGCAATGAATCAAAATCCTTCCAAGCTTCACCATCTGCAGGATGTCTTAAATTTCCATCTTTAAGTCGTTCAGTATCATGCCATCTCATAGCTACAGATGTTTCAGAACACATGAATATCCTATGAAGCCTAGGTTTTAAAGGAAAGTACCTTAACACCTTCACTGGGATTTTCGTAACCTTATTATTTAAGTCATTACGAACATTCTTCCATCTTGAAGCTCCACACACAGAGCAATTATCTAACTTTGCATTGTCATTCCAAAATAATATGCAATCATTAGTGCAAGCATGTATTTTCTCATAATGAAGACCCAAATCTTTTATGACCTTTTTTGCCTTATAAAACGAGTCGGGTATCTTAGCAACTGGAAATGCCTCTCTTATCAAGTCTAACAAATCTGAAAAGGCCACATCAGTCAACTTGTGAATGCATTTAAACATGTATAGCCGGATGGTAAAACTGAACTTAGAAAAATTCTTACACCCTGGATACAACTCTTCTTTCCCTTCCTCCACTAATTTAAAAAATCTCTTTGCATCTTCATGTGGCCCCTCCCTCACTCCTTCATGTCTCTGATCATCTACTATATTTCTAAAAGTATCATGAAGTAATATATCAATGTCGTCATGCATGTTAGAAGTTTCTTCTTCATCGGTTGGATGGGGTGTATTTCTTGAGGAAAATCCTTCACCATGAAAAACCCATTTGGTGTATCCATGAACAAATCCATGGCAAATAAAATGATCCTCTACCATATTTTGGCAATGCCAATTACGATTAAAGCACTTCTTACAAGGACACAATATTTCATTTCCTTGGGAAGCTCGTTCAAATGCTTTATCAAGAAAATCATTAACTCCATCAATATATTCATTGGTGGATCTTCGGAGATTCATCCAACTTTTATCTCAAAAATTCATTGAATATTTATCCTACATGACATGTGCAAAACATTAAAGCCAATAAATTCATGCGTACAAATAATATCGGCAGAACTTAACAACTCGAACTTTTACATTAATCGAATCTCAAACCTTCACATCAATTCAACAACAAACAATTACAAAACTAATAGTAGAACCAAAAAATATTGAGAAGTTAAGTTATTAGCAGCTTCCACCATTTATTAAACTTTATACAAATGAATGACTAAAGGCACACGCAAACACATTTCAATGCAATAAGGGCAGACCTATATTAGAGTAAATAACATATATTATAGCAATAGACTGCAACAAGTAAACAAAATAACTATCAATACATTAGTTTTGATTCTAGCAAAACAGTTCATGTATTCGTAAAACAATAAAAAAGTTGATTGTTCACATGGAAAAAGTAGTTCGGACAAACCATAACAACTCATATTCTCTTTATAAAAAAAACACAAGGGATTTAGCTGGTCAATCTAACAACTAGCTACCATATAGCAGAAAATTTTTATTACTTTCAATTTCTTACCAATCAGCCTTCTCGGGTTCCAAACGAACTACTTCAAAAATCCTGAAGTGTTACCTTTGGGTCTGTATCAGCCAAGCCTACAAATAACATAATCACACAATATTATTAGGAAACCAAGCCAAAGAGAGGAAAAAATATAAGAGATATAAGTCCAAGATAAGTAGCTTAGCTTAGAAAACTCCATCAAAAAATTCCTTTTTTTAAATCACACATACAAAAAAAACAGTGGCACAAAGTTGTTATTCAATATTTAATTACCCGAAGAAAGTGATGATTTTACGCTATTTGGAGTCTGCTCCAATAATTATGTGCAAGGTGATGCACCTTATATGGTTTGAGTTTGTTACTTTACTACTTCAATCCATGATACCTGTGTGTGTATGTGTGTTTTATGTAACTTGAGGGAGTTGGGGTTTTAGTTAACTGCTAGATTTTGTCTGTTTGCAGCTCAGCTGGTTTATGAATTCATAAAGCGAGTTATAGGGATCAATCACTGACTTTTAAATGGAAGACATATGCATATGGATTTCAGTTATCTTGTTGAAGATATATGTGTATGTGAATATGACAACTTCAAGTTTCTGCATAGAGTACGCATCTTATCTGTTAATGTCTATGGTGGTATGTTCAAAGTTCTGAAAACATAGCAGAGTGTTAGATTCTGAGGTCCACCAATGTGTCTTCGTTACAATATCATGAGTAGCAACTCCTTGTGTTTTCAATCATTATTCGTAGGTTAGTAATTCTGTTGGTGTCAATGTAGCAGAACAAGTTAACAGTTTTACCAGAAGAAAGTATCTTCTCATACCATACTATAGAAATCCACTCAATACCACATACAGTAATTTTACTAAAGGAGAAAAAACAAAATTCTATACTCTTATGCATTAAGAATATGCAATCATTCTATATATGGTGTAATAGGGGTCAGCAAAAGTATGCCAGCCTCACAAATGAAGACACCAATAAATTCATGCGTACAAATAATATCGGCAGAACTTAACAACTTGAACTTTTAGATTAATCGAATCTCAAACCTTCACATCAATTCAACAACAAACAATTACAACACTAATAGAGAACCAAAAAATATTGAGAAGTTAAGTTATTAGCAGCTTCCACCATTTAATAATCTTTATACAAATGAATGACTAAAGGCACACGCAAACACATTTCAATGCAATAAGGGCAGACCTAGATTAGAGTAAATAACATACATTATAGCAATAGACTGCAACAAGTAAACAAAATAACTATCAATACATTAGTTTTGATTCTAGCAAAACAGTTCATGTATTCGTAAAACAATAACAAAGTTGATTGTTCACATGGAAAAAGTAGTTCGGACAAACCATAACAACTCATATTCTCTTTATAAAAAAAATACAAGGGAGTTAGCTGGTCAATCTAAAAACTAGCTACCATATAGCAGAAAATTTTTATTACTTTCAATTTCTTACCAATCAGCCTTCTCGGGTTCCAAACGAACTACTTCAAAAATCCTTAAGTGTTACCTTTGGGTCTGTATCAGCCAAGCCTGTAAATAACATAATCACACAATATTATTAGGAAACCAAGCCAAAGAGAGGAAAAAATATAAGAGATATAAGTCCAAGATAAGTAGCTTAGCTTAGAAAACTCCATCAAAAAATTCCTTTTTTAAATCACACATACAAAAAAAACAGTGGGACAAAGACAAGGACTATATTTTTATGCCAAGAGCAGTATCACCTGATTGAATTATTTCTTTGTTTAATGAAACTGAGGAATCTTTTGCAGATGACTACAACAGATGCAATTGAGGATGTAAGGAGAGAAGTCAAAATATTGCGTGCTTTAACAGGACATAGGAATCTGGTTCAATTCTATGATGCCTATGAGGACAAGGAAAATGTTTATATAGTCATGGAGTAAGTTGAAATTGTCAACCTTAATGTTTCTTTTCATTATGGATACCTAGGATCCTGCCCAACTAATTTGGTGATTAAAAGATCATTCATGAATTATTTGGTAACATAATATCACATGATGAATTCTGACAACCCAATTACATTTTTTCGTAAGCCCCTGTAAAGTATTGAGAGAGTTAAATCAGCTCAACCAAATGAAAATGCTTACGGAGGTTTGTGTCTCGGACAGACCACTGAAGAAATTAGTTATGATCTACATGTTTTCATACGGTATCTAATAGAAATTTCCAGGGTTTCATCTAATCCCACCATATATGTGAACAAATGTAGTGTCATTTCTTTCTTACGTCACTCTATGTTTCGTATGCTTGGTTTCCAAGCTCATTATATTGACAGTTGTTCTTCTGTTCTATTCAGAATTTTCTTTTCGTTTCTAAAAATGAGAACTCTCCTTTAAAAGCCATTCACTTGGTCTCTCTGATTATGTAACACCAGGTAAATGTTAATGCATACAACATTTATCAATTCTTATTTTGTGCTTGTAGCATGCCATAGTTTGATTAACAGAAATATTTGCAGATGAAAGGCTTAATGATATTGTCAGAAGTGCAATATGTGTCACAGTTTATGCTGGCAGTGACTCATAAGGGAAGATAACATTCAATCGAACAAGCAAAAGACATAGACAATTTCAGAATCCGAATGTATTTCAAAGTAAGACGACAATGATACTCAAGTTTAAACATCTCTTAATAATCAAAAACAAAATTGAAGATAACTAAGCCTTAATCCGAAACAAGTTGAGATCAGCAATATGAACACCAAAAAACAGAGGAGAGAACACAGGGTCACACAACTACCATATTTACATCAAGGTTTGTAGTCACTAAAAGGACAAGAAAGTTTTTCAAAAACGAATTAGCTTAAGCAATATCAGTCAACAAAAAGTGAAACAAATACCAGTAGGAAATAATTTTGGAGTAATTTTTGTCCAGATTCACATCAAATGGGGAATATTAAGGAAGAATTCATTTGAAACAAAAAAAATCCAGAGAGAAATACTTATAGATCCACAAACTTGGAGCACTAGATTTCGACTCTCTTATATATCACAGAATCAAACAGGGGAAGTTTATACACTAACTATATTGGAGCAAATAACATAGATTTAAGACTAACCCATACATTATTCTTTAAGATTTTTCGAAATTACTTCAATGGGGACTTAGAAATCATGAACTAGCATAGAAAACTTAAGCATTATTAACCTTTAAGATGAATTTGTAGTCGAACCTCAAAAGCATCTCCAAAAAGAACGAGCTGGTTGTTTTCCTCGACGAGCTTCAGCAATAGCTTCACCACCGAGCTTCACCAACGAGCTTTAGCAACGAGCTTCAGCAATAGATTCACCTACGAGCTTCACCAACAACTTCACCAACAGCTCTTCACCAACGAGCTTCACCAACAGCTTCACCAACAATCTTCACTAACGAGCTCCACCAACAGCTTCACCAACAAATTTCATTTTTCTCACCAAAATCTTCAGAATTCCTTTCACATGCAGCTTCACCCGAAAATGGCTCTCTCACGTTGTCTGAAAAAATAAGGGTTTCTGAAAACAATTTCTTCTTTTTCTTTTACATTTTTTAAAAAGTTAATTTATCAGAATTAGTTTTTTAGGAGGGACTAATGTATCTTTGCCAAATTATATTGGAGGGAAGTATATTTTTTTAGGAGGGAAAATTATTTAGGGCTAAAAAATCAGAATTATTTTTCTAAAAAACTGTTGCCATAGATTTTATCAATAGCGACGGTTTTGAAAATTGTTGCTATACACACTCTATAGGGACAGTTATAGGGATTACACAACAGTTTATTTTAAGAATTGTTCTATTAGATTCAAGGATATTTGGCCACGGTTTTAACCGTTGTAATAGGTGAGCTATTGCTACGATTGTATAACCGTTGCTAAATAAGCATTGCAGTAAGTCAAATTTCTAGCAGTGCACTTAGGCCAAGTTGAATGTTTAAATCATTTAAAAAATCCAATTATCTTATTATTCAGTTTAGTTCATTCCTTTGATGATTATCGTATTGAGTGTTTTCTCCTGCTGAGTTATGTAAGTCATCTCAAGGGTCTACTCAATGCCAGTAATGGTTATTGATTGTCGACCATGTCCAGGGTGTAGGCTCGGGCGTGACACAAATGATTTGAAATAAAATTAAAAAAAAATGAAAAAATATATATAGTTTGCAAGTTTTGTCCCTCTTTTTATGATATTTAAAAAATATATGTGTTTAATATAATTGTTTAGATAATAAATGTATTTTATGAATATTCAAAAATCATCTTAAAATATTTTATATTTTAAGTACTTTATTAGTGATGGTTGTATTTATGAATTAATAATTTATGTAATTTAAAATGCTTTTAAGTTATTTTCAAAGAAATCTTATCAATATAAATAATAAATATATATATATTTACAATCCCGTTATATTATAAATATTTGGAAAATCATTACAAAGAATTTTACATTTTAGTTAACTATTTTGTTATTTACTATAAGCTATATTTATAATTTTGAGTTATTAGTTTATAATCTTGTTATTTGTTTTATTTTTGTTACGATTAAGAAGCTCGTTAGTTGATTATACTAATTCATTTTACTTAATTTTTAGCCAATTTTCTTACTTAAATTCATATTGGCTATATTTCTTGATTTCAATTGGCTTTAATTGAAATTCAAATGGTCATTTTACCTTTTATTCTATCCCCCACATTGACTCAATTTTGAAACCAAAATTTTGGGCTTTTTACACAATTATCCATCGGTCCAAAGACCCAAACATACATATTCTCATCCCTATTCCAATTTCATGATTGCCCGGCCCAAACACATTCCAATAGAACAACAATCTGCAGTTGCGTATAAGACCAATATGTGACTCTGCGTCTTCTTCTCCTTTATGCGACAGTCAAAAGTAAAATCCAGCGAGCAAATTATTCTACAAACCCATAATCACATGCGAAGAAACCACTACCCTCATCAAACTACCCTGCAGAACCCATAACCCAAGCAACCTAACCGATCAAATCATTGTTCCATTTTCCCCTTTTTTGAGAGATCTTCAAATCTCTTTCACTGTTCTCCTTGGAAAGGGGGAAAGAAACTCAAAATTTCTCCAATGGATTTCCCCCCAAAACCAGATCTTCTTCCCTATATATAGCCCTCCACCCTCAGTGATATAGACAGAGGATTTGAAATTGGATTTTGACGGCTTTTGAGTTTGATATTTGAAGCAATAATTGTTTTACACTTGACATTCTAAAACGATTCTCTAATGTTAAATTATGAGAAATTCGTCACTTAGATTCTGCTTGGGGATTCTTAGTTTGTTATTTGTATTTGAATTGAGGTGTGGAAATCGCTACTTTCAAACTCGTCGCCCCAATGGCTTTGCCGAAAAAGGTATACTTCTTCATCTTATTTATGTTCTTTACTATTTTGACCGTAATTTGATGTTTGGTATAGCTGATTGAATTTTATACCTCTTTTGCTGGTTTAATTCTTGATCTTCTATTATTAGTACGAGAATTTTTCCAGTCTTTGTTTTTCTTTTAATTAGTTCCAAATAGGAAATGAATTTCTCGTTCACATTGAGCTAATAGCCTTTTGTTTCCAAGCATGACAATATATATTAAATTTTGGAAATTTTGTATCATGTTATTACTACTGTTATTGTGTTGATTCTCATAGGCTTGTGGTGATCTGTTTTGTTTCTTTTTTTTTGAACTGCTTTATTTACTTTATTCCTACCTTGCTTATCATGACGCCACTATAGACTTGGTTTAAATGCTTTTTATATTAAAATCTGATTAGAGAGTGATAAATTTGCTATGGTACTAATGTTTTTTACTTTGATTATCTTGTTGCCTTACGTTTATGATATTGTTTTTGCATGAAATGTCACATCTCGACTTAGATCCATGGGTTGTATACTATATTATTGATGCTTGATAATATGATTTTATCATTCGAGATAGACATCTGAAGGTAACCTTTCGGGATCCTACGTTAAATCTAATTCTTTAGTCGTCATTTTGGTGCTCACTCTGATTAAATATTGAAATCAATCTGTGATAGTTTCCAAATCTACTAAATATGTTTTATTCCTCTGTTAATTACTACATAGTTCTAAAGTGTTGATTATTGTGTAAATGGTCCTTATGTCGTGATCGGTCGTTATGAAGATATCCTTTGATTGACTTTCATATTCATTATGAGAAGTATATATTGGTTATGAAATTTTCTCAATTCTTAAATGCTTTAAGATATAATTTTACTTGACTTATGATTAATTCTAAAATGTCAAGATAGTAGCTCTTTGATAGTAATGTGTTTGTTGGTTAAATTGTGGTGGTAGACAAATTGTTGAAATAATTATCCTTAAACCTTATAACCTAATTTATTAAGGAATTTTCTCATTTACTTAGCTCTACTCGAGTCTCTTGGACTCCTCCTTTCACATTTTTTCCATCGAGTCAGCTCCCTCCCTATATATTCAAATCTTGTTACGAGCTCCAACATGTTGCTGGAAATTAGTTCAAAAGACCAATGAATGGGTTGTATAAATGTTATATACAATGTTTATACACTGATATACAATTCAAGGTGCTGAAATATAGCTCCAAACTGTGGATATACAAGTCGAAGACAAAAATACAAGTCTCACTATTTAAAAAAAGTGTTATATACACTGATGTACTGATAGTATACGATTTGTATACAAAAATAAGAAATGGGTCAACAGCCCCAAAAAAATCAGGCAACTTTATATGAAAGTCGGATCGAAGCCCATCTGATATTTGCGCAGCCTTTATAATAGTGTAAGACAGATAAATGGGGCCAAAGCCCAAGATCGGAAAGGCCCAAATCTTCCTCGCTCACTCTCTCTATTTGAGTTTATTAATTTGTCTTACCTTACTAATTTATTTTCAATTAACTTTACGGTTATCTTAATTAAATTTCCCAAAAGATGAAAGATGTCCTTTTATGTTGGTACATTTTAACTCCTTTTTTTATCAACATACATTAATTTAACATCTTTAGTAAAAAAAAAATTAATTAATTATAAATAGTTTCATGATTGAATTAACTAATTTAGTTCGAATTATCATTTAAAATAATTCTAGTTAATCTAGTTTTATTAAATTCTTAATCATTTCAATTAATTCAATTATTTTAATTAATAACTTCTTTTCTTAAAAATTAAGTATTCCTTGTTTATCGATTTTCTCAAGTTAAGTCATTTTCCTAAATATAGTCAAAATAGTTATCTAAGTCATAGGATAACCGCAAATTAGCGGACGCTTTAAATGCCTTATTAATCTTTTTGAAGTATAAATAAGAACCTCTTTCTCATTTTTTAAATATTTAAGACTTAATTTGTTAGATTTTTTTTAAATTAAGTTTTCTTAATTTCTTTAAAAAATTAACTGTCGACTCCTTTCTAAGTATTTTTCTCAAATTGTATTATACTTGAAATATTTCAAAAAGTGATTTTTCAAAGATATTAAAATTACGGCATAACATATATATATATATATATATATATATATATATATATATATATACATACATAATTCTTTGCAAAGTTAATAGGTATTCATGCCCTCATGTTAGCATGTTGCTCAGCCATTCAATGACTCTTGTTCTTATTCCTTTTTAGAAAAAAATAAAAATTATAACAACTTTGTCTCATTAACAAAAATTAAAATATTATTTTTTGGAAATTTCTTTGATAAATTCATCCTTAAAGACTTGATAATTATAAAAAAATATAATGTGAAAAATGGTCAAATATAAAATACAATTAGAATTTTTATCATAAAATTATTGATTACTAATCTAGTTTGGTCAACAATAACATTTCTCAGGTCAATAATTTTTAAATTATCCAAATATTCTCTCACACTAAGAACAAGCTGTTACAATTGAAGTGAAGTTAAACTAAGATTAAGATGATCATTTTCTTTTATTCGTCTTCTCCAACATCATTTAATTTTTTGTTTTTTCTTACTATTAGAGAACTTTTTTGTATTGTGTGCCTTCTTTTTCTTCTTTATCTCGTTTGTATCAAATTTTGATTATTCCTTCGAAGTTCTTTCTTCTCCTCTTGTTTGTATCACTCAATGGAATTCGAAGGGATTTAGATAGCTTCGATCGGTTCAAGTGCTCCGATTATTTTTAACGATGAAGCCAATTCAGTTTCAGCTATTTTCAATGATAACATTAGGTGGAAGCGGCGATAACATTAGGTGGAAGCTAGTTGACTGATCATGCTCACTTTTTCGTTCAAAACAACAAAAATTTCAGGGAGAGTAGGATGTGGGTGAGGGTTATGTTGTTTAAGGATGGAATGTGGGTGGATTTTGAGGAAAATGCCATGGATGTGATGGTTTCAGATTTTGTGAGTGGCAAGGCTATCATCGAAATGGAAATGGAAGGGTGTAATTTGATTTTTTAACTTTTGTGAAATCATAGAAATCAATTTGGAAAGTGGGAACGAAGTTGCCCATTGCATGGATTGATGTTGATTGTAAGCATTTTTAATCTAAGGTCTTCACTAAGGGTTCAGAAAAGTTTGATAAAAATGAGGTAAATGTTGATGAAAAGTTAGTATTAAACTTGAGATAAGAATAATAGAGAGGAACTCTGTATCATAAAAATTTATTTACCTACTTTTCCTTCATTTGAATAATTTGTATTAGAAGTTAACATCAAAATAATTATCTTGAAACCAGATTCACCACCTGTATATAGTAAATTCTTGAATAACAAAAGTTAAAAAGGGGAAATCCTAACATACCAGATAGGAGATATACAAACTTTGGAACTCTAGGTTATTTGGTCGGGGAGTGAACTCTATAGATTTATTAGAATCACTGCACTATGAGCATGAGTACCACCAGTATATCGAATTGTATTTGCACTTGATTGTTCCATTTCTCTAGTGACATTTATAAGTAATTGAAAGGAATGAATAACGAAAATGAGCAATTCTTACATGACATATGAAAATTAAACTTATAGTTGACTATAAACAAGAGTAAAATGTAGGTGTTCATGTTGCTACACCATACTAGACACAATTTTAAATTGATTAAGTCATCAACTACAGTATCAAAATTCACACCTGACGAAAATATCTATTGAGATCCTAACTAAACCTTCTCGATCTTTCCTAATATAACTCGACATAACATGATATGATTTTCATCATTTAAATCTATCTCGCACATCATTTCACTACACACATAACTAATAACAAGTACCAAAAGGGGAAAGACGTGTTAGGAAAGAGGATGGGGGAAGTGAGGAAAACAAAGTGGTGATCAAAGTAGGTAGTCATTTAGAAATGTGATAGATGAGTGTGTTGTCTTTGTGCTTACTACATTTCTTCCACCAAAGTTCCCTAGGATAGGGTCGTTAGGGAATGAGGAGGAACACTATCGAAAGATTTCCTAGGCCACTTTGGTTGAAGCAATTCAGTAGGTACAGAGACAACACACTGATCTATCACATTCTTAGATGAAATTCGTGCTTGCCTTACCACTTTGTTTTCCTCACTTTCCGTCTTCCTCATTCCTAACTCGTTTGTTCCTTTTTGTTACTTGTTATTGATTGTGTGTTTAGTTAAATAATGTGCAAGATAGATGAAAATGATGAACATCGTATCATGTTATATCGAGTTATATAGGGAAAGCATGAGAAGGTTTAGTTAGGATTTCAACAATTGTTTCCGTCAAGTGCGAATTTTGATACTGGAGTTGATGACTTAATCAATCAAAAGTTGCATGTGGTATAGCAATATGAACACCCAAAATCTACCCTTATTTATAGTCAATTATAAATCTAATTTTCATATGTCAGGTAAGTTTGCTCCTTTCCGTCATTCATTCCTTTCAATTACTTTTAAATGTCACAAGGGAAAGAAACAATCAAGTGCAAATAGAGGTCGATTGAATGGTGGTGTTCATGCTCATTGTGTATTGATTCAGATAAAGCTATAGAGTTCACTCCCTCCACCAAAACAGGTGGAGTTCCAAACTTTTTATAGCTCCAATCATTTAAATTTTGATTTCCCTTTTTAACTTTGATTATTAAAGGATTTACTACATATAGGTGATGAATATGATTTCAAGACCATTATTTTTATCTCGATTTCTAATACAATCTTTTCACACAAAGGCAAAGTAGGGAAAAAATATCATGACACAGTTACAATCTGTTGGTGGTGGTGATGACTTGTTGAAGTCTATTTTTCGGGAAGTCCATGGCTGATATGGGGTTCTTTTAGTGTCTGATTTTGTTCGGATGAAAGTTGATGTTTTATCATTGATAAGTTCAACTTGTATAAAAGAAGTTATTGTAGTGATATTATTAAAGGCTCAAGATATTTGGTGTCTTTTAATAAAGTAAAACATGTTCAAACAACTACTTCTTTAGCATGTGAAATTTTATTTGGGAATCGTCTACCTGTAATGTGCATATACTGTCTTCTTTAAGTGGGGAGGCTTGAGTATAGCTTTACAGTAATATTACAACTTTTTTCCTGTCTTCATTCTTCATGTTCATTCGATATTATGTTGACCTTCCCGTGTTTGGATTTTAACCTTTTTATTTTTATTTCATATATATCTCTCTATAAAAATTGGGAGACTTCAAACATATTTCTCTGCTTTTAAGAAAGAGAATCGCGATGCTTATCCCCAATTTATGTTGGTCGTTGATATTTAATGTTCTTCGAATGGTTTTTTAATCAGGGTCTTGCTTTACTCATACATGATGCTAATACGTAGTGTTGCATGTGAGTATTTTCTTTTTTGTTTTTGAAACACTCTATGTTAGTGAAGCTTTAAGCATGTATTCTAGGGATGTTTTTGCTTTTGAGTTGTGACTAGGATGGTAGACTATGTTAACAATTACACCCTTCAATAATGTGACTTATTTTTAGTTTTTTCTAAAAGAATGCTACCTCTTTAAATTTGAGAATAATTTATGTGTAAGTTTTTATTTTTTCTTTGATTGCAATCTTTTACAGCCACACATCCTTCAATTGTTTTGTACCTACAAATATGTTATGGCGTGTCTAATAACACATGTTTCAAAAGTTACCTTATTCTTAACCATTTTTTTCTATTATGATTATTTACTTTGTATCTTTCTACTCATTTGGCATGAATAATGATGTCCACCCTTTTGTATGCAATAATAACTTGATTCTTCTTTGACTCGAACGACCTATTAAACTCTCAACCCAAGAGTCAATGGTTTGCCAAACGGCATATATATCTTTTAAATTTAAATACATAAGTATGATTGTCTATTTAGGTCATGGACCATTTTTAGACTCAAGGTGGTCTTTTAATGGGCCCAACAAGTCTTGAGTGTTGGATCACCTAAGTCATGGGTGTTGGGTCTTCTTAGGAAAATTGACTAAATTAAGGGATTTAATTTAACTCTACGCTAGTTGACGAAGAGTGGGGTTTATTTGAAGTGGACTGGTCACTAAAGTAGACAACATGGATTGGAGTAGTTAGCGACCATTACCATCCAGTGACCAACTACATTCACCGAGGTACAAGAGAAAGAGTTTGGTTAACTTTCGACTCAAGCCCATATAATCTTCCTTTAAGTGAAAAATAAAAAAATTCATTTGACAGAGTAAATGATGTGCATGCAATGACAGCTAATATCACAATTTAAACAAATAATACATTTATGAGGCATAATAATTCAACAAGTATTAACAAATAGTCAAAAAGATTTTATTCATTATGGTTAGAACTAATTAAATCCCTATCAAAGTCGTCATTTCTAATAAGTAAAAAAAAAATATTTTCAAAAATTTATTTAACTTTTTAAAGAATAATCAATTTTAAAAGAGAGTCGCAACTTAATTGTTTTTAAGAAATTAAGAGAAACATAATAGTTCTCAAAAGATTCAAAGAGACAAAATCATTTGAGGAAACCAAAGGGGCTTGGCATTCAATTTACACTTCAAGAAAGTGTTAAGACACTTGAAGTGTCTGCTTACACGTGGTTGACCTACGACTTGACCAAAACATTTTGACGAACTCTAAAAAAATACTTAAAGTATATTATGACAAATAAAAATCACTTGAAAATAAAATAACGTAAAGCACTTAAAAAAAATTTCAATTTAAAAAAAATGTAAAATCTAATTACAAAATGATCGAGTAAAGAGATAGTTAGATCATTTAAATTATATTAAAGATGGGTAATCTTCAATGGAATTTTATGAAGATAATTAAGATAAGAGTTAGAGTTAAAATAAAATAAATATAATTATGATCATATAATAAAGAGAGGGAAGAAGAATTGGGAGCTTTTGGGCCTACTTGTGCACAAAAACATTGGGCCCAAAAACTACTGATTTCTAGGCTTTGACCCAATTTTAATTTTTGTGCACCGATCATATACTATCCATATAACATTGTGTATAAGTCAGTCTTTAACTCATGAGACCTCAAAATTAGCTTCAGCCCTACGTTCAATTTCCGATTTTTTAAATGATGAAGTTGACTTGATAATGGATCTATAACTCAACGAAATGGAAGAATTAGGTTCCATTAGACTCAACCAATATCACATGTAAACAAAGTAAAAGAAAAGAACTAATAGAATAAATGGGACATAACATTCAAGTCTATGAGCAAGCAATTTATTACTACCAGTCAATAAGGGAAGATGAAAATAGAAGCTTAACTTACTCTTAAAAAAGGATAGCAACACATGTAAATAATATATCAATTAATCTAACCACTACCAAGAAAAGACGATCTATTTCTTTGTTATGCAATAAAACACAATCCATTAGATGTAACGGAAGATGCACATCAACCATAACTTAAAGCTTTTGAAACATGAGAAAATAAGGACAATAAATGGCGAAGATGCACCCTCACATATTATAAAGGAATTTAGATTAAATGGTACACTAAAAAGGCTAAAAATTAATTTGAATTTAAGCACAAATATTTAATTCAAACATCAAACACAAATGAAAAAGAAGAAAACTTGCTCACAAGCTACTAAACTTACACTTGAACGGATCAAATGTTCACAAAGCTAGACCCGTCAGATGTATATAAAAAGAAATAAAACTAAACTTGAGCATAAATAAAGTGATATATGAATACTCAAATTAAGACTCTAATGACTACATGCAGATATGAAACCTCAATAAAGAATCTGATCGCAAAAGAATGTGACAAAGTAACGACAAAAGAATCAATTCAACCAAAAAGAATTCTTAGGAACAAGAGTTAACAGAAAAAACAGAGAAAATAAAGAACCAAGCATATAAATAGATATTTACAACTTCCAGGTTTATACTCAAGTTGCTACAAATTTCAATAAACTTAAGAGGCTATCCACAAAAGATTTAGATAATAATAGTATTAACGAGAGAATTTAACCAAGCATTAACTAAAGACTAAAGATTTAACTAAAAATGAGAGTATGATAGGAGAAAGTAAGGAAGACCAAATAAAATGTACCTCAAAACATAGTACTCTAGAAGCGAACAATGGATACAACATTCTTAATTTTAAATTCATACTAAAAGGCACGACAAGACATAAATCAACACATGAAATTTCAAAGAAAACAGTCGACTGATAAAAACAAAACAACAAACAAGATTTGCTGATTGTATTGAATGTTTAAAGGAATATGATTAAATCTTTCGTGGAAAATTAAGTTGAGTTGTGTATTTTAAAGGGTTGGCTTTGGATGGATATTGGATTGGGTGAGAATTGTTGGGTTATTGAGGCAAACAGGTCTTGAAAAAGATGCAAAGTATGTAGATAATTTGACTTAAGAAAAATAATCATGTGAATTGCTATTTCGATCAAACTGAGGCAATTAGTTGAATTCGGTCAAAATAAGCTAAAAATGAATGGTTATTAATCAAATAATGAGATTCTTAATCTTAACAATAAATCAATTAACATATTGATAATATATAGACCATAACTTAAACTAAACTAATAAGCCAAATACTTAATTAAACAAAATCCTTTTGAGACGATTTTCGAATATTCATAAAAATACTCTAATTACATACACAAATATATATAACATACATATTGCTTAAAAATTATAATTAAAAAAAGGGACAAATTTATTCAAGCTAGCATACAATCTATTTGAATTTTATAAAACTAATTATTTTAAATTGTTTGAAATTGATAAATCTTGATGATTAATTTATATCGTGGAGCGACAAAATTGGGCGTCAACATAGTCCGTAGGAAATAAGGACCGTAGATCATAACCGTAGGATCAATCCAACAATTATTTTAAGAATATTTGATTATTTTCCTATGTGCTTAAAACCTAAGTTATATCGTTTTACTCTAATCCCTAGCCTTATATAAGTTTTTCAAGTCCTAAAACTACCCACCCTAACTTTATTCCCCTAAATTTCCAAATTCTCTTCTATGTTTTCTCCAAAATCTTCTCTTTAGACGAAGGAAGAAGAAACGAGGGTTTTTCAAGTTCAAGTCTCCTTTCTTCATCACTGCTTAGGTCTTCAATTAAGGTATCTAGGGAGTCTATCAAGGGTGTAACACCTTGTGCATCGAGAAAGGATAAAGAAAGATAACAACCAAGTCCATGAACCAAAAATGGACCATGGAACCATTTAGGAAGCCCTAAATTAGTCGTTTAGGGGTCCACAACATTTTTAGTGGAGGTATCCCAACCATCTAGGGCTTCCAGGATTTGAGTCACCTGGATAGGACCCTAGATGCACCATAGTGAGTTGTATGACCCGTTTAGGGTTCTTCACTGTCACTCATCAATTTTAAAGTTTATATAAATCCTTAAAATATGGGAATGATTTTCGATATGAATTAAGGTCACAAAAATCCCATAGAACGAAGTTGAGTTGAAAGCATTCTAATCAATTAAGTTTCAATATGAAATTTTATTTGGGTCAAATTCAAATTACCATATCTCTCGGTACATTATGAATTAGATGGTCCATGACCTATCAAATTAAAGTACTACGATTCCTCTTTTCAACTTCACAAAGTTTACTCCATTTATAGTTTGGAGTAAAATGATCATTTTAATAAGACCCTATCAGACAGTCAAAGTTTCACAACTTACTATACTACCAATGAATTTTTTGCCGGATTGTGGGGCCTTGAAAAGTCCGTGAAGCTTTCCTTTAATCGAACTTCATCATTTTTTTGAGTTAGGGTCATTTAGTTCTTTTCCCTATGTGTTTGGTTACTTAAGCTATGTTATTTAAGTTCTTATTTTAACCCTAAACCATGATGTTTTATATCTAGTTAAGGGATTAGAAGGTTTTAATCAGTTCATTTACGTTCATTAATGTTTCAAGTATTTAGAGTAAGGTTTTAAGAGGAGATTAAGCTAGGAATTATAAAATTTCTTTAAATTTCGACGATTTTTGCCCAAAAAATTGTAAATAGATTGTAGGAACTCTAGTCGTTATCCGTTCTTTGTTAAATTAATAGTACGAATAATAAGATTTACTTAGCATGATCGTTCACACTTATGTTAATAAACAATTTAGTTATAAAAGCATCTTATGTAGATAAACTATTCAAGCATTGAAAATGGTTGAGTGAAAGTGCAAGACTAAGTGTATATGTGTAACTAAAAGTATTTATAATTCAATGGTAAAAAAAATCCCTTGTAGGACACAATCTTGGTGTTTTAATAACGAATTTTGCGTCTTATGTAGTTTCATTTTCTTCCAATCTTCGTTATAGTTTATAGATTCCCTACAACATTATAAATTAGAATTTATATATAAGTACCTAATAGTTGTTCCCATTGTAAAGTTCAAAACTTTTCCCATATTTCCTATGTATTTCATCAAACCTTATTATTGTTCTTGCATGCTACCACATTACACCATTTAAAGCTGTATCTTAAGAATATCAACAATATGATTGTTGATGATATGATGCAATGTTGTGCTACATATTTCTCATATGAGTTATTTATTTGATTTTGATTTTATTGTTGTACTGCTTAACTTGAGAGAGAGAGAGAGAGAGAGAGAAGGACGTAAGATACAATTAAGATCAAATAGAGTAGGATCATAAGCCTAGGAATGGGAAACATATCTTGTGTCTAGGATATACACATACCTTGTAATTAACGTAGTAATAAGAGATATAGGCGTGAGACAAACAAAAATATGTGATTAGATATTTGGGAGAATCATAGTCATAATATTCACCCCATAAATTACTAACTTGATAAATATTGCAAGATTAAAGAAGGTCGATGAGCAACATGATTACTTGATATATCATAACACTAATAGAAGGTGCTCCCCTTGTGTTTAAAAGAACTCTCAACCTTTTAAAAAATATATCAGTTATAAGAAGTTCATAACTCTTTCAACAAAACACTGCTGAGTTTTATTATACCTCTATAATCATAAGTCTCAACGAGTCCAACACCTGATCATTGATACTCACTATAATGCATGTGTGATCACGTACACTCACATGTATATTGGATTGAACAAGCGTCATAGTCAAAGAATTATCATAGTTGAGACACTTTGTTCGCCAAAGAAGTTGCACCATGAAAAGGACTCTGTAACAGGATGAATATGTTTGCTCAAAAATCATATCCATTTCTGAAGGATAAACTTGAGATATTTGCAAAATACTATATGAACATATGATAACTCTAAAAAAAGGAGTTACTTTTTCACATACTCAGAATTAGCAGCGAAAATTTCATAGTACAATAATTTTTGCAACAACAACTTACTAGTAAAAAAGGAAACATTTCAACATCAAACACAAGACACACAATTGTTATTCCTAGAACAAAAGAGTACTCTTTTAAGAGTTTCCAACAAATGATGATTCCATCACCTATAGGGACATGGGAAATCTGAACACGAGTATTCGAAGCAAAAAATTTATTAGATTCAATGATGTGTTGCCTATTTGGCTTGATTGTTTCCTTAACACACTCCTCTGACATAGCAACTGTCCCAAACCATAGTGTATTGTCATATACTATAATACCTCCCACTTTCACCAATTCTAACATTCTCTCATGGTACTTTTGATAGCTAACTCTTTCTGCGTCGATGAAAGCAAAATAAAAAATTCCTCTATTGTCATTCTGCAATAGAATAAGTAGTTTCATTTAATCAAGTAATTGGATACAAAAGATTTAAAGTAACTTTAATTTTACTTACCTCATTCAAGTGTTCATCAAGGGCTGATAATGCCGAGGACTGAATAAAATTAATTTTATGCTCAATGTTAGCCTTTTTAATAATTGGCAATTCCATCTCGTATGCATCTCGATCAAGGTCTATAGCTATAATCTGCATAATATTCGCACACATAGATCAATGATGTTCTACACATGAATTTGAGAATATATTATACATTAAAACAATTTTAGTTGTATAAAATTGTGATACACTAGCCTTGCCATCATCAGGAATTGTAAGGGCAGTAAGGTCTAAGGAATATCCAGTGAACACTCCAATTTCAATCATCTTTTTGGGATTTGTTAGTTTCAACAACAATGCAATTAGTTGACCAGCTTCTGGTGCAGTTGCCATTAAACACCTGTAAAAATATAATTCATTCTAAGCTGATTGACTTTTTAAAACACATTATTGTCGGTGTATATACATTTTGTTTTAAAACGAAATATTAAGTGCATAAGTTAACGTGTATAAATTGTGATAGAGGATGACTATTGATTTTTTTAAATTATATGATCATTAGTTTCTTGTAATTCATGTAACATCTACTACCCACATTATTAGCCTCATTCTACCCATTGATTAAACCAACATCAAACCCAACTTCTCTAACCCAATTTAGATTTGGTTTAGTTATTGACTCACAATTTGTTAGCTTAATCCAATGGCTTCTCAAAAAAAGGTATACTTCTTCATCTTATTTATGTTTTTTTTACTATTTTGACCGTATTTGATGTTTGGTATAGCTGATTAAATTTTATACCTCCTTTGTTGGTTTAAGTCTTAATCTTCTATTATTAGTACGAGAGTTTTGCAAGTCTTTATTTATTTTTTCATTAGTTCCAAATAGGAAATGAATTTCTTGTTCTCAATGAGATAATAGCCTTTTGTTTCCAAGCATGACAATATATATTAAATTTTGGAAATTTGGTATCAAGCTATTACTACTCTTATTGTGTTGATTCTCATAGCCTTGTAGTGATCTGTTTTTTTTCTTTCTTTTTTTCTTCGAAACGCTTTAATTACTTTAGTACTTCCTTGCTTATCATGACTCCACTATAGACTTGGTTTAAATGCTTTTTATATTAAAATTTGATTAGAGAGTGATAATTTGTTATAATACTAAGGTTTTTTACTTTTATTATCTTGTTGCCTTACGTTTATGATATTGTTTTTGCATGAAATGTCACCTCTCGACTTAGATCCATGGGTTGTATACTTTATTATTGATTCTTGATAATATGATTTTATCATTCGGGATAGGCATGTGAAGGTAACCTTTCAGGATCCTACGTTAAATCTAATTCTTTAGTTGTCATGTTGGGGCTCACTGTGTTAAAATATTGAAATCAATGTGTGATAGTTTACAAAGCTACTAAATTTGTTTTATTCCTTTGTTAATTACTACATAGTTCTAAAGTGTTGATTTTTGTTTGAATGGTCCTTATGTCATGATCTGTCGTTATGAAGATATCCTTTGATTGACATTTTTATTTGTTATGAGAAATATATATTGGTCATGAATTTTTCTGAATTCTTATATGCTTTAAGTTATAATTTTACTTGACTTATGATTAATTATAAAATGTCAAGACTGTAGTTCTTTGATAGTAATGTGTTTGTTGGTTAAATTGTGGTGAAAGACATATTGTTAAAATAATTATCGTTAAACCTTATAACCTAAGTTATTAAGGGATTTTCTCATTTACTTAGCTCTCCTCGAGTCTCTTGAACTCCTTCTTTCACATTATTTCCATCGAGTCTTCCCCCTCCCTATATATTCAAATCTTTTTACGAGCTCCAACATGTTGCTGGAAATTAGTTTAAAAGACCAAGGAATGGGTTGTATATATGTTGTATACAATGTTTATACACTGATATACAGATCAAGGTGCTGAAATATTGCTCCAAACTGTGGATATACAAGTCGATGACAAAAATACAAGTCTCAGTGTGTAAAAACAGAGTTATATACACTAATATACTGATAGTATACGATCTTTATACGAAAATCAGAAACAGGCCAAAAGCCCCAAAAAAATTCAAACAACTTTATATGGAAGTTTGGTCAAAGCCCATCTGATATTTGCGCAACCTTTACAATAGTTTAGGACAGATAAATGGGGCCAAAACCCAATATCATAAAGGCCCAAATCTTCCTCCCTCACTCTCTCTATTTGAATTTATTAATTTGTCTTACCTTACTAATTTATTTGCTATTTAACTTTAGGGTTATCTTAATTGAAGTCTTAATCATTGCAATTAAATCAATTATTATAATTTATATCTTCTTTTCTTAAAACTTAATAAGTATTCCTTGTTTATCTATTTTCTCAAGTTAAGACATTTTCCTAAATATAGTCAAAATAGTTATCTAAGTCGTAGGACAACCGCAAGTTAGCGGACGCTTTAAATGCCTTAATAATCTTTTTGAAGTGTAAATAAGAACCTCTTACCCCATTTTTTAAATGTATAAGACTTAATTTTTTAGAGTTTTTTTTATTAAGTTTTCTTACTTTCTTTAATAAATTAAGTGGCGACTCTTTTCTAAGTATTTTTCTCAAATAGTATTATACTTGAAACATTACAAAAACACTTCAAGTGTCTTAACACTTTCTTGAAGTGTAAATTCAATGCCAAGCCCCTTTGGTACCTTCAAATGATTTTTTCTCTTTGAATCTTTTGAAAACTATTATGTTTTTCTGAATTTCTTAGAAAAAACTTAAGCGGCGAATCTCTTTTAAAATTCATTATTCTTTAAAAAGTTAATAAATTTTTGAAAATAAGTTTTTTTTTTACATATTACAAAACGACGACTTTGATGGGGATTTAATTAGTTCTAACCATAATGAATCAAATCTTTTTGATTATTTGTTAATACTTGTTGAATTATTTTGCCTTATATACGTCTTATTTGTTTAAATTGTGATATTAACTGTCATTGCATGCATATCATTTTCTCTGTCAAATGAATTTTTTTATTTTTCACTTAAAGGAAGATTATATGGGCTTGAGTCATTCGTTAACAAAATTGTTTCTCTGGAACCTCGGTGAATGTAGTTGGTCACTGGATGGTAATGGTCGCTAACTACCCCAATCCAAGTTGTCTACTTTAGTTACCGGTCTACTTCAAATAAATCCCAATCTTTGTCAACAAGCGTAGAGTGAAAATAAATCCCTTAATTTAGTGAATTTGCCTATGATGACCCAACACCCAGGACTTAGATGACCCAACACTCAAGACTTGTTAGGCCCATTAAAAGACCACCTTGAGTCTAAAAATGGTCCATGACCCAAATAGGGAATGATACTTATGTATTTAAATTGAAAATATGTATATGCCATTTGTCAAACCATTGACTCTTGGGTAGAGAGTTAAATAGTTTTTTCGAGTCAAAGAAGAATCCACTTATTATTGCATACAAAAGCGTGGACATATATTTTCATGCCAAATGAGTGGAAAGATACAAAGTAAATAATCAAAATAGAGAAAAATGGTTAATAATAAGGTAACTTTTGAAACTAGTGCTACTAGACACGCCATAACATTTTTGTAGGTACAAAACAATTGAAGTATGTGTGGCTGTAAAAGCTTGCCATCAAAGAAAAAATAAAAAGTTACACATGAATTGTTCTTAAACTTAAAGAGGGAGCATTCTTTTGGAAGAAACTAAAAATAGGTCACATAATTGAAGGGTGTATTTGTTAACATAGTCTACAATCCTAGTCATAACTCAAAAGCAGACACATCCCTATAATTCATGCTTCAAGCTTCACTAACATAGACAGTTTCAAACAACAAAAAAGAAACTACTCACATGCAACATTACGTATTAAAGCATAATGTACGAGTAAATCAAGACCCTGATTAAAAAACCATTCGAAGAGCATTAAATATCAACGACCAACTTAAATTGCTAAATCTGATAAGCATCGTGATTCTCTTTCTGACAAGCAAAGATATATGTTTGAATTCTCCCAAGTTATATAGAGATATATTTATAAAAGAAAAATAAAAAGGTTAAAATACAAACACGGGAAGGTCCACATAATATCGAATGAACATGAAGTATTAAGACGGTAAAAAAGTTGTAATATTAATGTGAAGCTATACTCAAGCCTCCTCACTTAAAGAAGACGGAATCTGCACATTACGGCTAGATGATTCCCAAATAAAATTTCACATACTAAACAAGTAGTTGTTTGAACAAGTTTTACTTCATTAAAAGACACAAAATATCCTGAGCCTTTTAATAATATCACTACAATAACTTATTTTATACAAGTTGAACTTATCAATGAGAAAACATCAAATTTCATCCGATCAAAATTAGACACTAAACGAACCCCGTCTCAACCAGGACGTCTTGAATAATAGACTTCAACAAGTCATCACCACCACCAACAGATTGTAACTGTGTCATGAAATTTTATCCCTAATTTGCCTTCATGTAAAAAGATTGTATTAGGAATCGAAATAAAAATAATGGTCTTGAAATCTGATTCACCACCTATATATAGTAAATCCTTTAATAATCAAAGTTAAAAAGGAAAATACAAACTTATATGATTAGAGCTATACAAACTTTGGAACTCCATCTGTTTTGGTGGGGGGAGTGAACTCTATAGATTTATCTTAATCAACGCATAATGAGCATGAACACCACTATTCAGTCGACCTGTATTTGCACTTGATTGTTTCTTTCTCTTGTGACATTTATAATTAATTGAAAGTAATGAATAACGAAAAGGAGCAATACTTATCTGACATATGAAAATTAGATTTATAATTGACTATAAACAATAGTAGATTTTGGTAGTTCATATTTCTATACCATATGCAATTTTGGATTGATTAAGTCATCAACTCAAGTATGAAAATTCACACCTGATGGAAACAATTGTTGAAATCCTAACTAAACCTTCTCATGCTTTACAAATATAACTAGATATAACATGATACAATTTTCATCATTTTCATCTATCTTGCACATTATTTCACTACACACTCAACCAATAACAAGTACCAAAAAGGAACAAATGAGTTAGGAAAGAGGAAGAGGGAAAGTGAGGAAAACAAAGTTGAAAGGGAAACAGGTTCCTCAGTTTTTGTCTTCCTCTTTCCTTACTCGTTTGTTGCTTTTCGGTACTTGTTATTTGTTGTGTGTGTAGTGAAATAATGTGCAAAATAGATGAAAATAATGAAAATCATATCATGTTATATCGAGTTATATTGGGAAAGCATGAGAAAATTTAGTTAGGATTTCAACAATTGTTTCCATCAAGTGTGAATTTTGATACTGGAGTTGATTGCTAAATCAATATAATGTTACATGTGGTATAGCAATATGAACACCCAAAACCTATTCTTGTTTATAGTCAATTATAAATCTAATTTTCATATGTCAGGTAAGTATTGCTCCTTTCCGTTATTCATTCCTTTCAATTACTTTTAAATGTCACAAGAGAAAGAAACAATCAAGTGCAAATACAGGTAGACTGAATGGTGGTGTTCATTCTCATTGTGCATTGATTCAGATAAAGCTATAGGGTTCACTCCCCCACCAAAACAGATGGAGTACCCAAGTTTATATAGCTCCAATCATATAAGTTTGTATTTCCCTTTTTAACATTGATTATTCAAGGATTTACTATATATAGGTGGTGAATCTAATTTAAAGACGATTATTTTTTATCTTGATCCCTAATACAATCTTTTCACACGAAAGCAAAGTAGGGAAAAAATTTCATGACACAGTTGCAATTTATTGGTGGTGGTGATGACTTGTTGAAGACTATTATACAGGAAGTCCTTGCTGAGTGCGGTTCTTTTAGTATCTAATTTTGTTCGGGTGACATTTAATGTTATCTCATTGATGGTATGCAGAAAGGAAGTAATGAAAGCTCAACAATAAAACAGGACAAAATAAGTATAAGTGAAGTTAAAAGTAAAAGTACGGAAGAGGTTGAAAGAAGGAGACCGCATCTAAACGGAAAGGAAAAATAAGAATTTAGGGGAACAATGATCAGGGTAGTCAAAAGACCATGGGAACACATTTAACTTTATAACACAAAAAGTGGTAAACAAGGATGAAGACAGACCAACGGACATCGCCAACTTGTTTGGCATCACATTCACAACTCAGGAAAAGCATAACAATGAAACATAAGCTCAAAAAGAGGCAAGAAAAAAGTCACCACCAAACCAACATGGATACAAGAAAATGCCAACCGAGTTGAAATTCTGAAGCCTAGAATACAAAAGAGAATGGTTGAGACCTTTAGCCCCCTGTAAGAAAGAAAAACAAGAATTAAGAATACAGATAAAGAAAAAGGAGAGGAAAAGGATGAACAACAAAGCGACAACAATAAGGCCTTCACAGTTCACAATAACAAGGAGAAAAAACAATGTAAACGTGGTTGAAAAGATACTACATAATAAAAAAACTGTTAATTTGAAAGTTGTAGATACTTTGGCCCCAGTAGATCGAGGGAAAAAAAGGCCCAAGAGCCGAAGAACAACAACAACCCAGGAACAGACGCCAAAATGAAAGGCAAATACAACCATCATGAATCTACATCACAGAGGAGGATATGCAGGAAGACAACTTCTAAGATATTCTACATCAAACTCTTGATAGTGAATTCCACAAATTAAATGGAGAAAATAAGGGAGTTATTACTAACTCTAAAGAAACTATTAAAAATGAGCATAATCTTTATTCGTTTCATATCACACTAGCCGCTGAAGGAACTTCTTTAGCTGATAAGGATTGTTCCATAGTGGAATGTAATAAATTATCTCAAAATAATATGCTTACTTCCATACCTAATATTTTTAATGATTAATACCATCTCATGGATTATTAGGACTGTTAGAACCCTAGGTGCATTTTAAAGGCTTTATAATATGAAAACCAATTTAACACCTCTTTCATTAGCCTACAAGAGACATGCAGGGTTCTTATTCCAATGTTAATTACAAAATTTGGCTTTTGTAGACGAATGATATCAATATCATCATTACTCATGATACTAAGAAACATGTTACACCTCATTCAAATTATACAACTTTAGGGACTAACTTTCATATATCCTTTGTATATTCCAAATGCAAGGCTAATATGAGAAGAGACTTATGGGAGGACTTGGTTTCCTTCTCAAACAATAACCAAGGCCCCTGGAGATTATGGGAGATTTCAATGTAATTTCTAAGGTCATGGAAAAGCAAGGAGGAACCCCATATAGCTTGGAGAAAAGTTTTGAATTCATAAATTTTATGGAAGATGTTAGTGTTAAAGAGGCTTGTTTTGCTGGGAACATATTTACGTGATATAATAACATGGATCCTTCGAGCACTATCTGGAGAAGGTTGGACAAAATGGTTTAGTCACTTCTACAAAACAGTAGTGTTTCACCTGGCTAGAACCTATTCTGTTCATGTACCTTAGGTGATGTAACTCTGTAGGGAGGAAGAGGAGTTTAAGATATACTTCAGATTCCTTAATACTTGTAGATAACACACAATCACTCAAAATAGTTCAAGGAATGTGGAACATTGAATGTCATAGAAATCCAATGCGGGTACTTCATAAAAAACTAAAAAAAACCGCTATTCATCTCACATCCGGTCCTAAGCTACTTATGGAGATTTTTATGAAGTTTCCAAGAGATAGGAAAAGGGGATCATAAACTTGGAAATTACCATGCAGCCTGATAGGTCTCGAACTACACTCAAAAAGACAAAAGTTGAGTTTGTGTCTTACTTAAAAATCCAAAAGAACATTCTGAGACAAAAAGACAAAGTAAAATGGCTAGTAAACGGGGATTCAAACTCAACATAGTCCCATAAGTTTATACAAGATATATGAATAAGGAATTGGATCAATAAGAGATTGGAAGAGCATCATTAATGGGTGCAAGGTAATGCTAATGTGTCTGAAGAAGGAGCTAAGTAAACCATGAATTCACAACATTTTCGATGGAGAAAGAGATCAAAATCAACTTGATGACCATGCATCTTGACAGTGTCCCTGGGCCTGATGGATTCACAAATAAGATTTTTCAGACTTGTTGGGATTGGTAGCATCTAAGGTAACAAAAGATTTTCATTGATTCTTTTTTTTCTTGTCTTCTAAATGATTCACTCATACTAACGGAGCCATAATTTAAAAAATTAATCACTGACTCAACAATTTTCTTATATGAGTCCTATTAGCCATTGTAACGTAATCTGTAAAATTTTCTCTAAAGTTTTGAACTCCAAACTTGAAAAGGTCCTTCCACTATTGATTAGTAATAACAAAAAGTGGTCCTATGATGTTTTTGTAGAACTACCAAAACTAATGAACATGGAAAGATGGGAGATGACAAACTTTACAACCATGAAGAAAAGTAATGATCTGATCTAAGATATTTCTTCAGAGCAAATTGTATACTGGCAATAGATAATATAGATTTTGTTATATTTCTCACTTAGTTAATATAGATAAATGTAAAAGCCACCTCTTGCAGTTTTTTCATCTTGAGTAGGATAGATTGATATCCTCTAATCTCATAGGAGTATTATTTCACTAAGTGTGATCTCCCTCAGATCATATGCAACTTTTGATATAAGATGAACTAAAAAAGAAAAGATATATAATTTAAACTCTAATCCTTTGATTTATAAAAGTTTATCATGTCCTAAAACTACCCACCATAATTTCATTCCCTTAATTTTGTACATTCTTTCCTCGGTTTTCTCAAAAATCCTCTCTATAGACCAAGAAAGAAGAAGCGAGGTTCTTCAAGTTCAAGCCTCCTTTCTACATCATTGCTTAGGGCTTCAATAAAGTTATGTAGGTATTTCTTCAAGGTTGTAAGACCTTCTACATCTACAAAGTCTAAAAAGGGCTAACAAGAAAGTCCTCGACCATAAAATGGACCATGGAACCTTCAGGGAACCCTTATCTGTCCGGCTAGGGGTACACAAGCTATTTAGGAGAGGTATCCCAACGTCTAGGGCTGCCAGGATTTGAGTATCTTGTATGGGATCCTAGAAGACCCATGGTGACTTATATGACCCTTTGAGGGTTCTTTATAGTTTCCTGTCAACTTTTGAGGTTATATCAATTCTTAAAAATGTAGGAATGAATTTTATATTTATTAAGGTCAAAAGATTCTTCTAAAAGAAAGTTGAGTTTATAGCTTTCTAACCCATTGAGTTTCAATATGAGATTTTACTTGGATCAAATTAAAATGACCATATCTGTGAATACAAAATGAATTTGGTGACCTATGATCTATAAAATTTATGTTCTACAAGTCCTCTTTTCATCTACAGAAACTTTTCTCCCTTTTATGTTTGGAGAAAAATTTAATGCGTATTTTAATAATACCCTATAAGACAATCAAAGTTTCACGGATTAGTACACTACTACTATAGTTTTTCACGAACTGTAGAGCCCTAAACATTCAATCAAGACTTTCTTTAAGGGAACTTCATTATTTTTAAGTTAGGGTAATTTTGGTCTTTCCCGTATATGTTTGATACCTAAGATACGTTGTTCAGATTCCTAGTTTAAGACTATACCACAATGTTTTAAATATATTTGAGGTCTTAAAAGGTGTTAATGATTTCTTATATGTTCATAAACAACTAAAGTCTTTAGAGTAAGATTCCAAGAGGAGAATAAATGTTCTTTGAATTTTGTCGATTTTTCCAACATTTGGTAAATAGATTGCAGAAACTCAAGGTGCTATCCCTTCTTTGTGAAATTAATATTAGGAATGATAAGATTTACGTTGCATGATCTATAACACTTATGTTAATAAATCATATAGCTATAAATAAATCTTATGTAGATACACTCAAAGTATTTATAACTTCATGGTTAAAAAAATCCATTGCGGGGACATTATGAGTCCACAAGTTTGAGTCATTTATGTTTATATTTTGATAGAAATATCATCGTCAAATTCTGATTTTACGTCAAAATATTATGAAAACCCATAAGTTTCCGGTATTTGAAGTTTGAAGGAAATCATAGACACTAAGTTGAATAAAAGGAACAAAAATTCTATAAAGAATGAAGAAATATCAACCTGATGATCGCCTAACCATCTTGGCGATCCGCCAATGTGATCTTCAATTTTCCTAGTTGTTCCAAGAATGTCATCCCAAAAAAGCAGGGTAAATAAAAAGTTGAAGATCACCAAAACCATTAGGCGACATGCTAAAAAGGTCACTCAATTTCCGAAAGTTAAATAACGTTAGAGCATAATGACGGTGAATACTGATTTCATTCAGGATATCACCAATCCATTCAGCGTTAGATTACCTCATCGCCGAGGAGCGGATGATAATTGTAAACAAGTGTTGAATGGTAAAGTAGCAAGGAAAATGGAAATTTTCAAAATCGATTGGTGACCTCATCCAAGATCGCTGTTAGTTATAATGAATAGGGTCAAGAATTGATGACAAATTGAAGGCTAGATGAAAGAGCATTCGGCATCACCGAGCAATTCCGAGATGCAATCCTATATCGCCTAATGAACCTAAGCATGACAATTCTAATGTAGATGTAAAATTGTGATGAACTACACCAAATGGTGAATCGCTGAGTTGATCGGTAATTCCTACAAATGATGCCGAATAATTTGCTGCAGCACATATATGAGAAAACTATAAATACTAGTTAGAGTTAGTGTTTAAATAGTAGAACAATACTATTATTTTAGTCTAGAATATTCATTTATCATATTTTTCATCTTAGTTGAGAGGTTTTTGAAGACTTGAAGAAGAATATATTTTCATCTCCTTCAATTTTAAATTGGGTTTCTTGGATTTTTTAATTCTTGGCTTATATTAAGACTTAAATCTGCATACAAATTTAAAAATGCAAGATCATTTAGGTATAGCATTATGTCTTTTAATGTGTAGCTTAAAAATACAATTTATGGGGTGTGATTTGCAAAAATGAGTTAGATTAGTTGTTGGGTCTTTCTTGCTGATAGTTTAATTGTATTTTAATTGTGATTTAGTTTAGTAGTTATGGATTAATTTAATGAATTTATAGTTGGAAATAAAAGTTTATATGTGTGTTTTCGTCTTGATCGAGAGAGAAGTCATAAAACATATACTAATAAATTGATGGTGGAAAGGAGTGGGTTGACATGAGGTTCAGCTCGAGAGAGTGAACCCTAGTCTCATTCCCACAGACATAGCTAAAGAGAGTGAGTGGCCTAAGGCGGAGGCTACTTTTAATGTGGAATATAGTTGTTCGGGAGAAACACACTTGAAAAGGGTAAGTTTCTCGAGAGAGAGCTTATCACCTTTAAAGTCTAGCCTAGTCATAGTTATTAAATGATTTCTGTATTAAGAACATGTACCCAATGATTTAGTCTATCCAATATTATATTCATATCCCTAGAACCCCCCCCCCCCCTATTTATTTATACTCTTTTTCATTTTTCATAGTTTTTGTTTACTTGTTACAAACCCCCCCAAATGGATATTTGACAAAAGGTCCTAAGCTACATATGGATATTTTTTGTGATGTTTCCAAGAGAATGGAAAACGAGATCATAATCTTGGAACATACCATGTAGCCGGATATCTCTCCAACTACAAGAACTACACTTTAAAAAACAATAGATGAGTATGTGTCTTACTTAAAAATCCAAGAGAGAATTCTGAGACAAAAAGCCAAAGTCAGATGCCTAGTAAATGGGGATACAAACTCAACAACTTCCATATGGTCATCCAATATTTATTAAGAAGGACTAGGAACAATAAGTTATTGGATGAGTACCAACAATGAGTGCAAGGTAATGCTAATGTGTCTGAAATAGTAGCTAAGTACTTCAAAGGAATATCTTGTCAAGTACCTAACTTTAAATACTTACAGTCTTTTGAAGGTACCAACATTATTATCACAGATGATAATAACCATGCATTTACAATAATTTCGATCGAGAAAGATATCAAAAGAAACTTGATGACCATGGGTCTTGACAGTGTCCCTGGGCCAGAAGGATTCACAAATAGTTTTTTTCATACTTGGAGGGGAGTGGTAGACTCTAAGGTTACTATAGATTTGCTTTCTATCTTTTAATGAGTTTGTATTCTAAGTGGTTCACTCATACTTACATCGCTATGATTCCCAAAAGTAATCACCCCCTCAACAATTTTCTAATATAAGGACTCCTTTGTAATATAATCTGTAAAATTTTATCTTAAGTTCTGAACTCCAGACTAGTAAGGTCCTTCAACTTTTGATTAGTAATAACAAAAAGTGGTTTCATTAACAATATATATATATATATATATTACAGAGATCATTCTTCTTTCTCAAGAAATTATTCAAAAAATAGGTTCTGCTAATGTGGAAGGTAATGTTGTTCTTAAATTAGAGATAGATAAAGATTATGATAGAGTCTTCTGGCCTTATATGTGAATTCTTATGTGTAGTATGGGGTTCTGTGAATTATGGATTGACTTAATTTTTAGACGTATCATTGGTAACCTGTATTCCCTATTAGTTAATGGAAGTTGATATGATTTTTGTTATTCCAAGAGGGGTCTCAGACAAGGAGACTCTCTCTCCTTCCTGATTTGTTTTTAATGTTGAATTTCTCTCTTGTAAACTTAACAAAGTTAATCATAACCCTTAATTCATTGGATTTAGCATGAAAAAAGGGGCCGAAACATTAATCATCTTGCATTTTTCTGATGACATTATCTTATTTTCTAGTGGAGGCATGACATCTTTAGAGTTGATGAAGAATGTTTTGTGAAATACTAAAAATTTTATGCACAAGAGGTTAACAAGATGAAATCTAGCGTATCACATTATAGCGAAGAACACTCTCAATCTAAGAAAAGGATTCAAGATATCACTAGCAAGAATTACAAAAGTCTACCAATCAAGTACTTGGATTCCCATTATAAGAATAACAAAAGTCTACCGAAATCTAAACCCTAGATGAGAACGGCATTGTTGACCTCTTAGAGGTCACAAACAAGCCTACATACGTCTTTCTTACGTCATCTAGGTTAATTTTAGCGAAAGATTTGAAAATTTTTGTGTCTTAACATACATGTATACACACTACTTAACATCATAGGTGTTCACAAATAAACCATCTAATAAAGAGGTAATCCAATGAAAGAATAAGTTCATAATTTTATCAAACATATTTTTGCCAAAACGACACCTATACAAAGTCTTAACAAAAGTGGAAAGAAACATTAGTTGAACATGCTCCACCAGCTATAGCCTACATATAATCTAGATAATAACTGTAGACATCCTCGAAAGCATGAGAGCCTACCAATTACGGCTTAATGCTCCATGTCCGGATAGCTCCAAGTCAACCTACCTGTGCCTGCGCTAAGTATTTGTATATGCAAGCACACACCAATGACATGCATGAATAAGAACATCTCTTTCCTAACAACATGATTCGGGAAAGAGAAGTCAGTGGACTTACCGAATTCGGATTAGGAAAGTTAGTAAGCTTCCAAATCTGGATTAGCATAATCATGCCATGAGAATAACATGCATCGTCATACGTATCATATTGCACCAATAGCACATAACATATTGCATGTAGTACATAACATATTTCATATTACACATAACATCATTCATATTATTCGTTAATATGCCATGAGACCTTGGAATCATGGAATTATCATTCAAACATCCCAAAAATGAGGATTCATAATATGGGACCGCAACCAGGGAGCCTACATTAGCAAACACAGAGTCTGCTTCATTCATTCTTATGTACTTCACTTCATTTTGTTCATAGGCTAGTTTAAACACCGGCTATGCCTAGGATGTAGTTTAAGACTTTCATCGGGTTCGTTGTGCAATGATTAAGAATGACCTAGTGTCATTATTAGGTCTAGTTCACCTCTTAATTATCGTATCCTAACACGTTTGGTATCATTCATTTCATTATGTGCATCATTTGAGGCTGGCATTATTCATTCATTAAGAACTTTAACTTTAACCGACATTGATCATGTGAGAAGAAAAAAATCCAATGTGTCCCCCAAACCGAAAAGAGGTGGAATCACGTGCCAAAGTAATCCAAAACATGCTAGCATACATGTGGAATTGAACCCCGCCAGATCCCTATATTGGAAGTATAGATTCAAAGAATATGAGATATAAGGTGACCAATACTCGGCATATTGAACAGTCTTATCTCATGACAGTTACGTGAATCTCCACCCTTCCCAAAATAAGTCATAACCGCTCATATCTAGTCTGTGATTTCTTAATATAAAGTTTTATTACATTCAACTCATACGTCACGGAAGTTGGGTTTTAGTATGACTAAATCATAGCTCATTAGATGATTTGTAATATCATCATTAGTATTAAGTGTGTTAATCTCAATACATTCATTAGAGTGTTCATATAGACTGGTCTCTTCATTATCTTTATACTCTCATAGGTGAGTACATTTGGGTAACATTTACTTAGAATCATTTGAGATTGCTTTCATATTTTACATTAGCCTCATATCATGTTGTCACCGCAATCAGTAGCATTAGCGCATTTGCTCTTCATAATTACTCACCCCTTTTTACGTGAATTTTCATTTCATCATATTCCAATGCAATTGGACATTTAGTGTGTTTCACACTCTTACTTAACCCTTCAAGGGTTTCATCATTTAATTGTTCATATCATCATTTCATGACATACATCTTAGGTTCACATACTTATAATGTATTCTAGACTTATGAGTCTATACATACAAGCCACGAGGCTTCATTAATAGTTTTTTAATGTAATTCATATCTTCCTAAAATAATGTGGTACAAGACTTATGCATCTAAGTATGTATGTAAAGATCTCAATTCCGATCTATGTAGGAAGCATTATGTTGAACATTTATTCATGTATGACTTATGTATCAATACGGATATTTGGTCTAGGGAACCTAGTTTTGAAACCCTTGAACAACACGTACATTTTTCTTTTCATATGTTTTCGGTCACACAACATTGGACCCGAGATCGATCCCCAACGATGTCATATCTTTTTGTTTTATCCGTTTGGGTACCAAGAGGTTGTGGGATCGATCCCCCATAGCCTCATTATTTTATAATTGTTTGATCGTTACTTTTCAGAGTTGATCATGAGGATGTAGGATCGAACCCCCATAGCCTCAATTTATTTTTCTTTTAATTTTGCTTTTCAACCTAGAGGTCGTGGGTTCGATTCCCACGCCTCACACTTATTTTATTTTCATTTTTCATTAAGCTTTACCGAGATGTTGTGGTTTCGAATTTCACTCCTCTTATTTCTTATTTTCATACATTATTTTCCAGCCAAGAGCACGGTTTGATTCCCCCTTACCACGTTGTTTTTCAGTTCATTATTTTCACAACTTTTAACGTGGTGACGCCACGGATTCAACCCTCAGTGACCTCACTTGTTTTTCTTCAGTTTTCCTTGACAGTTTAAGTAATTTAACTTGGCTGAAATTAATCAACAAGGTGCTGAAAATTTGAGTTACATTTTCAGCTTCTTTTCCTTTACATTACACGTTAGTTCTTCGGCTAATTTCATAGTGCTTTTAGAACATTTTAGGTGCGTTTTCATGCATTCTGTATATCCAAGATATTATCACTCAAATCAGCCACATTTCATCTCATATGAACATCATGATTTACATAAAAACGTGTATATGAAATACAAAGAACTAACATGCTATTTCAATTCTTAAAGTGTGACCAATAGTCACGGCAACACACCCAAACATACATATAAATACATAAGCATCACAAAAACATGTTTTATCCCTAGTTTTGTACCATCAAACATAGCAAATCTATGATTCAATGGGAGGACATGCAACAGGGAACAACCCTAGTTTTTGGACTGAATTTACTTAACCTTAAGAGGTTTCTTAGGTAATGGACAAAGAGAGAAGAGAAATCATACTTTTTTTTACATTCAAACCTCGACTTTCTTCCCAAAGAACTCATCGAAACACACGTCCAATACAAAAATTTCAACACTAAAGTCAACGGACAACCTTCTCTTTGCCTACACGATTGATTTCGTTATTTGTTTTTTATCTTTCACGGTGATGATATACCGTGGTTTCACGGTATTATTATTACTTTTTGCTTAAGTTTAGTGTGTCTTAAAGCCTTTTTCTGCTAATTTTTATATAAGTTTCTCTTTATTTTGCAGGAAATTTGACAAAAGATGAATGTGAAGATTTTGAGTGAAGAAATGCAGAAGAGAGAACCTACGGAGCTTATGACGGTCCGTCGTGCTTGTGACGGTCCATAGGTGGCAGCGTAGTGCAGCTGCTTAAGGAAGATGGGGAAGTTTTACCAAGTGTGGGGCTACGGAGTTCATGACGATCCGTCGTGTCTATGACGGTCCATCCTGTAGGTTCTTCATGAAGTTCATAGAAGTAGTCCCAGTAGCCATATTCCAAGAGTTCAAGTGTTTTGAAACGAAGACCCTCGACAGACCGTTGTGCCTATGACGGTCCGTCAAACCTGCCGTCGAGGGTAATGAAAAGTGCAGCAGAAGAAATTGCATAAGTATGGGACGACGGAGTCCATGACAGTCCGTCCTGACCACGACGATCCGTCGCGAGTTCCGTCGACCCAGCCGCATTTTGACAGATATCCAGCAAATAGAGTCCTTGTTTAATTAGGTTTTTATTTTCTATAAATAGTTCAAAAAACCTCGTTTTTGAGGTTAGACTCTGGATCATTGTTAGACTCTTGATCTTTATTAGACTATGTGTGTTAGTGTTAGATTCTAGATTATCATTAGACTTTTTTGTGAGATTATTGATTACTTTGAGATTCTTTCAAGTGATTATTGGTGTTTAATCAAGTAAACTTTTGGATTTACCTCTTTCTCATTGAAGTAAGTACATGAGTTCTTATTTAATATACTTGAATATTGTGATTATGACTATGAGTAACTAAACTCCATAAATAGGGTTGTTGGAACCATAGGCAAATAATGAGATAAAACCTAACTAAAATAACAATTCAAGAATAGTGTCTTTCATGTATTAATAATTCTTTCGCTTAGAAGTCTTTTAACAGATGACCAACGTTAGAACTCGCTTTAATGCTACTTGTCGGACCAAGGAGGTAGATAATAGGAAAAGAATTATCAACATAGATTTAGTGTATACTTTCTAATAGACTAGTATTGATTGGTACGAGGTAATAACTTAGTCAAATATCGAATATGATTCTTAATATGAGGTAAAGATAATGGTTAGGATAGCAAAACATGTAGCCGGACCAAGGTGCGGAGTGAAATTTTCAAGATACCGGACCAAGGATTTAGAAATACATAACTTATCACTTTGCATGCAAGATACTAGGAAAGAATTCTTATAGTTAGAATTATCAAGTTATGAACCTAAGGGGAACACGTAAACCCTAGTTACTTTGATTAATTGATTAAAATCCAACATTCAAAGCTGTTAAGTGTCTCTTTCAATTAGGTAGTTATTTTCATTCATTTAGAAATAGAAACCCCTCTTTTATTGTGTTTACTTTCCAATGAAGTAATTGACTAAACAAAAGTAATAATAGATTGAAGTTAAGTGTAGACTATTTTCCTCGTGGGAACGATCCAACCTCACTAGTTGGGTTATTTACATTAAACGACCGCTTTACTTCTTATTTGAGAATTAAGTTTGAGCGTATCAGGTGAGATCTTCAAGTTTGACGAACTTGGTTTATCTTTCTATTCTTGAAGTTATTTTGGCAGAGAGAACGTGAAAGAGAAGAGATATTGAATGTGTGTTGAGAGATAGACGTGAGATGCGAGAGTTATCTTAGGCTTGGGAGTCTAGTTTAGGACTTAGTCAAATAAGGTTTAGTTAAATATTAAAAATCTGTTTTTCCTTTTAGTATAAATCAGAAAAAAAATTAATTAACTACATTATTTTACCAACTTAAATAAAAAAACAATTTAAATCATCGCTTCCACCTAAGTTTGAATCCGGGTGGAGCAAGTCTTCATTCTAAGAGCGAATTTTCTGCCTTCTCTCCCAAAAATTCCCCTCCACCTTATTAGTTAAATAATTAATTATATATTTAGTGTAATTAGAATACTATTCTTAGCCTGTAAAAAGACAATTTTACCCCTAGACCCTCCAAACCTAAGATTTTGCCTTTTTAGATTTGATAAAGACTCATTCGAGTAAATTATCGTATTCCCGAGCCCTACATGGCGGGAAACCTTTTCTAGCTCATATAATCTTCCAGGTTAGTTGGTTTGGATCTAGTAAGGGTTCGAAGGTCTTGTTTTTGGCGCAACAATCCTTGTGAACCCGGTCTAATCATAGGCATTCTAGACACATTAAGCATTACTTAGCATATCCATTTTTAGGTTGCTACATTATCCACCCCTTAGGAATATTCTTCCTCAAATTACACTACTAATTATTTCGCCTAATCTAGTCAGATCATAACATAGTTACTGTACACAATCAAGCAATAGCAACAAAGAATGGAGATATAAGAAAACTTACACTTAAGAGTAGGAAGTCTAACATAAAGAGCTGAAAAGAGGGGGCTAGCGGGATCTCATATTGGACTCAGCCTCCCATGTATCACCTCAACCAGATGATTTCTCCACAATTCCTTCTCTGTGGCAATCTTATTGTTCCTCAGCCGCTTGACCAGTCTATCAAAATTCATAACAGGTACCTCCTCGTATGACAAATTTTCATCAATCCCCAAACCTTCAAGAAGTAGAATTGATGCTGGATCACCTAGGCACTTCTTTAACATTGAGACATGAAATACTGGATGAATAGAAGCTAGCTCAGATGGCAATGTCAACTCATAGGCCACCTCTCCCACAAGCTGAAGGATCTCATATGGCCCAACATACCTTGTACTCAGCTTCCCCTTCCTGCCAAACCTTATAACCCCCCTTCTTAGGTGATATATTCAAATAGACCTGGTCCCCAACATCAAACTCTAAGGGTCTTTTTCTGTTGTCTGTATAAAACTTCTGCCGAGTTTAAGCAGTATCCAACCTATCCCTAATCACCCTGATCTTATCTAAGGCCTCATGAATGATCTCTGGACCCAGAACGGATGACTCTCCAACCTCGAATCACCCTATTGGAAAACTATACCTCCTACCATACAGTGCATCAGCGGTGCCATCACAATGTTTGAGTGATAGCTGTTATTATGGGAGAACTCTATTATAGGTAGATGGTCGTCCCAACAACCTCTGAAGGCAATCACACACGCCCTCCACATGTACTCCAATGTATGAATGGTGCGCTCTACCTGCCCGTCAGTCTGAGGATAAAAGGTAGTACTAATCTTCACCTGCGTTCCTAAACTATTCTTGAAGGATCTCCAAAAATATGAAGTAAACTGAGCTCGTCTATAAAAAATGATGGATAAAAAATCGCATGGCATCTCACAGTCTCATCAATATAAAAGTATCGCATAATCCTTTAATCTATAAGTAGACTTGACAGGGATAAAGTGGGCATACTTCGTCATGCTGTCCACAATAACCCATATGGATTCATGCTATCTGTTAGTATTCGGAAGACCAACCACGAAGTCCATATTAATGGCCTCCGATTTCAAAGTTAGAACCTGAATAATCTTAGTAAAATTTCCAAGCTTGAGATGTTCTTCCTTAACCTATTGACAATTAGGAGAGTTGGCCAAATAATTTGCAATGTCTTTCTTCATGCAGTCCCACCAATAGATCAGTTTTAGATAATGATACATCTTGGTGGAACCTGGGTATATGAAATATCTGGAACCATAGGCCTTTTCCACAATCCCAGTCTGCAAATAATCCATATATAGTACACATAGCCTGTTTTGGTACCTAAGCATGGCATCACGTCCCATGGAAAAAGACTCATTCATCTTTGTCAGCACGATTTCCTTTAACTCCATCAAAACAGTGTCAAGATGCTGACCCTTCTTCACTTCAACTACAAAGGATGATTCAGAACTAGGATGAAATAAAGCACCCCAACTAGTAGAGTCAACTAACCGCACACCCAATCTGTCTAGTAGGTGTAGATCATTTACCAACTCATTTTTTCCATTCTCAACGTGGGCTATACTTCCCATGCTCATCCTGCTCAAACCATCAGCTACAACATTAGCCTTACCTTGATGGTAGGGGACATTCATGTCATAGTACTTCTAAAGCTTGAACCATCATCGCTGACGGTGATTCAAATCCCTTTGTGTGAACACGTACTTGAGAATTTTGTGGTCTGTGAACACATCCACATGCACTTCATACAAGTAGTGCCTCCACAATTTCAGTGCAAACAGCAAAATTGTCAACTCCATGTCATGAGTGGGATAATTCTTTTAATGATCCTTGAGTTGTCTTGGCGCATAAGATTTCACCTTACCACCTTACATAAGAACACAACCCAAACTAACCTAATATGAATTATAGTAAACAGTGTAGCTCTCACCACACTTAATTAAAGTTAGCACCATAATGAAGTGAGTCTCTCCTTGAGCTCCAGGAAACTCTTCTCATAATCCATTGCCCATATAAACTTGACTTTTTTCTTCGTCAAAGTTGTGAGTGGATCCGCAATGGAATAAAAGCTCTCTACAAAACCGCTGTAATAACCAGCCAATTCAAAGAAGCTACGGATATCTGTGGGAGTAAGAGATTATGGCAAGTTCTTAACAGCCTCAGTCTTCCTGGGATCTACCTTCACACATTTGTTTGACAAAACATGACCCAAAAAGGTCATTGATCGAAGCAAGAATTCGCATTTCCTAAATTTTGCATACAACTGATGTTATCTATGTACCTGCAATGTTAGTCTCAAATGTTGTTATGCTCTTCCTTGGTCTTAGAGTAGATGAGAATGTCATCAATGAATACTATGAAGAAACAGTCAAGGTATTCACGGAAGACTCTGTTAATAAGATCCATAAATGCAGCATGTGCATTTGTGAGACCAAATGACATAACTAAGAACTCGTAATGACCATAATGGGTACAAAGGTTGTCTTTGGGATATCTCCATCCCTAACACTAAGCTGATGGTACCTTGAACGAATATCAATCTTTGAGAAGAAACTAGACCCTTGTGGCTGATCAAACATGTCATCTACCCTAGGAAGTGTATACTTATTCATGACAGTGACTTTGTTGAGGTGTTGACAGTCGATACACATTCTAACGATTCGATCATTCTTATTTACAAACAACATAGGAGCGCCCTAAGGGTATATGCTTGGGAATGAAACCTTTATCAATGAGATCTTTTAACTGCAACTTCAACTCTTTGAGTTTAACTGGAGTTGTTCTGTAAAGAGGAATTGAAATTGGTTTAGTTTCGGGTTTTAATCGATAGCAAAGTAAATCTCTCGAGGGGGAGGAACTCCAGGTAAATCATCAGGAAATACATCTTGGAACTCATTTACCACATGCATTGACTCTATGGAAGGAATGCCATGGTCTAAATCGTTAACACTCACAAGGTGACACAATAACCCCTTGAAAATTACTTTATTGCCCTTAAGGTTAGAAATCAAGGGATTAGGACTAGTCAAATTTTACCACTCCAAGATTAGCTCTTATTCATTAGGGAAACGAAATCTTACAACCATACCACGTCAATCCATATAAGCATAACAACTATGAAACCAATTAATTCCAAGAATAACATGAAAATCACACATTGGTAACTCAACCAAGTCCGCAGACAAAGTTTTACCACATACAACTATTTGGGAATCTTTTTATACTCTATCAGTTCTTACATTTTCTCCTAAAGCACTACTAACCACTATAGGATCATAAAGAACTTCAGGAAATATCATGAAAGTGAGAGCAAGAAAAGGAGTTACAAAGGAAAGTGTAGACCCTGGATAAAGTAAAGCATAAACAGAAATTGAGAATACCTGAAGCATACCTGTTACCACATCAGCGGACTTCTCCTACTCCTTCCTGCCCTTCAAGGCGTAGAACCTGTTCCTCTTAGGAGGCTCGACTGCTGCTTCATACTGTGGATTAGGCCTAGGAATAGCATTACCTCCATCAAGACCTCTTCTCTGTGGGCAGCCCTTAACCATAAACCCGCTCTTACAACAACCGAAGCAGACATTAGTTCTCCATCTGCACTCTCCCTTGTGAGCACGACAACACTTAGCACAGTCCATTCTGGGACACTGCATCTTACCTCCATTTCCCTTCCTAGGATTGGGTTTGTCTCCTGTAGGTTTTGTACTACTCTGAGAGTTAGAGTTCCCTAAACTCGATCGCCCCTTTTTGAATCTAGGCTGTTCACGGACACCAAAGTTGTTTTTGTTGCCTCCATTATTAAGATTTGCATGATCTTGAGGCTTAGGCCTCCCAACATTAGGTATTCCCCTCTTCTTCCGGATGTCCTCTACTTGTTTGACATGTACCATCGTCCTTGAGAGGGCCACGTTATCATTGGGCATCGAAGACCGACACTCATCCTCTAGATCTCGGTTAATTCCTGTGAGGAACAAACTTATCTTATCTGTGCAGTTATATACAAGGGAAGTAGAATACCTGTATAGTTGAACAAACTTTAGGAAATACTCCCTGACTGTCATGGATCCATGTTTAAGATTGATGAACTCCTCAACCTTGATCTTTGATATACTGTGGTTTCTGGGTACTTTTAATGCTTTTTCCTTAAGTTTGGTGTGTGTCCAAAAGGCTTTTTGTATTGATTTTTATGTAAGTTTCTCCTTATTTGCAGGAAATCTGTCCATAGCAATGTTTTTGAGCAAGAAATGCAGAAGAGACCACCAATGGAACTTATGACGGTCCATCGAGCCTATGACGGTCCGTAGGTGACATCGTAGTGAGGAGAGAAGGTGATAAAGGATGATGGGGAAGTCTTACCTATTTTCGGATTACAGAAGTCCATGACGGACCATCGTAGCCTTGAAGGTCCATCATGCTGGTTCGTCGTGATGATCAGAGAGTATTCCTAGTACCTAAATTCCAACAAGTCAAATTATTATGGATCGGAGACCCTCGACGGACCATTGTGCTTAGAACAGTCCTTCATACCTTTCATTTAGGTTAATGAAAAAGCAGTAAGAGAATTTGTGAAGTTAGGGATGACGGAGGCAATGCCAGCCCGTTGTGACCAGGACGGTCCATCACGAGGTCCGTCGACTCAAACGCGTTTGATGGATTTTCAGTAATTAGAATCCATTATTTATTAGGTTTTTGTTTTTATTATAAATAGTTCGAAAAACCCCATTCTTGGGGTTAGACTTTTGGATAATCTTTAGTTATTTTGTTCAAGTAATTAAAGATTAATTTCAGCAATTATTGCACTTTTTCTGGAAATGATTGTTGGTGCTTTTGTTGATTAATCAAGTGAATTTCAGGATTTTATTCTGTCTCATTAAAGGAAGTGCATGAATTCTTATATTAAATATATGAATATTGTGATTATTACCATGGGTAACTAGACTCCATAACTAGGGTTATGGGAACCATAGGTGAGTAATGAGGTAAAATAAAACTAAAATAGCAATTCTAGAATAGTGTCTTGCTGATAATTCTTTCATTTAAACGTCTTTTAACAGATGGCCAACATTAGAAATCTCCTTAATATGACTTGCCAGACTAAGGAGGTAGATAATAGGAAAAGAATTATCAACATAGATTTAGTGTACACTATAAAATAGGCTAGTGTCGATTTGTACGACGTAATAACTTAGTCAAATATCGAATACAATGCTTAATATGATATAAAGGTAAGGGTTAGTATAGAAACGCACGTATCCTGACCAAGATGTGGAGTGAAATTTTCTAGATGCTGGACCAAGGTTTTAGAGATACAGAACTTATAACTTTACATGCAAGATACTAGGAAAGAATTGTTATAATTATAATTATCGACTTAGGAACCTTTGGGGAACAATTAAGCCCTAGTTATTTTTATTAATTTATTAAGCTCCAAGATTTCAATATGTTAGTTATTTACTTTAATTTAGTTAATTAGTTTCATTAATTTAGAAATAAACCCCCCTCTTTTGTCTTTTGTTTTCTAGGGAAATAGTTGACTTAATAATAGTAATAATAGAATAAAGTTAAGTCTGAACTATATCCTTGTGGGGTCGACCCCAACCTCTTTACTTGATAAAACAACTTTACTTATTACTTGAGAAGTAAGTTTGAGCGTATCAAATTTTGGCGCCGCTTCTGGGCTAAATAGTTTTAAGATTAACTTAAATTTATTACTAAAGTTTAGTCAATATTTTCTTAATTTTCCTTTTCTGTTGTTTTTTTATTCTTACCGAACTAATTTTCTTGTATGCCAAAAACACGGAGAGGAAGAGAACCCTTGTTTCCCTACGACCACGAATTAGAGCGTACACTACAAAATATGAATCGAAACTTGGGTATTAACGATGACGATCCAAACCAGATCATCCCAACTCCTGTTGATGTTCGTTGTCAGTTATTACCCGATGATCATGGTGAAAATCAACAAAGGGGACAAAATCCCACTCCACGCCCTCAAGAATACTACAGAGGTTATGATAACATTGCAGACTCTAATGACCCACTTGTCTTGCCCCTTCTACCACAAGGTCACACCTTTGTGGTAACTACTAGTCTTATGCAAATCATTGCTAGAGGTTTGTTTTAAGGGCTACCTTCTGAGGACTTACATGTCCATATAGCTAAGGTAAGGGAAGTGTGTGAAAGATGGGTAGGGAGGCCAGACTTTGATTTGGATGTAATAGGACTAAAAGTATTTCCTCTCTCACTGATGGGAGAGGTTGCTATTTGGTTCACTGAGCTCCCTAATAACTCAATTTTCACTTGGAACTATTTAAGGGTCGTTTTCTTAGCACGTTATGACCCGATTTCCAAGAAACTAAATCACAAAGACAGAGTGAACTACTTTGTGGCACTACTACGAGAGTTAATTAGCAGTTCTTGGGAGAGATTCACTTCATTTTTGAGAAGCATCCCCAATCACCACAAAGATGATGAGTCACTAAAGGAATACTTATATCGGGGACATGATGATAATAATAAAGCGGTATTAGATACTATAGTGGATGGTTTTGAAGGGGAGTGTCTTTATACGGAGATTTCTGAAATGTTAAAGAAAATATCTTAGATTAATAAAGCTTGGTGTACTAGGAAGTCAGATACTAGAAGAATACATTTGCAGTGCAATCCATACACAACATAGGCGCAGATGAAATTCATGAAGAGATGGCTCAGATGAGAACTGAGCTTGGGTTGGTATTAAAACATGTCACTGGGGTGCAGAAAAGATAAATGGAGTAAACTACATGTCTAAACCACCACCACCAAATGATGAATATTATTATGAGGAGGATTCATATATTGTAAATGAGATGACGAAGGGTTTCCTACCGAATTCACAAGGCTCAAATCTGGAGAATTGGTGCAAAGGTTAAGGAAACCAAGGTTGGAACTATGGTAACTATAACCATGAGGGTAATTATGTCCGAGATAGAAATTACAACAACAACTTCATCAAGGGTAACTATAGTAACAAAAATGATAAGAATGGTGCCTATGTTCCTTATCAAAATCTAGAAGGAGCTCGTAGGGATTGTGGAAGTAGTATGGCGCGAGTTGAGGATATGTTGCACAAAATAATGAGGAGGTTCGATGCTAGTGATGATCATATTAAAGATTTAAGGAGTGATTTAGCGGGTATTGGGAAGAAAGTCGATACACATGCAATATCAATTAAGCAGCTTGAGTTGCAAATGACCCAATTATCTGCGACTATGAACACACGACAACCGGGCACTGTTCCTAGCAACATTGTCCAAAATCTGAAAAATGATTGACACTATATGGCAATAACTACTCACGGTGGTAAGCAAACAATTGACCCACCTATGTCATCTTATGAGGAAAGGTGATAAAAGATAACGACAAAGTGGTAGAGGTTAGTGGTGAAGTAAAAGATAACACTTGAAAATATGTTGAAGTACCTAAAAAGGTAACTCCCATGCCTAGACCCCCCCCCCCCCCCCGTTTCGTCAAAGATTAGTGAAAAATACTGAGGATGGTAAATATCGGCATTTTATAACGATATTGAAGCAGCTTTCTATCAATGTCCCTTTGGTGGAAGCGCTAGAACAAATGCTCGGTTATGCCAAGTATGTGAAAGATCTTGTTACATATAAAAGACCGGTCACTTTTTAGGGTGATGCTAAAATGCAGTATTGTAGTGCTATTGCTACAAGATCTGTAGTACAAATGAAAGAAGATCCGAGTTCGTTCACTATTCCTTGTACAATCGGGTCATTACATTTTGTGAAAGCATTATGTGATCTGGAGTCAAGAATAAATCTCCAGATCAAGAATAAATCTCATGCCCCTATCGATTTACAAAAAGTTGTGTTTGGGTGATACAAAGCCCATTGCGATGCGGCTACTGATGGCCGATCGAACAATAAAAAGGCCTATAGGGACACTCCACGATGTGCTAGTAAAAGTGGAGTCCTTCATATTTCCGGCAGATTTTTTTTATTCTTGATTGTGAAGTAGATTTTGAAGTGCCTATCATTCTTGGGAGGCCCTTCCTTGCTATGGGTAGAGCCTTTGTTGATATGGAAAAGGGGCAGATGAAATTTCGGTTGAACAGTGAAGAAGTGACCTTCAACATTTGTAGCTCCATGAGTCGGTATCAGCTATATCCTACAAAGTTAGTAAGTCATCCGAGACACAAATGGAAAATCGTCTCGGTGTAGAAGCATTAGCAGCTCTTGATCGTGGTGATGTTCGGTTTAAACTAATGAAATATGAGTTAAACATGAAGATCCGCAAGTCTCCACTCGCGAAACCATCCATAGGGGAGGATCCAAAGTTAGAACTAAAAGATCTCCCACCTCATCTCAGGTATGAATTTTAGGAAATGTTTACACTTTGCCGGTAATCATTGCATCAGACCTGAATGAACAACAAGTTGAGAGTTTGGTGAAAGTGCTAAAATGGTTAAAAAGAGCTACTGGGTGGACTATTGCGTACATTATTGAGATACCTCCTTGTATTTGTTCCTATAAAATCAAACTCATGCCCAATCTTAAGGGAAGTATTGAGCACCAGAGACGCTTAAATCCATATATGCAAGAGGTCGTCAAAAAGGAATTCATTAAATGATTGGATGCCGGAGTAATATATCCAATCGCCGATAGTAGTTAGTTATGCCCTATTCAGTGTGTACCTAAGAAAGGAAGAATGACTGTGGTCCCCAATGAGAAAAATGAACTTGTTCCAATGAGACTGGTTAATGGATGGAGGGTGTGTACGGATTACCGTAAATTAAATGCATTGCCCGTAAAAGACCATTTTTCTATGCCCTTAATTGATCGGATGTTGGATAGACTTGCTGAAAAAGGGTGGTACTGTTTTCTTGATGAAGTCTGAGTAATCAAGTGTCTTAAGTCGTGTCGCGAAGTTTAATCGGGCGCTGGTTGGAAGGCAACCTGATACGTATCCTCTAACCCAACGATAGTTTTATTTCTAGTAATGGTAGCATTTTTAACTAATTGGTTTTAAATTTGCAGGTAGCACATCAACAGGAAGTTCTTCAAAAAATCACTTCGTAACATTCAATAATGGATACATCGATGGACCGTCACGCTTGCGATGGACCGTCACAATAATCCATCGTGCTAGGTACATTTTTTCATTTATTTTCTAAGTACCCTCCGACGGACATCTATGACGGACCGTCGTACCCATGACGGTCTATCCTGCACAATCGTCATGGTTGTCAGTGTCCCTTGTCCTGAGGGTCTCCATTTTTTCCCTAAGTGTCCACTAACGGACATCTACGACTGATCCTTGTACCCTCGACGATCCATCCTTCACAACCTTCATGATAGTCAGAGACCCCTCTCTTAAGGGTCTCCATAAATTTTCTATGTGCCCCATGATGGACATCGACGACGCACCGTCATTATCACGAGAGTCCATCCTGCTTATCCGTCATACCTATCAGAGACATTCCTTCTAAGGATCTTCAAATAAATATTGTTTAAGACATAAAGGACCCCATGACGGTCCGACATACTCACGACGAGCCGTCACCTGGTCCATCGTGTTTCACTACTACTCCAGAGATGTGGAGACAGCGGGAGGCACGACTGATAGTGTTGTTGCTGATAAGGGCACTACTGAGGGTGTCTAGACTACAGATGTAGTGGGTTCTGGGAAACCGGACCCACCAGCTTGCTGATTGCGGGCTCTTTGCGCCTCAGGTTTGCTTCACCTTCCACTCTCGTATTTCAGTTTATTATTCATGGGGGAATTGCATATGATTTTGTTGGGGGTTGGTAAATGGAAAAAGAGTGCTAGGGTGAACTCTGAGTAACCCAATTCACGATCCTCTTTTGGGGTTTTCTTGCCTATGTTCTTTTTTCCCCAAAAGACTGATTACTTTTATTGTTGAACCGGCATGTAATATCTTGTGTATATAGTATAACTCTGAAGTATGATGGCTAAAATCAATATCAAATCTCGATATGAAAATGATGCATGAGTAGGTATAATAATTGATGATTCTGTGGCTCTAAACATGATTTAGAGATAAACTACTGCATGACCTAGAATCTAAGACTCGAACTAGGTGTCCTATAATCAGGGAATTTAATGAATGTCATGTGAGTGTGAGGAATGTTTGAAGGATACACTATTTAGACTGAGCTAGAACTTGCCTGGTTAGTTTTGGTAAAAGTAAGCCAAAATGAAATATTGGGAAATGATCATAGGCCTTTGTTCGAAATAGTCAATCTTAAGCCCAAACATAAAAAAATAAAAAAATAAATGATGTTAATCTCGTATGATCCAAATGATTTAAGCCTAAGAACGTAATTTTCTTTTTTACCCCAACTAATCTTCTCAGGAAAAAATGTGTTGGCCCTGGTCCCTCCTTGTACATAAACACCTCAGTATATGCCAAAAGCATAAGTTGAGGGTGGATAACGCACAAAACAACCTTGTCGTGGCTCTTTCCCAATCGTGGGTATTGTGAACCTTGACCCATGGAATATTCATGAGTTGAGAGTGGATGTTATAAGGAATACTCTGGAAAGTTGGGTTGAAAGAATAGAGATAAAGAAAGAACAAAACAGAAGTGATTAAATAAAAGTCACTTACCTAAAAGGATAAGAAAGGGAAAAAGAAAATTAAGAAATTGGGTGAAATAAAATGATAAAAAGGTGGTACATTTAGCCAGTATGTCAAGGAGGGAAACAAGTCACTAAAGTATACCTAAATATACCCTACCTTACCATAAGACTATGTTACAACTTAAGAAAGTCCTATTGTGATCCTAAGAGTTGTATGGAGAACTTAAAGCAGTGAAAATAAGGGCAAGCTAATGGCAATATGTATGAATGAGTTGTGAATTTGTTCTGAGAGTAAGTGTTCAGAAGTAATCCTTAGTGAAAAATGAGGATGTTGTTTTGAAGTGACGACTCTAGTTGCAATTTTTGAAATATTAGCACCTCGGTGAGAAATTGAAGAGGTAGGTGTCAGTGAATGGTGAGTCTCTCTCATGGTCTGGTTCAACATTATTCAAGACTAATAGTGATAACATGCATAAACGTGATGAGAATGATCAGAATTGATGGCCAATGATTGCGAAAGATTAAATATGGATACTCTTGTACAAGAATTTTGTAGTTAGTCATAGTGCGTCGCTTGAGGAAAAACAACTAATTTTAGTTGAGGGTGTTGATGTACTGTGGTTTCACGGTACTTAGTGATTTTTCCTTATGTTTAGTGTGTGTCCAAAAGCCTTTTTGTATTGATTTTTATCTAAGTTTCTCCTTATTTGCAGGAAATCTGTCCAAAGATGCAGGTGGATGTTTTTGATTGAGAAATGCAAAAGAGACGACCCACGGAGTTTATGACGGTCTGTCGAGCTTGTGACAGTCCATAGGTGACATCGTAGTGAGAAGAGAAGTTACTGAAGGTAGATGGTGAAGTCTGACCTAGTGTGGGATGTACAAAAGTCCATGAGGACCGTCGAAGTCACGACGGTCCATTCTGCTGGTTTTTCATAATGATTAGAGAGTAGTCCAAGTACCCAAATTCCAATAAGTTAATGTATTATGGAGCGAAGACCATAGACGGACCGTCCTACTTGGAAACGTCCCTCATACCTGTTCGTTGGGGGTAATGAATAAAGCAGAAGAAGAGTTTGTGAAGTATGGGACGACGGAGGCCATGTCGGCCCATCGTGACCATGATGGTCCATCACGAGGTTCGTCGACTCAGATGCATTTTGACATATTTTTAGTAATCATAATACTTCTTTTATTATGTTTTTGTTTTTATTATAAATAGTTCGAAAAACCTTGTTTTTGGGGTTAGACTTTTTTATTGTTAGACTTTTGGATAATCTTTGGTTCTCTTGTTCGAGTATTGAAGGATTAAAATCAGCAGTTGTTACACTTTTTCTGTAATTGATTGTTGGTGCTTTTGTTTATTAATCAAGTGAATTTCTGGATTTTATTCTTTCTCATTAAAGTAAGAGCATGAATTCTTATATTAAATATATGAATAGTGTGATTATGACCATGGGTAACTAAACTCCATAACTAGGCTTGTGGGAACCATGAGTGAATAATGAGTAAAATCTAACTAAAATAGCAATTCTAGAATCGTGTCTTGCATGTATTATTAATTCTTCGTTTTAAAGTCTTTTTAACGGATGGGCTACGTTAGAACTCGCCTTTGTGATACTTCCCGGACAAAGGAGGTAGATAATAGGAAAAGAATTATCAACATAGATTTAGTGTACACTATCTAATAGGCTAGTGAAGATTTGTAAGAAGTAATAACTTAGTCAAATATCGAATACAATACCTAATATGAGGTAAAGGTAAGGGTTAGTATACCAACGCATGTAGCCAGACCAAAGTGCGGAGTGAAATTTTCTAGATGCAGGAATAAGGACATAAAGATACATAACTTATCACTTTACATTCAAGATACTAGTAAAGAATTGTTATGGTTAGAATTATCAAGTTAGGAACCTGTGGGGAACACTTAAGCCCTAGTTACTTTTATTAATTGATTAAGCTTCGAGATTTGAATCTCTTAGTTGTTTATTTTATTTTATTTAATTAGTTTTATTAATTTAGAAATAAAAATCCCCTCTTTTTTCTTTGGTTTTCTAAGGAAATAGTTGACTAAATAATAGTAATAATAGAATAAAGTAAAGTCTGAACTATTTTCCTCGTGAAATCAACCCCAACCTTATTAGTTGGGTTCTTTATTTGATACAACTGCTTTACTTCTTATTTGAGATGTAAGTTGGAGCATATCAGCCTCTCTCATCACCCTGGGAAAGAATCTCTCAAGGAACGATGTCTTAAGCAGCTCCTAGGTGAACGAAACTCCACCCTAAACTCAGATATCTTGCCACATATTGAACCAACTTTGTGCATTCTCCGTGAGTTGATAGGAAGCCACTCTGCTTTCTTATTATATGTGGCCCCCATATCCACCAAGATCTTATGCATCCCATCAACAAGCTCCTAAGGATCCTCCGAAGTCTTAAACCCTGTGAAAATAGGAGGATTGATCCTCTTAAAGTCTCTCAGCCTGTCATCAATACTATTAACAAGTGGGTTCTCCCTTTCAACAGTCTGGCGGTTGACCTAGTTAATCATGTCCTGGGCCTGTTTATTGATGGCATGTTCCATTTAGGACATAGATGCCCTCACGTCAGCATCAGTCAACCAAGCAAGGTTAACCGACATAGTGACTCCTTTAACTGGAGCCTGGGGTAGAACCTGATTACCCCAAGCAGCTGCTCCGCCTCTCCTTTGACCAATTGTTCTCCTAGTATTCATTTTCTGAAAAACAAAAAGGGTTGTGTTATACACGCTCATAACACCAAGAAAATTAAACATTAGGAATGGCACGATATCATCAAAAGAAGGGAAATTTTCCTACGCATCATGCAACCTCTATTTCAGGATAGTGGTGCACTTCACTACCATGACTTAGAAACTACTCAATGTGGACGATGTGAACTTATTATCATCGTAATTTAACCTAGACGAGACTGGCATCGTTGACCTCTCAAAGGTCGCAAACAAGCCTACATATGTCTTTCTTACTTCATCTAAGCTAATTTTAGCGGAAGATTTCAAACTTTTTAATTCTTAACATACATGTGTACATACTAATTAACATCATAGGTGTTCACAAATCAACCATCTAATAATGAAATATTCAAATCAAAGAATTAGTTCATAATTTTATTAAACGTATTTCTGCCAAAACGGAACCAAAAATACAAAGTCTAAACAAAAATGGAAAGAAAAACTAGTGCAACTTGTTCCACAAAACATAACATTTTACACACAACACATATCATATTTCATAAAGTATATACCATATTGCATATAACACATAATATCTTTCATATCATTTGTTCATATGTAATGAGACCTTGGAATCATGGACTTATCATTATGACTTCCAAAAAAAGAGGACTTAACCTATGGAACCTCAACTAGGGAGCCTTCTTTAGCAAAAACAGAGTCTGCTTTATTCATTTGTATGTACTTTACTTCATTTCGTTCATTGGCTAGTGTGAACACAACTTATACCTAAGATGAAGTTTAAAACTTTCATCGGGTTAGTTGTGCAATGATCAAGAATGACCTATTGTCATTACTTAGGTCTAGCTGACCTCTGGATTATCCTATCCGAACACCTTTGGTATCATTCATTTCATTACGTGAATCATTTGTGGCTTGCCTTTCTCATTCATTGGGAAAATTAAATTTTACCGACATATATCATGTGAGCATCATGAAATCCAGTGTGTCCCCACACCAAAAAGAGGTGGAATCACTGCAAAAAGTGACCCAAAACATTTTAGCGGACATGGGAATTGAACGCCTCTAGATCCCTATATTGTCAGTATATGTTTGAAGACTAGGAGATATAAGGAGACCAATACCCGGCATGCCGAACAGTATCATCTCATGAGAGTTACGTGAAACTCAATCCTTCCCGTAAGAAGACATCATTGCTTATATCAGTCTATCGGTGCTCTGTATAAAATTCCATTACATCCAAGTCATCCATTACGGAAGATGGATTCTAGTATGAGGAAATCATAGATCATTAGATGATTTATAATCTCATCATTAGTATTAAGTGTGTGAATCTCAATACGTTTAATAGAGTGTTCACAAAGACTGTTCTGTTCATTAACTTTACACTCTAATAAGTGAGTACGTTTTGGTAACATTTACTTAGGCTCATGTGAGATTGCTCTCATCTTTTACATTAGCCTCATATAATGTTGTCACCACAATCAGTAGCATTAGCACACTTGCTCTTCATTAGTACTCAACCCTTTTTACGTGAATGTTCATTTTATCATATGTCACTACACTTGACCATTAAGTGTGTTTAGCACTTTTACTTAACCCTTCGAGGGTTTCATCATTTCATTGTTCATATCATCATTTCATTACATACATCTTAGGTTCATTTACTCCTAATTTATGCTAGTGATTTATATCTTCCTAAGATTATGTAGTACAAGACTTATGAATCTTTTATGTATGCCAAAATCTCGATTCCGATCTATGTAGGAAACATTATGTTGAAAATATTTTCACGTATGACTTATTATCAATATAGAAATTTGGGGAAGAGAACCCGGTTTCGATCCTTGGACAACACTTACATTTCTCTTTTTATTTATTTTTGGTCACACAACATTGGACCCGAGATCGATCCCCAACATTGTTATTTCTTTTTCTTCTTTATTTTTTCCTTTTATTTTATACATTGGGGGACCACGAGGTTGTGGGGGAGATCCCCCACAACCTCGTTATTTTATTTTCATTCGATCTTGACTTTTCTGAGTTGACCGTGAGGTTGTGTGGTCGAACCCACATAGCCTCAATTTATTTTTATTTTAATTCTCCTGTTCTACCTATGGGTCGTGGGTTCGATTCCCAGGCCTCACTCTTATTTTCTTTTAATTATTCCTTAAGCTTGACCGATAGGTTGTGTGTTCGAATCCCACTCCTCTCATTTCTTATTTTCATACATTATTTTCCAGCAGAAGAACGGCTCGATTCCCACTTACCACATTATTTTCACATTTTTTAAAGTGGTGAGGTCACGAGATCGACCCTCAGTAACCTCACTTGTTTTTCTTCACTTATCATGACAGTTTAAACAACTTAACTTGGCAGAAATTAATCAACAAGGTGCTGGAAAATTGAGTTACATTTTAAGGTTCTTTTCCATTTCACTACACGTTAGTTCTTAGGGGAATTTCATCGTGCATTTAGAATGTTTTTAGGTGCACTTTCATGGATTCGTTTAGCCAAGATATTATCACTCAAATCAGCCACATTTCATATCATATGAACATCACGATTTACATCAACATGTGTAAATGAAATACAAAGAACCAACATGCGATTTCAATTCCTAAAACGTGACCAGTAGTCACAAAAACACACCCAAACGCACGTAGTCACATTTTAGAAAAACATCAACATAAGTCACATAAAAATGGACATACATATAAACACATAAGCATCAACACGTTTTATCCCTATTTTTCTACAAGAAAATATAAGAAGCCTAGGATTCAATGTGAGTTAGATATAGAGACATGAACCAGGGACAAAGAGAGAAGAGAACCCATACCTCTTTAATGTTCAACCCTCGACTTTCTTCCCAAAGAACTCCTCCAAACACAGGTCCAACACCGAATGTTCAACACCAAAGGCGACGGACAACGTTCTCTTTGCCTACGCGATTGATTTCGTTGTGTGTTTTTCTTCTTTTGTGGTGAGTTCTTCAAGTGTGAAGAACCTCGTTTATCTTTCTTTTCTTGACGTTCTTTTGGCAGAGAGAACGTGAAAGAGAAGAGATATTAAACGTGATTTGAGAGATAGACGTGAAAGGAGAGAGTTATCTTAGGCTTAGGAGTCTAGTTTAGGACTTAGCCAAATAAGGTTTAGTTAAATATTAAAAATCTGATTTCGCTTTTATTGTAAACCAGAAAATAAATAATAAATATTAATTAAATACATTAATTTACCAACTTAAATAAAAAAAACAATTTAAATAATCGCTTCCAACTAGGTTCGAACTCGAGTAGAGCAAGACTTCACTCTGATATCTAATTTTCGGCCCTCTGTCCCCAAAATGCCCCTCCACCTAATTTATTAAATAATTACTTATATATTTAGAGTAATAACAATACTACCCTTAGCCTGTAAAAAGACCATTTTACCCCTAGACCCTCCAAACCTACGATTTTCCCTTTTTAGGTCCGGTAAAGACTCATACGAGTAAAGTTTCATATTCGAGCGTCCTTCAATGCTGGACCCAATCTTTTATAGCTCAATTAACTCTCCAAGTTAGTTAGATTTGTTGTAGGAAGTGTTCAGAAGTCTTGTTCTACGATTATCAATTCGTGTAAACCCGTTCTAGTCATGGGCATTCTGGGCACATTAAGCATTACTTAGCATATCTATTTTTAGGGTTGTTACAAAGTAAGAACAATGTCTTATTCATTGTAATGATGAGAAAAATAATTCACAAGATTGGTGGGTTGGCAAACTAAATTTCTTTCAATAGGAAAAAGAGTGGTATTGAATAATCATGTATTGCTCTCGCTCGCATGCTACACCCTATCAACAATACATCCTCCTATTGGTGTACAATAAAAACGGAAAAAATGTATAAAAGATTTCATTTGGGTGGTTCAATTAGAAAAACAAAATTCATTGGGCCTCTTGGAACTCGATGTGTTACCCATATGATGAAGGAGGTATTGTTTTAAGAATAAATCAAGACATTTGTAATGGTTTTAATACCAATAGTGGTGAACCTTATGGGAGACCAATTCTATATAGAAGGAGTTTCTAAAGGCTAAGTATTGCCAAACGATTCATCCTTTGATTAAGAGGTGGTGCTCGGGAAACTACCAACCTTGGAATTCTATGTGCAAAATCAAAATTACTATAGATAGATATATATTATGTAAAATAGGAAGTGTCTTAGTGTGGCAAGATAATTGAACGAGATGTAGAGCTCTCTAGCAATTTTTCCTTGATGATAAAAATCAAAATAGCAAAAAAAAAAAACTGATATCTACATCAATGGGCAATGACATTAGCTAGGTTGGAAAATTTTCATACCTAACCATATTATGGATCATATTCATAGTATGAATGTAGATTTGTACTTGAATATCAACGATAGGCCTATTTGGACTCCAATGCAAAGTGGTTTCTTCAGAGTGACCTTGTCTTGGGAAATTCAGAGGCAGAACAATGATATGAGTTGGTTTGATTCCAATACCTGGTGTAAGAAAGTACCCCTCAAGATGAGTTTCATCCTATGGAGAGTAGTGAGAAATTGAATCCCCACAGATTGTAAACTTACAAAGATAGGAATTCTTATGCCGTTAAGATCTCGCTGCTGCAAATCACTTCAGGAGAAAGATGTTGACATTTAACCTGCTCTGGGAAATTTGCAAAAAAGATTTAGTCAATTCATTGTTGACCATTGGGAAGTCCTTTTGATAACATTCCCATCATAGTGTTAATAAAGTTTTGGTGGACTTGGAAAACACATAATCCAGTCCCAAACATGCTAATGAAATATCTCCCTGCTTGATCCTTGTGGGAATTGTGGAAACCAAGATGTGGGGATAAATATGGTCAGGATAGTTACAACACAAGGAAAACTATTAACTATATATCTACATCTTTAGACTTAATTCTTAAAGGAAAATTTGATAAGATAAAGGTAGACCCCAACTAGGAATTAGTATGTTACTTGATGATAAGCGACATCTCCGACAAAAGAATTGTTCAAGTTAAATGGTTGAAGCCCTCTAATAACTTTGTGAATATTAATTGTAACGAAAATTGTAAAAATGTTTAATGTGGAGGTGGAGGAGTGATTCGATACCACCGTGGGAACCTTATTTTTTCTTATTCACTAAATCTTAGACATGGTACCAACCATTGGGAAGAAGCTAAAGCATTGTTGTATGGAGTTGAATGGTGTGTGATGATTGAATATGATTATATTTTAGCGTAAAGTGACTCCTAGGTCTTGATTAACTCAATAAATGGCATCAACTCTATGCCATGGATAATTAATGATTAAGTACGGGAATTGAAAGCTCATAGAGACTGCTAGCTTCATTTTAAACAAATACTACAGACAGGAAAACAAAGTTGCAGACCATCTGGCAACTCTTAGTTATGAAAATCCTAACGACATGGCCTATGATGTTTTTGTAGAACTACCGAGTAGAGTAAAGGACTAGTGAACATGGACAGGTGGGAGATGACAAACATTAAAACTAAGAAGAAGAGTAATGATCTAATTTGAGAAATTTCTTGAGAAAAATTTTGATACTGGCAATAGAGAATATAGATTTTGTTATATTTCTCACTTAGTTGATATCCTCTTCTCTTATGAGGGAGTAGTAATTCACTAAGTATAATCTCCCTCTGATCATATAAAACTATTGCTATAAGTTGAATAAAATACCTTTTTGGTGAATAAAAAATGAAAAGATATATCATTTAGACTCTAATCCTTGGCCTTATAAATGTTTTCAAGTCCTAAAACTACCCACCCTAATTTCATTCTCTTAATTTTATACATTCTCTCCTCGGTATTCTTCAAAATCCTCTCTCTAGACCAAGAAAAAAGAAGTGAGGTTCTTTACATTCAAGCATCCTTTCTACATAACCGCTTCGGGATTGAATCAAGTTATGCCGGTATTCTATCAAAGTTGAAACACTTTGTACATATAGAAAGTCTAAAGAGAGCTAACAAGCAAGTTCTCGAACCTAAAATAGACCATGGAACCTTCAAGGAATCCTAAAAGGTCTGTTTAGGGGTCCACAAGCTGTTTAAGGGAGGTATTTCAACCGTCTACAGCGCTGCCATTATTTAAGTCTCTTGGATGGGACCCTAGAAGACCCATGTTGACATATATGACCCGTTGAGGGTCCTTAGAGTTGCTTATCAACTTTTTATTTGATATCAATTCTTTAAAATGTGGGAATGATTTTTATAGTTATTAAGGTCAAAAGAATCTCCTAACAGAAAGTTGAGTTGAAAGTTTTCTAATCCATTGAGTTTCAATTTGATATTTTACTTGGATTCAAATGACCATATATCTCAATACATAATGAATTAGATGACTCATTACCTATCAAATTAATTTTCTAAAAATTATCTTTTCATCTCCAGAAAGTTTCCTCCATTTCAGGTTTGGAGCAAAATGTTATGCTCGTTTTAGTAATACCCTATTAGACAATCAAAGTTGCACAGATGACTGTACGAATACTATAGTTTTTCATGAACTATAGAGACCTAAAAAGTCAATAAAGCATTTTTCTAACGAAACTTCATCAATTTTAAGTTAGGGTCATTTGGGTCTTTCCCCTATGTGTTTGGTATCTAAGCTTTGATATTTAAATTCTTAATTTAAGCCTAAACCACAATGTTTTACATAGATTTAATGGCTTAAACGGTGTCAATGAGTTCTTATACGTTCATAAACACTTAAAGTTTTTAGAGTAATGTTCCAAGAGGAAAAAAAATCTTCTTTGAATTTCATCGATTTATCAAAGATTTGGTAAATAGAATGCATGAAATCGAGGTACTATCCTTTATTTGTAAATTAATATTAGGAATGATAAGATTTACTTCACATGATCGTTCATGCTTGTGTTAATAAATCATTTAGTTATAAAAGAATCTTATGTAGATAAACTCTCAAGCACTTGAAAATGGTTGATTAATAGTGCATGAGTCTGACTGCAAATGTGTAACTCAAAGTATTGATAACTTCATGGTAAAAAAACAGTTTATTGTGGGGACATGATGAGTCCACAAGATGGACTCATTTAGGTCTATATTTTAATAGAAATAATGTCGTCAAATTATTATTTTACCTCAATATATGATGAAAACCCTTAAGTTTCAGGTATATAACATTTTAAGGATATCATGGGCACTATGTTGAATAAAAAGAACAAAAAGGCTAAAAATAACGAAGAAATGTTAACCTCATGATCGCCTAACCTTCTTGGCGAACTGCCAACATGATCATCAGTTTGCCTAGTTTTTCAAAGTATGTCATCCCAAAAGAGCAGGGTAAATGAAATGGTGAAGATCACCAAAACCATTAGCCGACATTCTGAAGAGGTCACTCAACAGCCGAAAGTTATAGAACGTTAGAGCACAAAATGAGAAAAACAACGGTGAATAGTAATTTCATTTTGTGTATTGTCGATCCAATCGGTGTTAGATGACCTCATCACCGAGGAGCGAATGATTTTTGTAAAAAAGTGGTCAAAGGAAAAGTATCAAGAAAGAGGGAAATTTTCAAAACCTATCGGCAACCCCATCAAGATTTCCTTTAGTTATAGTTAGTTACTTCAAGAATTGATGACGAATTGAGGGCAAGATTTAGGAGCATTTGGTGCATCGCCGAGAAGTTCCACGAAGCAATCATATGTCGCCTAATGAAACTAATCATGGAAATTTTGAGGGAAGATGTAAAAACGTAAATCACTGAGTTGATCGGCAACTTAGACTAATTATGCTGAATGATCTGCTGCATCACATATATTAGAAAAAAATAAATACTAGTTAGAGTTAGAATTCAAAGAGTGTAACAATATTATAATTTTCAGCTAGAATATTACTTTTATATATTTTTTATCTTAGTTTGAGAGGTTTTCAAAGACTTGAAGAAGAAGAGATTTTCATCTCCTTCAGTTTGGAATTGCATCTCCTGGAGGTTTCATGCTTGTCTTATATTAAGACTTAAATATTCATACCCATTTGAATGCAAGGTCATTTAGGAATAAATTTATATCTCCTAATACATGGCTAAAAAACACCTATTGTGGGATGTAATTTGCAAATATGGGTTAGATTAGTTGTTGGGTCTTTCTTGCTGATAGTTTAATGGTATTTTAATTATGATTCAGTTTAGTAGTTGTGGATGAATTTAATAAATTTATAGTTGGAAATACAAGTTCATATGTGTTTTCGGCTTGCTCGAGAGAGAAGCCATAATACATAGACTACTAAATTGATGGCCAGTTTGAGTGGGTTGACATGAGGTTTAGCTCGAGAGAGTGAACCCTCGTATCATTCCCACACACTTATCTCGAGAGAGTGAGTGGGCTAAGGCGGTTTCTTCTCTTCATGTGCAAAGTATCTATTTGGGAGGAACACACTTGAAATGGGGTAAGTTGATTGTGAGAGAGCTTATCACACTTAAAGTCTAGCCTAGACATAGTTATTCCATGATTTCTGTACTAAAAGCATGTACACAATGATTTAGTGTATCGCATATTTTATTCATATCTCGAGAATTCACCCTCTCAATTAGTTATTTTCTTTATCATTTTTCATTGTTTTTCTTTATTTGTTACAAACCCCAAATGGATTTTTGACACCTGGTCCTAAGATACATACGGAGATTTTTATGATGTTTTCAAGAGAATGGAAAAGGAGATCATAAACATGGAACATACCATGTAGCCTGATAGGTCTCCAACTACAAGAACTACACTCAATAAGACGAAAGTTGAGTATGTATCTTACTTAAAACTTCAAAAGAACATTCTGAGAGAAAAAGCAAAAGTGTGATGTCTAGTAAATGGGGTTATAAACTCAACATACTTCCATAAGGTTATCCAAGATATATGAAGAAGGATAAGGATCAATAAGATATTGGACAAGTATCAACCATGGGTACAAGGTAATGCTAATGTGTCTGAAGCAGGAGTTAAGTAATTCAATGAAATATCTGGTCAGGTACCTGATTATAAATACATCCAAGCCTTGTAGGGTATCAGCATTACTATCACAGATGATATCAACCATGCATTGACAACATTTACGATGGATAAAGAGATAAAAAGCAACTTGATTAACATGGATGTTGACTGTGTCCCTAGGCCTGATGGATTCACCAATAAGTTTTTTTAAGACTTATTGGGGAGTGGCAGCCTCTAAGGTTACTAAACCTTTGCATTTTTTCTTTTATTGTGCTTGTATTCTAAATGATTCACTCGTACTAACATCGCCATGATTCCCAAAATTAATCACCCCTCAACAATTTGTTAATATGAGGACTATTAGCCTTTGTAATGTAATATGTAAAATTTTCTATAAAGTTGTAAACTCCAGACTTTGTAAGGTCCTTCCACTTTTGATTAGTAATAACAAAAAGTTGTTCCATCAATTGTATATATATATATTATAGTGAACATTCTTCTTAAACAACAAATTATTCAAGACATATGTTCTGCTAATATGGAAGGCAATGTTGTTCTTAAATTAGACATAGATAAAATTATTATAGAGTCTTTTGTCCTTATATGTGCATTCTCATGAGAAGGATGGGGTTCTATTTGAATTAGGGGTTGACTAAATTTTAGGCCTTTTATCCGGTAACTTGTATTCCATATTAGTTAATGGAAATAAATATGATTTTCTTCAATCCAAGAGGGTTCTGAGACAAGCAGATCCTCTCTCTCCTTCCTTGTTTGTTATTAGTGTTGAATTTTGCTCTTTTAAACTTAACAAACATAATCATAACATTGAATTCATTGGATTTAGCATGAATAAATTGGCCTAATCATTAATCATCTAACATTTGCTATTGTTATTATATTATTTTCTTCTGGAGGCAGGTGATCTCTTGAGTTGATGATTGAAGTTTTGGGTAACTACTAAAAACTTACAGGACAAGAGGTTAACTAGATGAAATCTGGTGTATCACCTTATAGCAAAGAACACTCTCTATCTAATCAAAGGATTCAAGAGATCACTTGTAAGACTTACAAATGTTTACAAATCAAGTACTTGGCAGACAAATATATAAAGGAAGGAAAAACAATGTCTTATTCTTTGGAATGATAAGCAAATAACTTCAAAAGATAGGTGGTTGTCAAGATAAATTTCTTTCATTAGGAAAAAAAGTGTTTTGATAAATCATGTACTACTCTCGCTCCCAAGCTACACCCTATCAACAATACATCCTCGTTTTTGTGTGTTAAACCAAATGGAAAAATGTTTAATAGATTTCTTTTTGGTGGTCCAAGTGAGAAAAAGAAAATTCATTAGGCCTCTTGGAACTCGATGTGTTACCCATATAATGAAGGACATACATCTTTTAGAATACATCAAGACATTTATAAAGCTTTTAATACCAATACTGGTGAACCTTAAGGGCGACCAACTCTCTATAGATGGAGTTTCTAAAAGCCAAGTACTGCCAAAGGATTCATCCTTTGATTAAGAGGTGCTGCTCGGGAAACTATCACTCTTGGAATTCTATGTGAAAAATCAAGAGTACTATAGATAAATATATATTATGGAAAATAGGGAGGATATGTCTTGTGTCGCAAGATAATTGGACAGGATTTTTAGCTCTCTGGCAATTTTTCCTCTATGATAGAAAACCAAGATAGGAAAAATAAATGATATCTACATCAATGGGCAATGATATTGGGTAGGTTGGGACATTTTCATACATAATCATGTAATGGAGAACATTCATACTATGAATGTATATTTGGACTTGAATATCAATGATAGGCCTATTTTGACTCAAACACTAAGTGGTTCCTTCACACTGACCTCGTCTTGAGAAATTGAGAGGCACAAGAATGATAAGAGTTGGTTTGATTCAAATACCTGGTGTAAGAAAGTACCCCTCAAGACGATTTTCATCTTATGTAGAGTAGTGAGAAAAATACTCCCCACAGATTGTAAACTCACAAAGATGGGAATCGTTATGCCGTTAAGATGTAGTTGTTGCAAATCACATCAGGAGAAAGATATTGACCATTTAAGCTCCTCTGGGAATTAGCAAAAAAGATTTAGTCAATTCATTGTGGACCATTGGGGATTCCTTTAAATAAAATTCCCATCGTAATGTTAACTAAGTTCTTGTGGACTTGGACAACAAATAATCTAGTCCCAAACATGCTAATGAAATATTTCCCTGCTATCACCTTGTGGGAATTGTGGAAAGCAAGATGTGAGGATAAATACGGTAAGGACATTTACAAAACAAGGAAAACTATTAACTATATATCTACATCTTTAGACTTAATTCTTAAAGTACAATTTGATAAGATAATGTTATACCCCAACAAGGAAACAATACGTTACTTGATGATAAGTAACATCTCCGACAAAAGAATTGTTATTGAAGATTAATTCTGCCGAAAGTTGTGAAGATGGTTATTGCGTAGGTTGACGGGTGATTCGAGACCACCATGGGAATATTATATTTTCATATTCACTAAATCTTAGACATGGTACCAACAGTCAGGCAGAGGCTAAAGCATTCTTGTATGGATTTGAATGGTGTGTGATGAATAAATATGAGTATAATTTTGCGGATATTGACTCCAAGAACTTTGTGAACTTTGTGAATTACATCAACTCTATAACATGGATAATTTATGATGAAGAAAGAAATTTGAAAGCTCATAGAGACTATTAGTTGTATTTTAAGCCACTACAACAGAGAGCCCCACAAAGTAGTAAATCATCAGGCATCTCTTAGTTACGAAAATTCTAACAATATGGCCTATGATGATTTTTTAGAACTACCGACTAGAGTAAAGTAATAATGAACATGTATATGTGGGAGATGACAAACTTTACAACCATGAAGAAGAGTAATGATCTAAATTTAAGAAATTTCTTGAGAAACTTGTATACTAGCAATAGATAATATACATTTTGTTATATTGGCTCACTTAGTTAATATAGCCAAATGTAAAATCCACCTCTTGCATTTTTTTCATCTCAAAGTTGGATAACTTGATATCCTTTTCTCTTATTAGGGAGTAGTAATTCACTATGTGTAATCTCCCTCAGATAATACGCAACTTTTGCAGTAAGATGAAAAAAATAACTTTTTGGTGAAATATAAAAGAAAAGTTATATCTTTTAGACATTAATGCTTGGCCATATAAATGGTTTTCAAGTCCTAAAACTACCTATCCTAATTTCATTTCTTTAATTTTATACATTCTCTCCTAGATTTCTTCCAAAATCCTCTCTCTAGACAAAGAAAGAAGAAGCAAGGTTCTTCAAGTTCATGTCCCATTCTACATCAATAATAAGGGATTCAATTAAGTTATATAGGTATTCCATCAAGGTTGTAACACCTTGTACATCTAGAAAGAGAATAAACAGGGCTAACAAGCAAGTCCTCGAACCTAAAATGGACCATGGAACATTCAGGGAACCCTATACGGTCTGTTTAGGAGTCCACAAGCTTTTTAGGGAAGGTATCCCAACTGTCTAAGGCTTCCAGGATTTGAGTCACTTCAATGAGACCCTAGAGTACCGATAGTGAGTTATATGACCCGTTGTGTTGATATCAACTATTTAAAATGTAGGAATGATTTTTATAGGAATTCAGGTCAAAAGAATCTCCTAACACAAAATTGAGTTGAAAGCTTTCTAATCAATTAAGTTCCAATATGATATTTTACTTGGTTCAAATTCAAATTACCATATCTCTCAATACTGAACGAATTAGATGACCAATGACCTATCAAATTAATGTCCTACAAGTCCTCTTTTCAACTCCCTAAAGTTTGCTCCATTTTATGTTTGGAGCAAAATGTTAAGCTCGTTTTAGTAATACCCTATCAGACAATCAAAGTTTAACGATTGACTATACGACTACTATAGTTTTTCACGAACTGTACAGCCCTAAAGAGTCAATGAAGAATTCCTTTAAGGTAACTCGATCAGTTTTAATTCACGGTCATTTTGATTTTTCCCCTATTTGTTTGGTACCTAAGATATGTTGTCTAAATTTTTATTTTAAGCCTAAACCACATTGTTTTAAATAGGGTTAAGGGATTAAAATTTGTTAATAAGTTCTTTTACATTCATAAAAACCTAAAGTCTTTTTGGTAAGGTTCCAAGAGGAAAATAAATGTTTTTTGAATATCGTTGATTTTTCAGAGATTTTGTAAATAGATTGCATGAATTGAAAGTGTTATCCCTTATTGTGAAATTAATGTAAGGAATAATAAAAATTACTTTGCATGATCATTCACGCTTATGTTAATAAATCATTTAGTTATAAAAGAATCTTTTGTAGATAAACTTTCAAGCACTTGAAAATGGTTGATTGATAGTGCATGAGTCTAAGTGCAAATGTGTAACTCAAACTATTTATAACTTAATGGTGAAAAAAAATAGTTTATTATGGTGACATGATAAGTTCACAAGTTGTACTCATTTAGGTCTATATTTTAATAGAAATAATGTCGTCAAATTCTTATTTTACCTCAATATATGGTGGAAACCCTTATGTTTGAGGTATTTAAAGTTTGAAGGAAATCATGGACTCTACGTTGAATAGAAAGAACAAAAAGGCTATAAAGAACGAAGAAATGTCAACCTGATGATCGCTTAATCTTCTTGGGAAACTGCCAACATGATCATCAGTTTGCCTAATTGTTCAAGTAATGTCATCCCAAAAGAGCAGGGTAAATGAAATGGTGAAGATCACCAAAACCATTAGGAGACACTCTTGAGAGTTCACTCAACATCCGAAAGTTATAGAACGTTAGATCATAAAATAAGAAAAATGATGGTTAATAGTAATTTCAATATGTGTATCGCCGATCTAGTCGGCGTTAGATGACCTAATAACCCAGGAGCGGATGATTTTTGTAACAAGTGCTCAAGGGAAAAGTATACAGGAAGAGGGCAATTTTCATAACCGATTGGCGACGCCATCAAGATTTCCTTTAGTTATTGTTAGTTCGTTCAAGAATTGATGACGAATTAAAGGCAAGATGAAGGAGCATTTGGCGCATCGTCGAGCAGTTCCGCGAAACAATCCTATGTCTCCTAATTAACTTAAGCACAAAAATTGTTAGGGAAGATGTAAAACGGTGATGAACGACATCAAAGGGTGAATCGCTGAGTTTATCGGCAACATCGACTAATGATGTTGAATGATCTGCTGCATCACATATATGAAAAAACAATAAATACTAGTTAGAGATAGAATTTAAAGAGTGTAACAATTTTATAATTTTCATCTAGAATATTACTTTTTCATATTTTTTATCTAAGTTTGAGAGGTTTTCAAAGACTTGAAGAAGGAGTGGTTTTCGTCTCCTTCAATTTGGAATTGGATATCTTGGATTTTTCATTCTTGGCTTGTATTAAGATTTAAATATTCATACCATTTTAAATTCAAGCTCCTTTAGGTATAAATTTAGATTTTCTAATGTAATGCTAAAAAATACAATTCGTGGGATGCGATTTGGAAATATGGGTTATATTAGTTATTAGGTCTTTCTTGCTGATGGGTTAAATGTACTTTAATTGTGATTTAGTTTATTATTTGTGGATGAATTTAATGAATTTATAGTTTCAAATACAAGTTCATATATGTGTTTTCGACTTGCTCTAGAGAAAAGCCAAAAAAAATAGACTAGTAAATTGATGGCCGGTGGGAATGGGTTGAGCTCGGGAGAGTGAACCCTAGCCTCATTCCCACACACTTAGCTCGAGAGAGCGAGTGGGCTAAGGCGGAGGTTACTCCTCATGTGGAAAGTAGTTATTCGGGAGAAACACACTTGAAATGGGGTAAGATGCAAGAGAGAGAGCTTATCACCCTTAAAGTCTAGCCTAATCATAGTTATTCTATGACTTATGTATTAACAGTATGTACCCAATGATTTAGTCTATCCCATATTCTATTCACATCCCGAGAATTCCCCCTCTCATTTATTTATACTCTTTATCATTTTTCGTTGTTTTTGATTACCTGTTACAAACACCCCAATGTATATTTGACACATTCCTTTCACTTCTTTGATTTGCCATGTTTGTTTTCAATAATGTCGTTAAATACGACTAATTAGAACCCAATTCTAATATTATACGATCGTAGACACTTACATTAGAAGTTGTGTCGTTGATTATCCAAAGATCAAAATGGCACCGTTGCAGGGTAGTGGTGTTACATTAAACCTTTTAGATTAGTAAAAGTTTTGTTCTTCTTAGTTGTAATTTACTTACCCAATTTTTAGTTTTGTTTTGTAGGCTCTGTGATTATTTTAAGATATATGAGTGCAGACGGTGAGAATAGTTGTCAAGCAGGCAACCTAGAAGGATTAGATTCCAAATAACTCCATCAAGTCGTGGGAAGAGTTTGTTGTGATCTTTCATGAAATATTCTTCACACATAAAAAATGATGAAATTGCGGGAAAACACAAAATTATAAAAAAAAAATTGGGAGAATCAATTCATGAAGCATGGACAAGGTTTAAGATATTTTTGCGAAAGTGACCAATGCATGGATTTCCAAGCTAATTATTGCTCCAATACTTTTACTGTAGTCTTGATTCGGTGTATAAAGGTATAGCCAATCAATTGGTGTAGGTGGAATAATGAAGCAATCATTTGATGTAGCCTCATTTCTTCTAGATGGTATGACACGAGTAAATCAAGTATAGTACACCAACAATGATTACATTTCCCCATTGTGTTTCAAATTAACGCAAGATCAACTATATAAAAAGGAGAGGAACAAAAACATTAAAAAGATGTTGGGTAAAATGGAAATTCTATAGGAACATATGAAGGGAAATTCTTGAGTATTCAAAGTTTACAAGGGTTTCTCTTTCGGTTAATAAGACCGAGCGAGAATCAAGGTGGGAACTGCAAAAGATACGAGGAAGGTTTCCATCGACTCTATCGACCCCGGGTGTAATTCAAGACAAGATGATTATGAGGAGGACCATACTAATTAGAGTGAAATCCCAAGATCTAAAGATAGTGAAAGAAGCCCTCGGGTAAATAAGTTATTGTTGCTTATACATGATTAAGTTAAGGGTTCTAACGTTTTGCTGAAAGGGATGAAAAATGATTTTTCATAATTCAGCTGTAGAGTAATTTTCATGTCGATACCATGAAAATGTTAGAAGGTCAATTGAGTCTACTATCATCTCAATTAACGTCCAAGGCACATGAAAGAACATGAAAGAGAGCTGGCGGTAGTTACCACAGCGGGAAAGTGGAAATCGAAAAATGTTAGGGAGGAACAAGATCTACCTATTCAAAAAAAACATTCCCAAAGAATTGTAGGAGGAAACTTAGTAACATGTTCAACTCTTAATATCATACGCATTTACCCAAAATACCTCCACCATTCTCCCCATCGCTTGAAAAAGAAGAATGAAGATGAGAAATTCAAAACATTCTTGTCAGTGTTCAATAAATTATCAATTAACCTCCCTAGGGTTGAAGCCTTGTTGGAGATGTCGGGATACGGCAAGTTCATGAAAGAGCTAGTTTCAAAGAAAAGGAGTTTTGAGTATGAAACAATTAAAGTATCCCAATGTTACAGCGCAATTATGACAAATCATTCAATAACTAAGAGAGAAGATCCTCGTGAATTTGCCATCCCATGCACCATTGGAGTTCTCCAATTCTCTAAAGCCTTGTGTGATTTAGGAGCGAGCTTCAATTTAAATCCCTATGCAATATACAAGCACTTGAGACTGGGTGAAAAAAAGGCAACCAGTATGAGGATATGGAGAATCGATCAGTCTAACACCTAGTGGGGATCCTTTATGAAATTTTTGTGAAAATAGATCAGTTCATCTTTCGCCCAATTTTTTTATTTTAGATTGTGAGACTGATGATAAAATTTCCATTATTTTGGGAAGACCATGCTAAGCAACTAGGAGAGCATTGGTGGATGTCGAAAGTGGGAATCTTTTAAAATCTGCGTAAACTATGATGAGGTCACCTTCAATACTTTCAAATAAATGAACAAAAAAATTTATATATATATAATGATCCTAGTTATGTTTGCCTGCATCATATGACGATGCCAGCCAACTGACATAAATACATTAAATATACGAGTATGCAAGTTGGAATGCTAAAATACAAGATAGACTTGAAAGGAAATCTAAATATCATACATGACTCAACTTCACTCAACATAATTGAACTCATTCCAATATAGAACATTTTAAAACAAGTGCAATATAAAGAAACAGTTTTTAAAACATGGTTCTGTGTATGCAATGATACATACAACTATGAGATGTATGTAAATAACAAATAAATTGATGTATATAAAATATAAAATACAACTCTAGAATTTTCTCTTACCTACAACCATCACTTAAGAACTACAATGATGATAGGAAACATTACCTCATGGTTCCAAGAACCAACATATACCTTACAATCAATATAGGACCTAACATAACTTAGTGGATCCACGAGTCCATGCAAAATGATTCATATATAAAGTAGGAACCCTTTCTACCTATGATGACTACACGGTTTATGGGGGATTGAGTTAATATAAGCTCACATCCCCATATCACTTCTCAATACTACTACAAAAAAATACTTAACTCATAAAATATACATAGATCGTACATTCAGAAAACAATTTAGTCTTTTTTGAGATAATTACGCCAGCTAAGCATAAAATCTCTCCTGGAAATTAAAGTTTCCCCTCATGCTTCATTTAGAAAGTGATTACTCTTGTTAGAAATCTTGCTCGAAGGCTCTTTGGAAATCTCATTTTCCGTTCCTACTTAAATATGAAAACATTTTAAATATTTTTAGAAATACTTAATCCCTATATAATTTTGAAGAGATGAATCAATTTTACGCTTTACTGAAATCAAAACGTAGGTCTTAAAATAAAGTTAAAAATATTTGCAAAACACGTTTGAAAAACATTAAGAGCTTCTAGTAACTTGGCTCTTGACTTCTATTGACTTTGATACTCACTTATCTTTACTTGAATCTTAATTGGTCCTCGAATTGAATTATGGATTAACGGATTGATATTTGTGATTCTAAGGATATTATGATGTTTAGGAATGATTTTAGATATCTGAGGATGAGGAAAGACCGAAAATAAGTATTTTAGGGTAGGTTCAGAGGTGGAGAGCTTTTAGAATTAAGTTTCGAAAATGACTTTTGAGGAAGAACACTCTGTGAAAGCTCTGCAACGCAAAATAAAATCTCCCTAATCTTGGAACCTTCTCTGCGACGTGTCATTGATGCCAGTTTTCTTTTGACAAAATTTCTTCTTCATATTTTCATCTCTAAACCCTCTAATCTCCATGGGTTCTTTTATCTAATACATATAATCCATTACATATTAAAAGTACATCATATTATAGTCAAAATCTAACCTTAAAAATATATTAGCATCAAACAACTCCTAAACGAATTCAATGAAACAAGAATTTAATGGAACTTCAACAAAACCATCAAGAACTCAATTTCTAAGCTTTCAAGAACTTAAATTCATTGAAATAAATCACGATTCTCTTGTGGTTGAATTAATACAATGTTATGTGACCTCAATTACCTTTTTAGGGATCACCCCTGATGAAATCCACAAGCTAAGCTTCGACGATCTTGACGAAGCTTGACATTCTTCTCCTTTCTCCTCTTATCTCCTCTTTTTTCCGATCTATCAAAACCCTAACTCTATTGGTAAAAGTTTAAACTAATCTAATAATACACTTATTTAATAACAAACATTGAACCAAATTAATTAGGTAAGGAAAAGACCAAACTACGCCTTCAAAATTCGGATATTACTTCCCGTATTTGAACAACCCAACTTCCACAGGCATGACTCATTCATACAAACTTGAAATTGCACAAACTCGGCATCTTTGGAAAGACTATTCCAAATAAATTACAACCATATCTGGAATCACACCAAAATTATCTTGATCTAGGAATTAGGGACGTTTGAAGTTGACCAAATTTCACTTTTCCTAACTTAAACAAATTTCAAGATTTTTTCATTATTTCCAAAAATGACTATTTCTATTTCTTTGCTTATTCTTAGATGTTTCTAATTGCGAGATGCTACAATATATCGCCCATGGAAATATTCGTTTTCGAATGAGATTATTCTTACTAGGCTAAAGGTGGTAACATTAGGTTCAAACACCCAACAGGAAAATGTGAATAAACATGCGAACTTATTAGTCATTACTAATAAAGGATTAGTAACTCAGTTAGGAACTTCTCCGGACTCAAAAAGATTTCGATATTCTCTTCTTCATATCTTCCTCATCTTCCAAGTAACTTCCTCAAAAAACAGGTTCTTCTATAGAACTTTGACTGATATTTCTTCCTTAGTCCTCAACTTGTGAACATGGTTGTCTAGGATTTGAACAAAAATATCTTCATTAGATAATATATATTTGATTACAATATATTTGATTGATATAATGAATGAAGGTTCTCCCATGCACTTCTTCAACATGAAGATATGCAACCCCGAATTAAACGCTGCTAACTCATGTGGTAGTTACAATTCATAAGTTACCTTGCCAATTATTTTGTAAAATCTATAAGAACCAACATACTAGGGACTAAGTTTCCCCTTCTTACAAAACCTCATAACTACCTTCATGGGTGGAAGTTTCAAGTATACCCAATCACACAATCAACCTTGATACCACATAACACTATCTCTCCTTTGTTTAAAAGCCAACACTTTTTGTTTATGAAAACGATTCAAGCTATAAAGAATCTTGGTCATGCTTTGCTTTTTATTTACTCACTACTTTCTCAAGGCATCGGCACCAACATTAGCCTTAACTAGGTGACAAACAATACACATTTCATAATTTTTAAGTGACTCTAACCACTTAAATTTTAAATAATTAAGCTCTTTCTTAGTGAACATATACTGAAAACTCCTGTGATCAGTGAACACATCCCCATGAACAACATAAAAAAAGTAGGTGCCTTATTTTCCAATAAAATACTACAACATCAAACTCTAAATCATTGGTTGGGTAATTCCTCTCATAAAATTTCAATTGTCTAAAGTCATAAGATATAACATGGACATTCTACATTAACACAATAGCCAAACTAACGCTAGATGAATCACAATACACAACAAAACCTTGCTTACCTTCTAGTAAGGTCAAAGACGAGGCATTAGCCAACCTCTTTTCCGATTCCTAAAAGATTTTCTCGCAATCTTCAAACCAATTAAAGTTAATTGTCTTCTTAGTAAATTTGGTCAAAGGAGACAAAATGGAAAAGAATCTCTCTACAAACCTTCTATAATATCACACCAAGCCTTAGAAACACCTAAGATCAGTTGGACATATAGGCCTAGGACAATTCGGTATTGCCTCAATTTTCTATGTATCAACTCTAATTCTATCACTAGAAACGATGTTGCCCAAGAACTTCAAAGACTCATGCCAAACTCACATTTAGAGAAGTTGGCATACAACTCTCTATCTTTCAAAGTTTGAAGAATTATTTTAAGATGGCTAGCATGATCTTCCTTATTCCTCAAATAAGTTAGAATGTTATCAATGAAGATGACAAATAAAAAATCTAATTGAGGCTAGAATAATCTATTCGTATGGTCCCTGAATGTTGCAGGCACATTTTCAAACTACAGGACATGACCAAAATTCACAATCACCTATATGGGTCCTGAATGCTTTCTTTGAAATATCACATTCCTTTATTTTCAACTGATAGTAATTTGATCTGAGCTATATTTTTTAGAACACGAAACACCCTAAAGTTTATCGAAAAGATCAAAAATTCTTGGAAGATGATAGTTATTCTTTATGATAACCTTGTTCAACTAACAGTAATTTATTCATCCTAAGGAACCATCTTTCTTGCTTAGAAATAAGACTAGAGTGCCCTAGGGTGAGACACTTGGACAAATGAAGCCTTATATATAGATCCTTTAACTACTCTTTATGCTCTTTAAACATTGTTGGTGCCATTATATATGACAGAATAAATATTGTAAGAGTATCTAGAAGAAAGTCTATACTAAAGTCTATCTGTATTTCTTGAGGGACTCTATGAAGATAATTTGGGAAAATTTCTTAAAACTCATTTAATAGTGAAACTGAAAGAATAGAATGTATCCCAATGCTTGAGTCATTAACTAAGACTATGTCATATATATACCCCTTGAATACTAACTTCATTGCCTTAAGGTATGAAATGAAACGACTCTTAGGCACTGTTAGAGCTTTTTCAACTCTAAGACTAACTTATTTGGGAACTGAAACTTGACAACTCGAGTTATACTAATGACTAAGGCATAATAGGAAATGAAGCCAGTCCATACCTAGAATGACCTCAAAATCTACCATGTCTAACTTAACTAATAATCCATGGAACTCATGTGATTGATGGAAATGGAACAATCACGATAAACTCTTTCTACTAAAATAGAATCACCAACAAGTGTGTAAACATTTAATGATACACTATGTTGTTCAAGAATAACATAAAAATTCATAGAAACATAAAGACTTAAAAAAAATTTAAACTCACCTCTGGGTCTATCGAACCATAAATAGTAAATTCAAAGACTTAGATCATACTAGTAACAACATATAATGATTCCTTTTTCTATTAGAGAATATTGATACCATACAAGCGATTTGTTCTTTCCCCAAAACTGGAAGTACTAGTTGAAACTCTTTCTGGTGGAGCAATTGAAGCCGACTGGTTTTATTGCCAGGATTTCCACTACCCTGCCCACTCTTAGGTCACTCTTTCATGAAGTTACCCTCTTGCCCAAAATTGAAAAAACATGTTTGTCCATCACGACACTTACCTGAGTGGTTTCTACCACACCTTGAATATGCATGAGGCTTACTCCCCCATGTGTCATGCTATCTTGAAGATAAACAAGATTAGCTCTGAATTTCAGAGTATATTACTCACATCTATGGTTAATGAAGTAATAATGGTTAATGCTCCCTACCAATGTTACCCTATATGAATCTGTGATTACATAATGTTAGGAGTCTTGAATGTAAATATGGAAGTTATCTTCTCTCCTAAGCAAAATTGTGATGTGTGGTCAATGCATGTATGTGAATTGTGGTCTTAAGAGGGTGGCTGCCTCAATGTAATTTTGATATCAATTATGTGATTATGTTAATCAACGTACACCCACTCACACCGCATGCATGCTTGCAAGTAGTATAGGTTCATGGTGTCTAAAGAAAGGATATTTTCCTATGAACTAATGTCTACTACTATGCATGTAAAGTATATGTCCATGAAGTACGTTATGTATCCCATAACTATGATGTCTTTATAGTTGTACTAGTATGGAAAAAAGTATGGGACCACGTCTATGAATTGCACATGTGTTCCTTGATAGGATAGTTCCAAGGTTGTAATATATGTACATGAATATGAATGTATGAGTATATTACGAATATATCTTTTATGCTATGATTTAAAGAATATGTTATGATAAAATATGTATACATGGTGTCTAAATGTATTTATATTAAAGATTGCTCTGTAACAAGCCTAAAACTTGATATGCTAAGTTATGCTTAATGTGTCTAGAATGCCTACGATTAGATTTGGTTCACAAGGATTGATGTGCGTAGAACCAGACCGCTGAACCCTTGCGACAGCCAAGCCAACTAACTTGGGGAGTTATTTGATCTAGGAAAGGTTGGTTTCAGCCATGTACGGCCCCTGAATATGAAGATTTACCCGGATTAGCCTTATCGGACTTTAAAAGGGGAAATTTTAAGTTTGGAGGGTCTAGGGGTAAAATGATCTTTTTTAAGGCTAAGGGTAGTATCGTAATTACCCTAAATATGTAATTAATTCATAAATTCATAAGGTGGAGGGAAATTTTTGGGAGAGAGGGACGAAATTGGCCTTTGAGTGAAGTCTTGCTCCACCTGGGTTCGAACCTAGGTGGAAGCAATGATTTAAATTGTTTTCATTTAAATTGGTAAATTAACTTAACTAATAAATATTTATTAGATGACTTAGTAAAAAGGAAAATCACTTTTTTATTAAAGAATTGAAAGATTCCTAGGTTGACTTATTCCCAAACTAAAACTCATAATCCAAGGAAAACTCTCATTTCTCACGTCTATCTCCTCAACACTCACGATCAAACAATTCTTTTTATCATGTTCTGCCTAAACAACGTAAAAGAACAGAATCATAACCAAAGTTCTTCACACTTGAAGAACTCACAACGAAAATTACAACCAAACAACTAATCAAAAACGTCACGCAAGAGGGAGAATTATTCCGGCGAATTGGTCTTGAAGTTGAGGGAATTTGGACGTGATTTTTGGAGAATGTTTTGGGCAGCAAGTCAAGGTTTTAACTACTTAAAAAGGTATGGGTTTTCTTAATCTTGCTTACTTTCCCAAGAGACCCTTAGGAATCACATGAATCTACTCCGAAAACCTGGGGTGTTCCCCTTTACATGTTCCCTGTCACTAGCTCCCATCGATTTGTAGGTTGGGTATGATTTCTTGTAGAAATTAGGGATGTAATGTATTTTCATGTTGGTTAAGTTCATGTATGTATGTTCGGAGTAATGTGAAAGCTAAGCATGTTATCCGAAATTATGGTTGTATTCTTACAGGCACAAATTTGTATAAATCGTGATGTTCATATGAAGTATAATGGGACTGATTTGAATGGAAATTATTAGGTAAATGAATCCATGATAATGCACCTAAAGATTTACTAAATTATCCATGAATTACCCTAAAAACTAACATGTAAACATTGATGAAAATTAGCTGAAAAACGTGCAAAATTTCAAGAATCTTGTTGATGAGTTTCGACAAAGATAAGTGATGTAAAAATGATAATTGGATTGCAAACTCTTTATAGAATGTGATCTTAAAAATGCGCCTAAAGAACTCCCTAAAAAATACTCCAAATGTATACACATTTAACATGAAAGTGGTAATTAAATAGGCTGCAAAAATGTGATCAAAATTCAAGCACTTTGATGTTAGATTCGGTAAAGTTAAGTCAATTAACATGTTATTAAAAAATGAAGAAAAATAAGTGGGTTCACTGAGGATCGAACCCGTGATCTCACCTTGTTAAAAGACATAAAATAATGTGAGTTAAAAGAATGTGGTAAGGGGGATTCTAACCGTGACATTGGCTGGAAAATGAATCTGTGAAATATAAATAAGAGGACCGGGGTTCTAACCCACAACCTCTTGGTCAGACATAAGGAATTAGAAATAAATAAAGATTGAGGCGTGTAGGAATAGAACCTACGACCTCTAGGCTTATTAAGGGAATTAAGAGAAAACTAAAGTAAGGTTGTGGGGATCCAATCCCATATCCTCAAGGTCAACTCGAAAAATTAAAAAAAAGAAAATAAAATAAATGAGGTTGTGGAAAATCAATCCCACAACCCCTCGGTCCCAAGACAAGTGAATAAGAAAGAAATAAAAATAAGGAAAAATGAAACGAAGATGTTGGGGCTCGATCTCGGGTCCCCAAGCCATCTAGATCAAAATAGAATAAATAAAAAAGATGTATGTGTTACCAAGTGATTGGAAACCAGGTTCCCTTGCCAAAATTCCATATTTATATATAAGTCATGTGTAAATAAATATTATAAAATAATGTTTCCTACATAGATCGAAACCGAGATCTTCGCATACATACAAGAGGCATAAGTCTTGTACCACATAATATTAGGAAGATATGAACAAACTATGAATGAAGCCTCATGGCTTGTATGTGAGGACACATAACTCTAGCATACGTTTAAAAGTAAGTGAGCCTAAGATGTATGTGATAAAATGCTGTAACCCTAGAAGGGTTAAGTAAGAGTGTGAAACACATTAAATGGCCAAGTGCATTGGCATATGATGAAATGAACATTCACGTGAGGGGTGAGTAATTATGAAAAGCAAATGTGTTAAAGTTAATGAATTAGGTTACAATATGATAAGAGGCTAATGGGAAATATGAGAGTAGTCTCAAATGAGCCTAAGAATTGTTACCAAAACTTACTCACCTATGAGAGTGTAAAGCTAATGAAGAGACCAGTCTCTATGAACACTCTAATGAAAGTATTGAAGTTAATGCATACTTAATACTAATGATGAGATTGAAATCATCTAATGAGATATGATGTCCTTATTCTATAATTCAGCTTCCATGATGAATGAGTTTAATGTAATGGAACTTTATATTGAGCACCGATAGACTAGCTATAAAAATTGATGCATTCCTTCGGCAAGGGCGGAGGTTCACATAAATCTCATGGAGAATTTCCGACATGATGGGTATGGGTCTCCTTATATCTCCTAATCTTCGAACCTATAGTGCCAATATAGGGATCTGGCAGGGTTCAATTCCCATGTACGCTAGCATTTTTTAGGTCACTTTACCCAGTGATTCCACCTCTTTTCGGTGTGAGGAAGACTGGATTTCATGATGCTCATATGGTCTATGTCAGTTACAGTTAAAGTTCCCCATGAATGAATGAGGCCAGCCTCAAATGATGCACATAATGATATGAATGATACCGAAGGTGTTAGGATAGGATAATCAATAGGTGAGATAGACTTAAGTAATGATGATAGGTAATCCATTGCACATCAAACCCGATGAAAGTCTTAAACTACATCCTAGGTATAGCTAGTGTTTACACTAGCTTATTAATGTATGAAATGAAGTACGTATGAATGAATGAAGCAGCCTCTCTGTTTGCTAAAGAAGGCTCCCTAGTTGAGGTCCTATATGTTGAGCCCTCAATTTTCGGAAGTCTTTATGTCAAGTCTATGATTCCAAAGTTTTATTGCATATGAACGAATAATTTTAAAGATGTTATGTCTTAAATGCAATAACTTATGTGATATGTGTAACACGTTATGTGTTGTGTGCAATATGAAATGTATGATGATGCATGTTACTCTCATGGCATGACTTTCCTAGTACAAATTTTGAAGTTCCACTAACTTTCCTAATCCAAATTCAACAAGTCGACTAACATGACTTTCCATAAATCATGCTGTTAGGAAAGAGGTATTCTTACACATCCATGTCCTTTATGTGTGCCTGCATATAACCATACTCAGTACAAGTGTTTACTAATCCCATACAATATAAACTTTTACGTGCTTGCACATGTGTACTTTAGAGCTTACGGTACGACATTGCACCTATCAAAACGTGGATCTTACATTCGTACTTGGTAGGCCCTCATGCTTTCAAGGATGTCCACCTTTATTATCTATCTTAGATGTAGGCTTTATCTAGTGGAGCATGTTCCACTAGTGTTTCATTTCCCATTTCATTTCGGACTTTGTATTGGTGTCATTTTGGCAATAATACGTTTAATGCAATTATGAACTGCTTCTTTTATTTGATTATCTCTATATTATCTCAATATTAGATGCTTATGATGTTAAGTACAATATTATTCGCGTGAAATGAGAAAATAACAATTTCAAATTTTCTGCTAAAATTAACCTAGATGAAGTACGTATGATGTATGTAGGATTGCCTGCAACCTCTGAGAGGTCAACGACGCGGGTCTCGTCTAGGGTCTAGATTCTGGTTGTGACAAAGTTGGTATCAGAGAACTAGGTTAAATTTAAAAGATAAGAAGTTCATATCAACCACATCAAGTAGTTTCTGAGTCAAGGTAGCGATGCGCACCACTAACCTTAATTAGAGACTACATGATGCGTAGGAAAATTCCCTTCTTCTGATCTTATCGTGCCTTTCCTAATGTCTAATTATCTTGGTGTTATGAGAGTGTCTAACATCAATCGTTGTTGTTTTCAGAGTATTAATAATAGGAGAACAATTGGTCAAAGGAGACGAGGAGCAGCTGCTGGGGGCAATCAGGTTCCACCCCAGGCTCCAGCTGAAGGAGTGGTTATGCCGGTTAACCCTGCTGGGTTGATAGATGCAGAGTACGGGCATCTCTGGCCCTGATGTCACAGTTCATCACTATGAAGTCCCAGGCCATGACTGACCATGTCAACCGGCAGAATGTTCAGAGGGAGAACCCACCTGTTCTCCATAAGGCTGACACGCAGAGAGACTTTAAGAAGATAAATTCTCCTATTTTCACAGGGTCTATGACTTCGGAGGATCCTAAGGAGTTTGTGGATGAGGTGTATAAGATTTTGGTTTATGGGGCCCACAGATACTAATAAAGCAGATTTGGCTTCCTATCAACTCATGTGTGGTTATGGGGGCCACATATACTGAAAAAGCAGAGTTGGCTTCCTAGTAACTCAAGGATTTTGCACAGACTTGGTGCAAGATGTTGCAATATAGCCGAGTTTTGGGCGAAGTTCCGGTAACATGGGAGCTGTTTAAGACAACCTTTCTGGAGAGATTCTTTCCATGAGATATGAGGGAGGATAAGGTTGAGGAGTTTATCAACCTTAAGCAGGTATCCATGACTGTCAGGGAGTATTCCCTGAAGTTTGTTAAACTATCCAGGTAATCTACTTCCGTTGGATGTAAGAACATGGATGAGATGAGAAGGTTCCCTAAAGGAATCAACAGAGATTTGGAGGAGGAGTGTCGGTTTACTATGCTCTATGATAACATAGACCTCTCCAGGTTGATGGTGCATTCCCCCCAGTAGGTAGAGGAAAGCCAGATGAAGAGAGGCACTCGTGATGCTAGGAGGCCTAAGCCTGATGATCAGGCAGGTCTTGTCTGGGGTCTATATTTCGGTCGTCACATGCTCATATAGTTAAACCTATACCCTTGTGCATGAATGAAGGGAAGTATGAACATGTGTGGTCTAAGTGTGTTTATGTGAAAGGTTTGCTCAGATATGTATACACATATGAAAACATGTCCATTTATGTGTGTACGATGATCTAGTCAATAATGGGGATCTTGAAAGGTGTTCTCAAGGGTATCCTAAACTATATGGTGCTTGAATATGTTGTGTCAATGTTAAAGGTTTTATCACATGATTTAGGTTTATAAAACGACACACTCATCTTTGATCTATGAGCTAAGCATATGGGGAGTCAATCTCTTAAAGCCTACTTTTAGAAAGTAATTATTAATAAAGGCTTTTCAATAAAGGGAACTTTACCTAGCACCGAGTGAACTTGAAGATGAGGGGTGCCCCTTCTTATTGTGGGAAGAGTTGTTCACCATACTCCGCACGAGGTTGATAACTACAATGACCCATTTGGCATAAACAGGGTTTCCATATATGCCTCCAAGTTTCATAAACTATGTTTGCCCCGTAGGATCTAGTAAGGGATATCACCTAATATGCTAGGATGATGTTAATCTTCTACTTTGACAAGGTAGAGAATGTTCCCTTGGTGTAAGGCTCTACAACACCAAATTCCATCTTAGCACCCATGGTGTTAGTGTCGGGTAATGCTATAGTTTCCCAAGAGTAAAATGGACAATGGAAGTGAAGTAATGGATCATAACTAGGATAAGCTAAGGGAAGTTTCTTAGTATAGGTGAGGGTATGGAACTTAACCTATACATTGCACAAATAGCTCTTGAAAGGAGTTCTGTGAAGGTGTCCTAATGTATATGATTATTTTTATGTCCTTATGCATGACATTGTAGTGTTTTCTACTTGTTGTAATGATATGGAAACAAATATTGGAAGGAATTGGTTATGACCCGTTACCTAACCGTCTGACCTAACCCGTTTGACCTAACCCGTTATGACCTAAACAAATTTGGATTGGATTGAATCTTGACCCATTTATTTTATGCAAAAATTACTGAAATAAGCGTCTTATGTTCTCTTATTTTCAATATTCCCTTATATTTCTAAAAATCTCTAAAATCCTTATTTCTTGAATGTATTCGAGAAAATATTTAATGTATACGAGCTACACATTATGCATCCAGTTTATTTTATAATGTATTTGTGATAGTTTTTAATGTATCGAGCTACATATTATGTATTCGATATATATTATAATGTATCAGAGGTACTCTTTACTATATTCGAGCTATATAGTATGTTTCTGATTTGTGTTACTTTTAAGGGATAAATATAATTAAAAACTAAAGAGTGATAGATTATAATTTATATTAAAACTATGTGATTTCTACAGAGGCATGACATGATATTGAAGGGTGTATCAATCTGAAACATTAGATTCGTGATTTGATCTATAATAGAGTCATCACTTTCCAAGACCCTTCCCCCATAGGGGAACGACCATCAACATGATCGAAAGATGTGAATATTGGCTCGCAAATGGGATGAAGCAATTGTCAACTTACTTATACAACACTGGCCTCATTGACAATAAAGGCCCGTTTAGAGTTTTTTGTAATAACTGCACCTCCTCATACATTTGCTTTGGAAATAGAATGAAGTAATGAAAAACCCAAAGAAAATTTTGTTGTCCAGGAAGCTAAGTCATAAGGGATAACATGTTCTGGAAGCTGCTATGACTTGAAAGATCTAGCTCAAGAAACCAAAAAAGATCTATCATAGAAGGTATATATGAAGAGTTTTGGCAAAGAATGCAGCCTAAGGAGTATTCCATTGTCAAGCATTTGGAGAAGACTCTAACTCAAATTTATGTTTGGGCTCTACTAATAAATTTTAAGTACCACCGAAAAGCACTATTAAAGGCACTTGACGATGCATATATACCTATGGAAACAAGTTTGGAGAATTCAACCACTATTGTAATTCATGTTATTTGGAATCATCAAATATCTTTCCAGGAATAGGAGTTGTCACTCGAAGGAGTGATGCACAACCGTTCCTTGTATATCACGGCCAAAATGCACGGACAAGTTTATAGCTCGATTATTTATTGATAATTGTTCAGGACTCGATATCTGCCCATTATAAATCCTTACTCAGCTAAATAATGATGTTGGAAAAAATTATAAAAATCGCATGAATGTGAGAGAGTTTGATGGTGTGCAAAGAGAGACAATAAGGGAGGTAGACTTATGTATCAAAATAAAGCCCGTAGAATTTGTCAATGAGTTCCAAGTGATGGGTATATTTACAAGATAAAACTTATTTCTAGGAAGACCATGGATCCATAATGTTGGAGTATTCTTATCCACACAACATCAAATTTTGAAGTTTGTCTTGGAGGATCATGAAATTTTCATCCATGATGAAGGGAGTGACCGTAGTTACCACAATTTTTCCATTCCCGTTATTGAAGATTTTTGTCGAGGTATTGACTTTCACATGGTGGAGATAACGAATGCTTATTTTGATGATACGACACCACAAGCACCAATGCCACTAGTGTATAATATGTTAGCCATGACTATGCTAAGAAGTGGTTTTGAGCCTAAGATGGGTTAAGCAAGAATTTAGATGGTATATACAATCGTCTTCCTATCCCACTTACAAATTTCTGGTTCGGCATATGTTAGAACCCTACAGAGGAAGAATTGGTTGAAGCATAAATAGGGAAGAAGCATGATTGTAATATATCAAAGCCTATGCCATAATTGTACAAGTCATTTATTGCTAAGGCTTTAGAGCCTGAGATTATGGTGTAGTAGAAGGGATGGGAAGATTGTTTAATGAAGAAGAATGTGATGTGATCTTATAAGAATGCACCACAAGGCTCTCTAGCTAATATTCCGGATTTGGAGAGATGCTAAATAATTTTATGGCCAATCCACTGGTGATCCATCGAATGGCTTGGTAGACAAAGACAAGATTTGAATTTTTATTTTTGAAAATTAGTATTTTTCCAGATGAGGGTTGAAATCACCATTTATGTCACTTTATTTTTCATCATAATGTTTAAAATGGAAATGACTCATAAATCATGACTAAATTTTGTATGCCTTTCCCAAATTCCAATGAAATCCTCGTTTATTTTAAATAAATCAACTTGTCTTTGCGAATCATTCTCTAATATGTACATTTATACTCTTTCTATCTAACATAATTGATTTATTGTTCTTTGCATTAAAAATGAATCTAAGCCTTTCAATGTCATAACATGTCACGAACACAGTGAACCGAGTAAGGTCAATAAATATGAATGTGAAGAATATGAAAAGGACTCCATAATGCCTGAACATCTCACTGAATACTTGAGGCAACTTAAAATGATATAAGCCCAACCAGGACGAGACGGAGATTGTAAACTTACGAGATAACGAGTTGGCCAGTGTCCATTTTGCAGCAACACAAATAGAAGAATTGGTTAAGCTACTCAAACAATACATCAATGTGTTTGGTTGGTCTTATGATGATATGCCACGGTTAAACACTAATATTATTTCCCATAAGTTGTCTATCAATTAAGAGTATTGTCTGATAAAGCAGAAAACCAGAAAGTTCAAGCCCGTTATGAGTTTTAAGGACAAAAGATAAGGTTATGAACAAGATCAAATCAAAGGTTGTTGAAGTGACCAAGAATCCCACATGGATGGATAACATTATTCCATTGCCAAAGAATGATGGAAAACTCAGAATATGCATAGATTATTAGGATCTCAACAAAGTGAATCAAAAAGGTAATTTTCCCTTGCCGAATATCCACATACTCATCGACAATTGTGCTAAGTATGAGTTGCAATATTGTGTCGATTGCTTAGCGGGATACCACAAGATTTTAATGGATGAAGAAGATGTAGAAAAAAAAACTGATCATGTAAAAGCAGAATGGTACTGGAATATATAGTATATCGATGTGAAAAACTACATAAAAGTAGGTACATATACAGAAAAAGCAACAAGTATTCAGAAGAAAACAATTTGAAGAATAGTAAATGAAACCCATATAACATCGTTCAAGCCATCTTTCTGAATAATCCTTAAAGATGGTAAATGCCTCTATTTTAGGGAGAAAATTATGTTTAACATGGTAAATTACTCTATCTCTCCATTTGTATTATATTTTACACTAAATGAGTTTTATCTCAGTCATTGTCGAGAGCATCTGCGAAGATTAATACTCAAATCAAACCACATGTGTGAACGATATAAAAAAGGATGCATCACAAGATGGAACTATTTCTTAGCAGCAAACTGGTACATAGTCAAAGAAGGAGTACCAAACTCTTTCGGATACGAGCTAAAGAGTGACTTTAACCAGAATCAAAACTTACACCAATCAAAGGGCATATGGGATTTTCTTTTAGTTTATCAGTTTTTAGTTTCGTATCCAGAAATATGTTGGTGTTCACTGGAAGCAATTTTCTGATTTGAGAGAAAATACACCAAGAGCTTGGGAAATGATATTTGTGTACGTTCTTTCTTATATGTTTTAACAGCTAAATTCATGTCTAAGAGATTGAAAACCTCTTTCCATACTCGACTTACTTGTCACTCATCCATATTTGAAGCTTATCTAACATAATAGTTATTTTTTTCAACCGATCGAGTCCAACTACAAATAGCCTAATTTCTAATATTTAAGGATATGTAGGCGATCTCAATGTTGAAAACGTATGATGGGTTTTCGACATGCCATTACTTGCCCATTTTTTATAATGTATGGGGGAGATATGCCTATCGGAAGTTGAGTTTTTGAAATAAAGAAAGTCTAAATCCAAATTTAAGGAAGGGCAAACTAGTCTTTTCACCAATTAATTTTTTATTTCATTTTTAGGGGTCAATTGGGGTAAAAACAAGTTTAAGTTCATATTAAAAAATCAACATCACGTTTAGGGATTGGAGAAGAGAGAAAAGAAAAAGAAAAGGGAGAAAAGTCAAGGATTCGGCAAGAACGTCAAGGTTTAACTTATGGATTTCGTCAACGATGATCCCTATCAAGGTATGTGAGAATTTTACTGTTGGGTCGGTTCACACACAAAACAATATTACTTCAATCCTTTGATTCTTTAATTGGTTGGATTACAATAGTGATATTCTTGAAAAACATGGTTACATTCGTGATTGTTGAATTGTTGATTGCCTATTGTTTCTTTAAATCATAATTCTGGGTTGTTTTTTGAGTTAGATTTATTGGGTATTGTAGCTAACAATAATCCTAAGGGTTTGGGAAAAGAACTATGGAGGTTTATGCAATTTAGAATAGAAAAATGAGAGAAGAAAAATTGTTCAGACGCATCTTGGTAGCACCAGGCATTGCGCGCCCCATTTACGCTAGAGGGCTTAGGGCAGCGCGTGTACAGTACGCCAGAATGGTGCCTGAGAACAAATGGTCTCGCGCAGCGCGCCCCGAACGCGCTGAAATCAATGTTTATTTGCCAAATTTTCTTAGTTCTGTCCAACTAAGACCTTGTAAGGTGTTTTAACACTGCCTAATCATTATAACTACTCCAAAACCACAAATTTACAACCTTGAATCCATAACACTTCAAATTTAAGGGGAAGTTAGATCCAAGTCTAGAAAACACCTAAAGTCCTTTCATGAAGTCTTTTGCAAATGCATTAAACTTGTTTTTTCATAAGTCATTAAAAGCATTTTAAGTGTATTTTAAATACTTAAGCTCTAGTTCAGTTCAAAGTAAAGTGAAGTATTCCTTCAAAGCAGTAAATGGGTAAAAATCAGTTCTAAAAGAACTTAAAATGTTTTCACATTTACAAAAAAAGGTAACTGAATTTTCCAAATAGTCTTCGGGCTAGTATCAGTTAAAGAAAATAGCTTTCGAAATGAAGCAAGCAGGGAACTATTATTTCCAAGATAGCCGTTGAGCTAAGTATTTTTAGCACTAAACTCACATAACAGAATCGGTATGTTTTTAAAACCTAAGAGCAGTATATTTTTAGGAATAGTATTTAGAACCAATATGGGGGAGAGTTCAAACAACTCTCATATCCCATAAAGAATGTAGCCACCATGGGTAGAGAAGGGTCATACTTTTTAGATGAACCCTTTTCACACTTAGACTAGTAGATCAATTAGACAGTTTAGGTCTTATACCTTTAGTCGGGTATAAGATGTACTGGCAGCGTGGGGTTGATAATTGTATCATTATTGTAGCTCTTAAGTGATGGTTATCGATTATAGAAAATCCCACATAAGTTAAATTTATATAGACATATCAATTATTTGTATTCTCACATACATTACAGAATTATTTGTACCCTTGATTACACTCAGAACCTACAACATTTTTTGAAACATACTTTTTTATATGCACTTTCTTTTAAATTGTGTTACATTGAAATGAGTCAGTATTATTGAGTCATATCATTCTTGAGTTGAGAAGAGTCAAGGTACGTTTTCCTTCTTACTCCTTTTAAAGCTTAAGTTGTTTTAGCATTTCAACTCGCATAGTAGTACTTTCAATATATTGATACCAGTTGGTCTGCATCGTATCATGATGCAGACGTAGGTAACAAGGATCAGTTCATCCAGCGCCTCTTTGATCCAGCTGAGCACTCAGAGTCAGTGGTGAACCTACATTCCTTTTTGGAGGACACATTTATTGCTTACATTCTTCCTTTTTTTATAAGAGGTTTTGGGGTCTTTCCCCACATCCATATCAATTGTATAAGGCTTCATATATATACAGTTAATAGTTCGAAAATCGTTATTGTATTATTTTTATGTTAAAGACTTGGGTTTCCACTTTGTCCAAGTTGAATGTTTAAATCTTTAAAGCATTACAATTATCTTATTATTCATTTAAGTTTAGTTCTTTGATCATTATAATATTGATTGTTGTCTTTCCCTGCGTTAAGAAAGCCATTAAAAGGATCCACTAAAGGCCAACAATGGTCATTGTGTGTCCACCATGTCTAGGGTGTTGGCTCGGGGCATGACAACTTTATTATCAGAATATAGAGTTTAAGAGTCATAGAAAGTCTATGAAGCAGTGTCTATAGAGTCCTAGTTATCCTTGTGGAGCTTGTCACATCAATAATTAGAAGGCTATGACATTTAGGAAATACTTCACTTCTTTCATATTTCTTTAGTTTGTTAGAGTTTATCTCTAAAAGTTTCTTTCTAACTCACGTGTGCACACGTTTTCAAATAATCATGCCTCCAGAAAAAGCATTATAAGGTCGTGCAGCTAGGAGGAATATAGAGGTACCCAAGTTGCACAATGCACCTGACATGCAACCGCAAGGAGAAGTTTCTAATTTTGAGTTTAGAGAGGCAATAAGGATGCTCAGCCAAGTTGTGACCAATCAAGTTGGGCAGCATAGAGAAGCTTTAAAAGAAGAGGGTGACACCTCAAGGATTCGTGAGTTCTTGAGGATGAATCCTCAAAGTTTCACTCGTTCTAGCACCACTTAGAATCTAGAAAAAAATTTAAGAACTGAAGAAAGTTTTTGATATGATGAATGTTACTGATGCTGAACGAGCTGAGCTAGCTGCATAACAAGTGAAACATGTGGCTAGAACTTGGTTTAATTAGTTGGAAGAGGGGAGAGATGAGGATGTACCACATCCGAGTTGGGCTTGTTTTGAAAAGGCTTTATTTAGGCATTTCTTTCCTTGAGAATTGAAAAGTCTAACGTATGCGAGTTTCCTACCCCGAAGCCGGACTTTTTGAGTGAGAATAAGCATGGATTCAAGTTCACCTAGTTGTCTAGATATGCTCCTCAAATGGTTAAGGACATCAGGAGAAGGATGGGCTAATTTTTAGTTATCTTGGGTCATGTATCAAACAAAGAGAGAAAAGTTGAAATATTTATAGGAGACATGGACATACCCAGGTTGATGGTTTATGTGTAGAATGTTGAATAAAAGAAGTTGGGGGACATAGAAGAGAATGGAAACAAGAGAGCTAAGACAGGAAATGAGTCCGGACAGCAGAAGAGTAATACTAATTGGTCATCCTTCCCACAAATATAGAAGGGTCCTGTCCCATCATCTCCGAGTGCATCTGTACGTAAGAACAATTGTGAGTACAATGGTCAGAAATCCAGATCTAAACATGCATATTCACAGTGTAGTGTGGCACAAGGGGTTAGTAAGTTTCCTTCCTACACCAAGTGTGGTAGTAACCACTCCGGTGTTTTTTGTGAGGTCTACACTAGTTGTTTTATGTGCGGTCAGATCGGGCATTTCATGAGGTAGTGTCCAAAGAACAAGTAAGGAAGTGGTAATGGGGGCAATAGAGAAAATTCTTCATAAAATTCTCCACCAGACAAGGTTGCACCTAGGGGAGCTACTTCAACTATAAGCGGAGGATCAAACTGCTTGTATGCTTTTATCAATCGTCAGGAGCATGATAATTTTCCAGATGTTGTCACTATTATGGTTCAAGTCTTTAAGTTTACTATTTATGCATTGCTAGACCCTGGAACTAGTTTATCTTTTGTAATCCATACATTTCTATGAACTTTGATATTATTCCTGAGCAACTTAGTGACCATTCAGTGTTTCCACATCTGATGGTGAATCCATTCTAGCAGAAAGAGTCTATCGTGATTTACCCGTTTCTTTCAATCACAAGAGTATCATGGCTGATTTAGTTAAGTTAGACATATTAGACTTTGATGTCGTTCTTAGTTTGCATAAGTTACATGCATGTTATGCCTCATTTTATTGTACAACTGTATTAATCAAGTTTCAATTTCCAAATGACCAAGTCTTAGATTGGAAAAGAAATTTAGTACTGCCTAAGGGTCTCATTTTGTACTTATTCCGAGCTAATGATTCAAGTTTTGAGGTACCTCCTATTTAGTTATTTCTAGTAGTGAAGGAGTTCCCAGAAGTCTTTCCAGATAATCTCTCCAGAGTCCCTCTAAAAGAGAGATAGACTTTGGTATAAATGTTTTTCGAGATACTCATCCTATCACTATTCCTCAATACAATTAGACCCTAACGGAGTTATAGATTTGAAAGAAAAGTTAAAATATTTGTTGGAAAAGGGTTTCATTTGACCATGTGTCTCACCTTGGTTGCTCCGTTCCTGTTTATGAGAAAGATAGATGGTTCCCTTAGGATCTGTATAGATTACTTTAACTGAACAAGGTTACTATTAAGAATAAGTATCTTATGTTTGCCTAGCTACTATAGAAGGTTTGTTGAGGGCTTTTAATCTATCTTTTCTCCTTTGACCATGTTGACTCAGAAAATAGTTAAGTTTCAATGGTCTGAAACTTGTGAGAAAAGCTTTCAGGAATTGAAGAAGAGGTTGACAACTGCCCCGGTCTTGACCTTACAAGAAGGTACTCAAGGTTTTTTGGTGTACTATGATGCATCTAGATTTTGTTTGGGTGGTGTATTGATGCAGAATGGCAACGTTAAAGCTTATGCCTCCAACAGTTGAAGGTTCATGAGAAGAATTATCCAACCCATGATTTAGAGTTTGTTTCTGTAGGATTTCCCTTGAAAATATGGCGTCACAAATTTTACGGTGTTTATGTGGATGTCTTCACTGATCACAAGATCTTGCAATATGTGTTCACTCAAAGAGAGCTTAACCTCAGTCAATAGTGGTGGTTAAAATTGCTTAAGAATTATGACATGATCATTCCTTCCACCCAGGTAAGGCTAATATTGTTTTTGATGTTTTAAGTAGGTTTTCTATAAGAAGTACCGTTCATCTTGAGGAAGAATAAAAGGAACTAGCACAAGAAGTGTATAGACTTGCACGCCTAGGAGTCCAACTCATGGATTACACAAAAAGAGGGATAGTGGTGACGAATGGAGTTGAGTTATCATTAGTGTATAAAGTGAAATAAACGCAAGACCAACATCCTATTTTGCTTGAATTGAAGGCAGCTGTCCATAAGAACGGACTGATGAATTAATTAAGTTTTTGTACGTTTTGAAGTGTTGCGATGTGGAAGCAGGTTGAAAATGCTAGTTCTTACTGTTCATTATGATATGAATATACCCCATAAATAATGAGTATTAGCTTTTGAACAAGGAGGAGATGCTGTATTGAGATATCAAGGTAGATTCTGTGCACCTATGGTGGATGGACTCCAATAGAGGATCATGGAGGAAGCTCATAGCTCCAGATATTCCATTCATACGGATTTCACAATGATGTACCGCAATTTGAGAGAAATATATTAGTGGAATGGTATGAAAAAGGAAATTGACGAATTTGTTTCCAAGTGCCCAAATTGCCAACAATTTAAAGTAGTGAACCAAGGCATAAAGGGTTGGCTCAGAATATAGAACTTACAAAATTGAAGTGGGAGATGATTAATATGGAATTCATGACAGGTTACCAAGGTATTGCAGGCAGCATGATTCAATTGGGTGAATGTCAGTACAATGACAAAATCATCCCACTTCTAGCATGTAATACTTCAAAAGTCCAAGACCTAATTTAGATCCTTTGAGCGTAAAAGTGTTATAATATTATTTTAAGGTCAAAAATAATATTTATAAATAATTTAGGTAGTTTTGGAGTCAAAACATCAAAGGACGTCCACGACTTCTAGATAACTTGTAACTTGAACTAGTGTGATGTCTTGATGGTTTTATGGAGGTGTTGAAAGTTTTAATCATGGTGAGGTGATGAAAATTGACATAGGTGTTTAATAGGGGGTAAATTCAAGAGAAGCCAAGTGAGGAATTCCTTTATCAAGGGCAAGCCTAAGCCAAAAGGCCAAAGCTGCCCAAGAAGGGAGGCTACTGCCTCACTCTTGATGAGCATGACCACGGCTCGTGGTCATGGTAACGGCAAAAGAGGGGATCTTTTAAAGGTTACTTGGCCATGGGGGAAAAGAGGCCTTGAGAGTTAGATACTTTCCAAGACACCACAATGCATTTTATGGCTCGTGTTGCACTTGAACGAAAGAGACGGCTAGCTGTGAAAATGCCTTAACCAATTGAGGGGAGATTGGTGAGGTGTTGGGGAGCTAATGCCTAAGAGCACCACGAGCCACTTAACGGTCCATGGTGCATCTTCACGGAAGGGAACGAAGCATCTCGTGGTCTAGCCTGGTAAGGAAAATGGAGGTGGCTCACTCAGAGGAGCTATTGCCTCATCTTTCATGAACACCACCACGATCCCTCATACACTTTATGGACTGTGAAGCAGGGCGTGAAGATGGTCTGGAGCTCACAGTGAAATTTAGTTGGACTTCACTTTTGGAATTTCAACTTAATGAGTGGACACGACCGTTGGTGCCCTTCCGAGCCGAGAGATAAGGGATTGAAATTCATTGGACTGGACATGTCTTCTCCACGATCTCAGGGAAATGAAAATAAATTCTCAAAGATCCATAAACAAATCTGTAAAGTTGTCTATAAATGTAAAATCATATATAACCCCTTATTTTGAGGCAACTATTCCATAGCCTCTTAGACTGCCTTGCCTGACCTTGATCAAGTCAATCCGACCGGCGCACTTGCTTTTGTTGTAGTTTGTTAGTCTCCTTTGATTCGTAAACCAACCGGAGCAAGAACTGAACAGAGGCTTCAGTCTATGAGGCTTCCTTTTCTTCCTCTAGGTCTTCACCCCTACTATACCCCTAAACTACAAGCTAGCGCGCAACGGCGGAAAAGCCGTTGTTGCTTGCTGCTTGCAGGCTCGAAAATCTCTCTTTCGCAAGTAGTTTCGGTATTTGGGGTGGACTATATTGACTTTAAGTCAAAAATCATTCATTTCCCAGTCTAAAACACAAACCCAAATTAAAATGCATATTGCTTCCACTCCTCTTTACTTTCTTTCTCTATTTAACCTCTTTTGAAGGAACAAGAAAGCTTGAAGAAGGAAACCAAATTCTCTAGGATTTCACTAGAATTTTTTTGATTCAGCTTCATTAAGGTATGGGTTCTTGACTCTTGGTTTTCCTTTCCACAAGAGGTCCTCTCAAATTTGATTTTCAAATTACCTAAATCTTAGGGTTTACTCCTACAAATGGGTTTCTTCCTAATTCATAATTGATCTTCTAAACTGTGTTGTTTATGATTTCTAATGATATTATGGTTATATTATGACGTATTGTTGTTAAATAATGTTAGTTCTTGATGTTAAACTTAGTATGTGAAGTGGATCAAGAATTGACCCAAATTGCCTAACCCTAGGTTATGAAATCATGTTGAATTGATTAGAATAGATACAATTGACTTAGTATTGTGTTAATTACTATTGTATAATGTTATTACACCTATTTAGGAATGAAATTTGATTGGTTAAGTGTAAAACCAATGATGATGGCTTTTGAAGGAGAAATTGGTAAGACTTTGTAATCTTTAACCTTTACTTAAATTGTGACAGCTTTTACTTGGTGATAAAGTTTAATTTTAGCATGCCTTGTGATTGGATTAAGTAGGTATTGGTATGATGATTAAATTGAAATGTCTTGATTATGTAATTGTGAGATTATGTTTTAAGATGTAATGATAAAAAGGTTGGTAATGAATTTCCTATGTGCCTTATTATGACATAATGATGATAATATGTTGATCTCACATATGAGACTTGTACTTAAAGGATGTTCGCATGCGATTCCGATTGACATAATGATTGTGATATACAAGTACTTAGTTTCCTATGATCTAAACTAAGTTATGATGAATAATAAAGGCTTAAAGACAATTCAAAAAGAGACTCTAGCTTAACGCCAAGTGAACTAGTAATGAGGAGTGTCCTTTGCCAAGTACGGAATGTAGGTTCACTATTGTACTCATGATATTGTAGACTACAATGAAATATGCATAACGAGGGTCCCGAAACACATCTTCTAGTTCTTGAATTATGTTGCCCTCATAGGAATAGTAGCTAGTGGATCCACCTAGAATGTTACGATCATGTTTTGATACTACCTTGGCAAGTAGTCCACCTTATTTAGGTGTAAGGTTTCATGACACTGGATTCCACACTTAGCTCGTGTGTTCTATTGAGATTAAGGAAAGTGTTCCGGAAAGTAAAATGAAGTAAAGAAGTGAGAACTAACTAAGGTGACATCAGAGGTTGACTTAGTCTATGTAGGGGTATGGGTTTACATATACATTGCACTAGTTTGATTTGAGGGAAGTCTTAGAAGGTTTTTCTTATGTTATATAGAGTTATGTTATGCATATTTTGATTCTTCATGTTGATGATCCTATATAATGTTGGTTTCACTTATGAACAATGTTATTGCTCTAAATTGCTACATGTACTAATGATTATTCTTGTTACTATGTTATGTAATGTTAAACATCATTTATAATCCTTTGTTTGGTTTACATGGTTAATTAAGGTTATGGAGCTTTACTTGGTCATTGCACTTGTAGGATTAATGAAGGATTGTGAGTGAAGGTCTTGTATATGTTGTAATATCATGAATTCTTATGTGTTGCTTGTTGTTATAGCATGACCCTAGGTTTGTTGTGACTATGTACTCAAGTATGCTAGTATACATGTTTCTTTTGTTATGTATTGATAACTATGTGCTTATTGGATTATATGGTTCTTAATGTGCTTTAAAGATTCTTAAATGACTTAGCATGTTTTCTAAAGTAAATATCCCTTTCACATGCATTCTTTCAAATGTTTTATGTGCATGTTTTCGTACTCAGTACAAGTGGTGTACTAACTCATTCTCTATGTTTTCTACAATTGTGTAGGTTCCAGCCATTGAATTTTAGAGGGACATTTAAGAAGACTTGCATTCTCATTCTCCAAATTCGGTAGGTCCTCACCTTCCGAGGAAGGTGCCACTATCTTGCTATTTGTTATTTTTTTAGTATTAAAGACATTTGGTTATTTATCTTTTATTTGAGGACTATCTTTATTTATACCTATATGAGGCTTTATTGTGAAGAAGTATGGTCTATGACTAAATGTTGTATTTGATTAACATGGTTTTTAATATGAGACATGTCTTAGACTTCTTATGAATCTATATTGCTATATTATGTGTGTGAAATAAAAGTAGAAGCCTATGTAGTGTTTCCTATGTAAGGAGTTTATGTAAACTCCCTATATATATATATTATATGTAATTTAGAGGTGTATGTAAACCTCAATGTAGAAGTAGTTAAAAAATTTTATATTTCTACAATTTAACCAATGATATGTTATGACGAATGCTAAGAGGCTAGTCTATATCCTTTTGGAGGATGATGATGCCGGCTACTTCTAAGGGGTACTCCCCGAATGTGAAATACTCGGTAAAATCTACTCACTTGATATAGGATTATGCAACAATATATATGAAATATATGGTGAGAATTCATGGCGTCACAGTTTTGATCGTTTCAGATAAAGGTACACAATTTTGGAAATCATTCCAGAAAGGTTTAGATTCAACGGTGAACCTAAGAACTACTTTGCATCCTTAGAAGGATGGGCAAGCGGAGCGTACTATCCATACTTTAAAAGATAGGTTGAGGTCTTGCTGATTGATTTCAAGAGTAATTGGGCTCATCACCTACCTCTCATCGAGTTTGCTAACAAAACAGTTATCATTCAAGCATCCTAATGGATCTATATGAAGCTCTTTACTGAAGAAGATGCAGATCTTGTATAGGGTGGTTTGAAGTTTGTATAGTAGGGTTCATAAGATCAGATCTAGTTCACTATGTTATGGATTAGGTGAAGGTAATTCAAGAGAAACTAAAAACATCATAAAGTAATCAAAAATCCTATACACATATTAGGAGAAGGTCATTGGAGTTTGAAGTGGATGGTTGGGTATACTTGAAGGTTTCACCAATGAAGGATGTTATGAGGTCTGGTAAGAAGGGGAAACTTAGTCCCCGGTATATTACACCTTATAGAATATCCAAGATAATTGGCAATGTAGCTTATAAGTTGGAGCTCCCTATATTTCATATCTCTATGTTGAAGAAGTGAATGGAAGATCCTTTATTGATTATTCCAACTAAGATTTTTGGGATTAAGGATAGTTTATTCTATCAGGAGATTCTGGTTAAGATTTTAGATCGCAAGGTTCGCAAGCTTAGAACAATGGAAGTGAGTTTTGGTCATTTTCAAACAACCATAACTTCTATCTCAAAATGATCTAGAGTTAGTTCTTGATATTATTGGAAGTAACTTGGAGAGATCTTTCCAACTCTGCTAACTTTCGGCATTTTCGATAACTTATGAGTGAGATATGCCTATCAGAAGGTGGGTTGTTGAAGTAAAGAAAGTCCAAATCCATATTTAAAGAAGGGAAAACTAGTCTTTTAAACAGTTGATTTTCTATTTTTATTTTATGAGTTAACTAGGGTAAGAACAAGTTTTAGTTCAGACAAAAAAATCAAAATCACGTTAAGTGCTTCATAAAAGAAAAAAGAAGAAGAAAAGGGAGAAAAATCAAGGACTCGCGAAGAACGCCAAGGTTTAACTTGTGGATTTCATCGGGGTTTATCCATATAAAGGTTTGTGAGATCTTTTAATGTTGGGTTAGTTCACCCACACACCAATCTAACTTCAATCGTTTGATTTTCGATTTGGTTGAATGAGAATATTGAATTTCTTGAAAAACATGGTTATGATCTTGATTGTGTAGTTGTTCATTGCCTATTGTTGGATTAATTCATCATTCTAGGTCATGTTAGATCTATTGCGTAGTGTAGATACTGATAAACCGAAGGATTTGGGAATAGAACTATAGAAATTTAGGTGATTTAGGATCACAAAATGGAGAAGAAAAACCATTCAGACGCATCTGGGTACCACCTCGCGCAGTGCGCCCCATCTATGTAAAAGAGCAAGGAGCGGCACGCCTGAAGTGCACCAGAATGGTGCCTCCGACCAAATGGTCTGGCCCGGCGCCCCAACGTGCCCAAATCGTCGTTTATGTGCCCACTTTTCATATTTTAGTCCAATTAAGACCTTCTAAGGTGTTTTAACACTTTCTAATAATTCTAACTACTCTAAAAGACTTCTTATTACATAGAAATCAACCAGAAACAAAAATTTACAACCTTGAATCCATAAATTCAAATTCAAGGGAAAGTTAGAGCCAAGTCTAGAAAAATTTTTAAAGTACATTCATGAAGTCTTTGAAAGTACTTATTTTAACACTTAAAGTTCATTTTAATCAAGGACTAAAAGATTCGAAAGAGAAATTCATTTCAAGGTTTCATAAGTCTAATAATGTTTGAACTGACGTTTTAAGACTTAATCTCGAGTTGAGTCCAAAGTAAAGTGAAGTATTCCTTCAAAGCAGTATATAGGAACAAAGTAGTCCTAAAAGAACTTAAAATGTTTTCACTGTTGAAAAAAAGAGAAACTGAGATTTCCAAAGAGTCTTTGGCATAGTTTTCAGTTAATAAGAAACATCTTTCCAAATGAACCAAGCAGAGGAGTTTTTATTTCAAAGATAGCCTTTGGTCTAAGTATTTTGAGCACTAATCTCAAATGACAACATAAGTGTGTTTTTATAACATAAGAGCTAGTATATTTTTGGGAGTAGCATTGAGCACCAATATGGGGAAAAGTTCAGACAGCTCACAACCCCATAAACCATGTAGCCACCATGGATAGAAGAGGCTCATACTCTTTAGATGAACCTTTTTCACAGTAGTCTAGTGGATCCATTAGGCAATCAAATCTTATTCCTTTGGTCAGGTATACGATGCCCTATCAGATTGAGGTAGATTGTTGTATCATTATTGTAGCTCTTAAGAGATTTTATTGGATTAGAGAAACTCTCACAAAAGTTAAATGTATTTATATATATACACATCAGTTTATTTGTATTATCACATACATCTCAGACTTATTTGTATCCTTGAATACATTCAGAACCTACAACATGTTCTCCAAAAGATTTTCTTTATATTACACATACTTTTAAATTGGTTTATATTGAAATAAGTTAGTATTATTGAGTCATATTATTCTTGAGTTGAGCAGACCAAGGTTAGTGTTCCTGCTTACTCCTTTTCAAACCTAAGTTGTTTTAACATTTCAACTCGCATATTCGTACATTCAATGTATAGATATCAGTTGGCCTGCATCATATAATGATGTAGATGCATGTCACCAGGACCAAGATCATCCATCACATCGTTGATCCAGCTGAGAGTCAGTGGTGAGACTCATTGTATTCTTGAGGACACATTTAGCACTTTCTGTCTTACCTTTTTTTATAGGATGTTGTGGGGTATGTCCCATTATGCATATCAGTTTTAGAAGGCTTCATAGATAGACAGGTAGTAGTTCATTAGTCTATACTGTATTAGTCTTATGTTAAAGACTTGGTTGCCACTTTGGCCAAGTTGAATGTTTAAATCATTAAAACATTCCAATTGTCTTATTATTCAGTGTAGTTCAATTCTTTGATGATTATCGTATTGACTGTTTTCTCCTGCTGAGTTAATTAAGTCATCTCAAGGGTCTACTCAATGCCAGTAATGGTGATTGATTGTCGACCACGTCCAGGGTGAAGGCTCGGGCGTGACACTAATGATTTGAAATAAAAATTTAAAAAAAAATTAAAAAATATATATAGTTTGCAAGTTTTGTCCCTCTTTTGATGATATTTAAAAAATATATGTGTTTAATATAATTATGTAGATAATGAATGTATTTTATGAATATTCAAAAATCATCTTAAAATATTTTATATTTTAAATACTTTATTAGTGATGGTTGTATTTATGAATTAATAATTTATGAAATTTAAAATGCTTTTAAGTTATTTTCAAAGAAATTTTATCAATTTAAATAATAAATATATATATATTTTTACAATCCCGTTATATTATAAATATTTGGAAAATCATCACAAAGAATTTTACACTTTAGTTAACTATTTTATCTAATTACTGTAAGCTATATTTATAATTTTAAGTTATTAGTTTATAATCGAGTTATTTATTTTATTTTTGTTACGATTAAGAAGCTCGTTAGGTGATTATACTAATTAATTTTACATAATTTTTAGCCAATTTTCTTACTTAAATTCATATTGGCTATATTTGTTCATTTTAATTGGCTTTAATTGCAATTCAAATAGTAATTTTTCTTTTATTCAATCCCCCAAATTGACTCAATTTTGAGGCCAAAATTTTGGGCTTTTTTACAATTATCCATCAGCCTAATGACCCAAACATACATATTCTCATCCCTATTCCGATTTCATGATTTCCCGGCCCAAACATATTCCAATACAAAAACAATCTGCAGCTGCGTATAAGAGCAATATGCGACTCTGCGTCTTCTTCTCCTTTATGCGACAGTAAAAAGTAAAATCCAGCGAGAAAATCATTCTACAAACCCATAATCACATGCGAAGAAACCAGTACCCTCATCCAACTATCCTACAGAACCCATAACCCTAGCAACCTAATCGATCAAATCATTGTTCCATTTTCCCCTTTTTTGAGAGATCTTTAAATCTCTTTCATTGTTCGCTAGCAACCTAATCGATCAAATCATTGTTATATAATTGTTTTACACTTGACATTCTAAAACAATTCTCTAAAGTTAAATTATGAGAAATTCGTCACTTAGATTCGGCTTGGGGATTCTTAGTTTGTTGTTTGTATTTGAATTGAGGTGTGGAAATCGCTACTTTCAAACTCGTCGCCCCAATGGCTTTTCCGAAAAATGTATACTTCTTCATCTTATTTTTGTTCTTTACTATTCTTACCGTAATTTGATGTTTGGTATGGCTGATTCAATTTTATACCTCTTTTGCTGGTTTAATTCTTCATCTTCTATTATTAGTACGAGAATTTTTCCATTCTTTGTTTGTATTTTAATTAGTTCCGAATAGGAAATGAATTTCCCGTTCTCATTAAGCTAATAGCCTTTTGTTTCCAAGCATGACAGTATATATTGAATTTTTGAAATTTGGTATCATGTTATTACTACTCTTATTGTGTTGATTCTCATAGCCTTGTGGTGATCTGTTTTTTTTCTTTTTTTTCAAACTGCTTTATTTACTTTAGTCCTTCCTTGCTTATCATGACTCCACTATAGACTTGGTTTAAATGCTTTTTATATTAAAATCTGATTAGAGAGTGATAAATTTTCTATGGTACTAACGTTTTTTACTTTGATTATCTTGTTGCCTTACGTTTATGATATTGTTTTTACATGAAATGTCACATCGCGACTTAGATCCATGGATTGTATACTGTAATATTGATGCTTGATAATATGATTTTATCATTCGGGATAGGCATGTGAAGGTAACCTTTCGGGATCCTACGTTAAATCTAATTCTTTAGTTGTCATTTTGGTGCTCACTCTGTTTAAATATTTAAATCAATCTGTGATACTTTCCAAAGCTAATAAATATGTTTTATTCCTCTGTTAATTACTACATAGTTCTAAAATGTTGATTATTGTTTAAATGGTCCTTATGTCATGATCGGTCGTTATGAAGATATCCTTTGATTGACTTTCTTATTCATTATGAGAAGTATATATTAGTTATGGAATTTTCTCAATTCTTATATGCTTTAAGTTATAATTTTACTTGCCTTATGATTAATTCTAAAATTTCAAGACAGTAGCTCTTTGATAGTAATGTGTTTGTTAGTTAAATTGTGGTGGTAGACAAATTGTTGAAATAATTATCCTTAAACCTTATAACATAATTTATTAAGGAATTTTCTCATTTACTTAGCTCTCCTCGAGTCTCTTGGACTCCTCCTTTAACATTCTTTCCATCGAGTCAGCCCCCTCCCTCTATATTCAAATCTTGTTACAGGCTCCAACATGTTGTTGGAAATTAGTTCAAAAGACCAAGGAATGGGTTGTATATATGTTATATACAATGTTTATACACTGATATACAGTTCAAGGTGCTAAAATATAGCTCCAAATTGTGGATATACGCTAAAATATAGCTCCAAATTGTGGATATACAAGTCGAAGACAAAAATACAAGTCTCAATGTTTAAAAATAGAGTTATATACACTGATGTACTAATAGTATACGATCTGTATATGAAAATCAGAAATGGGCCAAAAGCCCCAAAAAATTCAGGCAACTTTATATGGAAGTCGGATCAAAGCCCATCTGATATTTGTGCAGCCTTTACAATAGTGTAAGACAAATAAATGGGGCCAAAGCCCAAGATCAGAAAGGCCAAAATCTTCCTCTCTCACTCTCTCTATTTGAATTTATTAATTTGTCTTACCTTACTAATTGATTTTCTAATTAACTTTACGGTTATCTTAATTAAATTTCCCAAAAGATGAAAGATGTCCTTTTATGTTGGTACATTTTAACTCCTTATTTTTATCAACTCTCATACATTAATTTAATATCATTAGTCAAAAAAAAAAGTTAATTAATTATAAATAGTTTCATGATTGAATTAACTAATTTAGTTCGAATTATCATTTAAAATAGTTCAAAAAATAATTCTAGTTAATTTAGTTTTATTAAAGACTTAATCATTTGCAATCAATTCAATTATTTTAATTAATATCTTATTTTCTTAAAAATTAAAAAGTATTCCTTGTTTATCTAGTTTCTCAAGTTAAGTCATTTTCCTAAATATAGTCAAAATAGTTATCTAAGTCATAGGACAACCGCAAATTAGCGGACGCTTTAAATGCCTTAATAATCTTTTTGAAGTATAAATAAGAACCTCTTGCCCATTTTTTAATTTTTTAAGACTTAATTTGTTAGAGTTTTTTAAAATTAAGTTTTCTTAATTTCATTAAAAAATTAAGTGTCGACTCCTTTCGAAGTATTTTTCTCAAATTGTATTATACTTGAAGCATTTCAAAAAGTGGTTTTTCTAAAGATAGTAAAATCACGGCATAACATATATATATATATATATATGTATATATATATATATATAAATTGCAAAGTTAATAGGCATTCATGCCCTCATGTAAGCATGTTGGTCCGCCATTCAATGACTCTTGTTCTTATTATTCCTTTTTAGAAAAAAACATAAAAATTATAACAACTTTGTCTCATTAACAAAAATTAAAATATTATTTTTTGTAAATTTCTTTGATAAATTCATCCTTAAAGACTTGATAATTAAAAAAAATATTATGTGAAAAATGGTCAAATATAAAATACAATTAGAATTTTTATCATAAAATTATTGATTACTAATTTAGTTTGGTCAACAATCACATTTCTCAGGTCAATAATTTTTAAATTATCCAAATATTCTCTCACACTAAAAACAAACTGTTACAATTGAAGTGAAGTTAAACTAAGGTTAAGATGATCATTTTGTTTTATTCGTCTTCTCCAACATCATTTAATTTTTAGTTTTTTCTTACTATTAGAGAACTTGTTTGTATTGTGTGCCTTCTTTTTCTTCTTTATCTCGTTTGTATCAAATTTTGATTATTCCTTGTAAGTTCTTTCTTCTCCTCTTGTTTGTATCATTCAATGCAATTCAAAGGGATGTAGATAGCTTCGATCGGTTCAAGTGCTCTGATTATCGTTAAAGATTAAGACAATTCAGTTTCACCTGTTATCAATGATAACAAGGTGGAGATAGTTGTTCCTTTCAAGAAGACAGTAGGTGAGTTAGGCCAAACGTGTACACCTTTTGTCATGAAGATGTGAACTTATCGACCGATGGGTCCAGGCCTCATTCTTCGAGTTGTGAGGCAATCCAGAAACAAGAACGATTTGGTTCTAGATGTCATGCTTTGTCTTTGCCAAGTTGAACAAAGAAGCTCGACTGCACGCAAGTTTGGGTTTTTAGGTGAGTTCGGTGCATCCAATCCATTTGTAGCATAATTTCCACATATATAGGGGTAAGACTCGGATTAGAGATTATATAGAAGCACCCCCAACCCCCACACTCTATGTTCTGAGAAAGAGTTATCAGTGGAAGCGGTGATGACAGTGTCTATGAGATGAAAGTGAGGGTTGAGGTTCCTATTCCAAGGAGCTGGTTGATTCTGTGGCTAGTTGACTGATCATGCTCAGTTTTTCATTCAAAACAACCAAAATTTCAAGGAGAGTGGGATGTGGGTGAGGTTTATGGTCTTTAAGGATGGAATGTGGGTGGATTTTGAGGAAAATGCCATGGCTGTGATGGTTTCTGATTTTGTGAGTGGCGAGGCTATCATCGAAATGGAAATAGAAGGGTGTAATTTGATTTTTTTAGTTTTGTGAAATCATAGAAATCAATTTGGAAAGTGGGAATGAAGTTGCCCATCGCTTGGATTGATGTTGATTGTAAGGATTTTTACCCTAAGGTCTTCACTAACGGTTCAGAAAAGTTCGATAAAAATGTGGTAAATGTTGATGAAAAGTTGGTATTAAACTTGAGATAAGAATAATAGAGAGGAACTCTGTATCATAAAAATTTATTTACCTACTTTTCCTTCATGTGAACAATTTGTATTAGAAGTTAACATCAAAATAATGATCTTGAAACCAGATTCACCACCTGTATATAGTAAATCCTTGAATAACCAAAGTTAAAAAGGGGAAATCCAAACTTACCAGATAGGAGATATACAAACTTTGGAACACTAGTTGGTCGGGGAGTGAACTATGTAGATTTATTAGAATCAATGCACTATGAGCATGAGTACCACCATTCAATCGAATTGTATTTGCACTTGATTGTTCCATTTATCTAGTGACATTGATAAGTAATTGAAAGGAATGAATAACGAAAATGAGCAATTCATACATGACATATGAAAATTAAACTTATAGTTGACTATAAACAAGAGTAAAATGTAGGTGTTCATGTTGCTACACCATACAAGACACAATTTTGAATTGATTAAGTCATCAACTCTAGTATCAAAATTCACACTTGACGAAAATAGATATTGATATCCTAACTCAACCTTCTCGATCTTTCCTAATATAACTCGACATAACATGATATGATTTTCGTCATTTAAATCTATCTCGCACATCATTTCACTACACACATAACCAATAACAAGTACCAAAAGGGGAAAGACGAGTTAGGAAAGAGGTAGGGGGAAAGTGAGGAAAACATAGTGGTGATCAAAGTAGGTAGTTCATTTAGAAATGTGATAGATCAGTGTGTTGTCTTTGTGCTTACTGCATTGCTTCCACCAAAGTTCCCTAGGATAGGGTCGTTAGGGAATGAGGAGGAACACTATCGAAAGATTTCCTAGGCCACTTTGTGGTTGAAGCAATTCAGTAGGTACAGATACAACACATTGATCTATCACATTCATAGATGAACTTCCTGCTTGCCTTATCACTTTGTTTTCCTCACTTTCCGTCTTCCTCTTTCCTAACTCGTTTGTTCCTTTTTGTTACTTGTTATTGGTTGTGTGTGTAGTGAAATAATGTGCAAGATAGATGAAAATGATGAAAATCGTATCATGTTATATCGAGTTATATAGGGAAAGCATGAGAAGGTTTAGTTAGGATTTCAACAATTGTTTCCGTCAAGTGCGAATTTTGATACAGGAGTTGATGACTTAATCAATCCAAAGTTGCATGTGGTATAGCAATACGAACACCCCAAATCTACCCTTGTTTATAGTCAATTATAAATCTAATTTTCATATGTCAGGTAAGTAATGCTCCTTTCCGTTATTCATTCCTTTCAATTACTTTTAAATGTCACAAGATAAAGAAACAGTCAAGTGCAAATACAGGTCAATTGAATGGTGGTTTTCATGCTCATTGTGCATTGATTCAGATAAAGCTATAGAGTTCACTCCCCCCACCAAAACAGGTGGAGTTCCAAAGTTTGTATAGCTCCTATCATATAAGTTTGGATTTCCCTTTTTAACTTTGCTTATTAAAGGATTTACTACATATAGGTGATGAATATGATTTCAAGACCATTATTTTTATCTCGATTTCTAATACAATCTTTTCACACCAAGGCAAAGTAGGGAAAAATTTCATGACACAGTTACAATCTATTGGTGGTGGTGATGACTTGTTGAAGTCTATTATTCAGGAAGTCCATGGCTGAGATGGGGTTCTTTTAGTGTCTAATTTTGTTCGGATGAAATTTGATGTTTTCTCATTGATAAGTTCAACTTGTATAAAAGAAGTTATTGGAGTGATATTATTTAAAGGCTCAAGATATTTTGTGTCTTTTAATAAAGTAAAACATGTTCAAACAACTACTTATTTAGCATGTGAAATTTTATTTGGGAATCGTCTAGCTATAATGTGCATATACCGACTTCTTTATGTGAGGAGGCTTGAGTATAGCTTCACAGTAATATCACAACTTTTTTCTTGTCTTCATTCTTCATGTTCATTCGATTTTATGTGGACCTTCCGGTGTTTTGATTTTAACCTTTTTATTTTTATTTCATATATATCTCTCTATATAAATTGGGAGACTTCAAACATATTTCTCTGCTTGTAAGAAAGAGAATCGCATGCTTATTAGCAATTTATGTTGGTCGTTGATATTTAATGTTCTTCGAATGGTTTTTTAATCAGGGTCTTTCTTTACTCGTACATGATGCTAATACGTAGTGTTGCATGTGAGTATTTTCTTTTTATTTTGTTTGAAACACTCTATGTTAGTGAAGCTTGAAGCATGAATTCTAGGGATGTGTCTGCTTTTGAGTTGTGACTAGGATGGTAGACTATGTTAACAAATATACCCTTCAATTATGTGACTTATTTTTAGTTTTTTCTAAAAGAATGCTCCCTCTTTAAATTTGAGAATAATTTATGTGTAAGTTTTTATTTTTTCTTTGATGGCAAGCTTTTCCAGCCACACATCCTTCAATTGTTTTGTACCTACAATAATGTTATGGCGTGTCTAATAACACAAGTTTCAAAAGTTACCTTATTCTTAACCGTTTTTTCACTATTTTGATTATTTACTTTGTATGTTTCCACTCATTTTGCATGAAAAATGATGTTCACGCTTTTGTACGCAATAATAACATGATTATTCTTTGACTCGAACAACCTATTAAACTCTCTACCCAAGAGTCAATGGTTTGCCAAATGGCATATACATCTTTTAAATTTAAATACATAAGTATGATTGTCTATTTGGGTCATGGACCATTTTTAGACTCAAAGTGGTCTTTTAATGGGCCCAACAAGTCTTGAGTGTTGGGTCATCTAAGTCTTGGGTGTTGGGTCATCTTAGGAAAATGGACTAAATTAAGGGATTTAATTTAACTCTACGCTAGTTGACGAAGAGTGGGTTTTATTTGAAGTTGACTGGTCACTAAAGTAGACAACTTGGATTGGGGTAGTTAGCGACCATTACCATCCAGTGACCAACTACATTCACCGAGGTACAAGAGAAACAGTTTGGTTAACGTTCGACTCAAGACCATATAATCTTCCTTTAAGTGAAAAATAAAAAAATTCATTTGACAGAGTAAATGATATGCATGCAATGACATCTAATATCACAATTTAAACAAATAAGACATATATGAGGCAAAATAATTCAACAAGTATTAACAAATAGTAAAAAAGTTTTGATTCATTATGGTTAGAACTAATTAAATCCCTATGAAAGTCGTCATTTCTAATAAGTAAAAAAAAATTATTTTCAAAAATTTATTTAACTTTTTAAAGAATAATCAATTTTAAAAGAGAGCCGCCACTTAATTGTTTCTTAAGAAATTAAGAAAAACATAATAGTTCTCAAAAGATTCAAAGAGACAATCATTTGAGGAAACCAAAGGGGCTTGGCATTAAATTTACACTTCAAGAAAGTGTTAAGACACTTGAAGTGTCCGCTTACACGTGGTTGACCTACGACATGACCAAAACATTTTGACTAACTCTAAAAAAATACTTAAAGTATATAATGACAAATAAAAATCACTTGAAAATAAAATAACTTTAAGCACTTAAAACAATTTTGCAATTTATAAAAAATGTAAAATCTTATTACAAAATGATCGAGTAAAGAGATGGTTAGATCATTTAAATTATAACAAAGATGGGTAATCGTCAATGGAATTTTATGAAGATAACTAAGATACGAGTTAGAGTTAAAATAAAATAAATATAATTACGATCATATAATAAAGAGAGGGAAGAAGAATTGGGATCTTTTGGGCCTACTTGTGCACAAAAACATTGGGCCCAAAAACTACTGATTTTCTAGGATTTGACCCAATTTTAATTTTTGTATACCGATCATATACTATCCATATATCATTGTGTATAAGTCAGTTTTTAACTCATGAGACCTCCAAATTAGCTTCAGCCCTATGTTCAATTTCTTATTTTTTAAATGATGAAATTGACTTGATAATGGATCTATAACTCAACGAAATGCAAGAATTAGGTTCCATTGGACTTAACCAATATCACATTTAAACAAAGTAAAAGAAAAGAACTAATAGAATATATGGGATATAACATTCAAGTCCATGAGCAAGCAATTTATTACTACCAGTAAATAAGGGAAGATGAAATAGCAACTTAACTTACTCTTAAAAAAGGATAGCAACACATGTGAAGAATATATCAATTAATCTAACCACTACCAAGACAAGACAATCTATTTCTTTTTTATGCAATAAAACACAATCCATTAGATGTAACGCAAGATGCACATCAACCGTAACCTAGAGCTTTTGAAAACATGAGAAAATAAGGATAATAAATGGCGAAGATGCACCCTCACATATTATAAATGAATTTAGATTAAATGGTACACTAAAAAGGCTAAAAATTAATTTGAATTTAAGCACAAATATTTAATTCAAACATCAAACTCAAATGAAATAGAAGAAAACTTGCTCACAAGCTACTAAACTTACACTTGAACGGATCAAATGTTCACCAAGCTAGACCCGTCAGATGTATATAAAAAGAATTTAAACTAAACTTGAGCATAAATAAAGTGATATATGAATAATCAAATTAAGACTTTAATGACTATATGCAGATATGAAAACTCAATAAATAATCTGATCGCAAAAGAATGTGACAAAGTAACGACAAAAGATTCAATTCAACCAAACAGAATTCTCAGGAACCAGACTTAACAGAAAAAAAAAAGATAAAATCAAGAATCAAGCATTAACTAAAGACTAAAGATTTAACTAAAAATGAGAATATGATAGGAGAAAGTAAGGAAGACCAAATAAAATGTACCTCAAAACATAGTACTCTAGCAGCAAATAATGGATACAACATTCTTAATTTTAAATTCATATTAAAAGGCACGACAAGACATAAATCAACACATGAATTTTCAAAGAAAATAGTCGACGTATAGTAACAAAACAACAAACATGATTGTATTGAATGTTTAAACCAATAAGATTAAATCTTTCGTGGAGAATTAAGTTAGGTTGTGTATTGTAATGGGTCGGCTTTGGATGGATATTGGATTGGGTGAGAATTGTTGGGTTATTGAGGCAAACAAGTCTTGAAAAAGAAGCCAAGAATGTAGTTAATTTAACTTATGAAAAATAATCATGTGAATTGCTATTTCGATCAAACTGAGGCAATTAGTTGAATTCGGTCAAAACCTAAAAATGAATTGTTATGAATCAATTAATGAGATTCTTAATGTTAACAATAAAACAATTAACATAATGATAAATTAGTTAATTCAATATATAGACAATAACTTAAACTAAACTAATAAGCCAAATACTTAATTAAACAAAATCCTTTTGAGACGATTTTGAATATTCATTAAAATACTCTAATTACATACATAAATATATAAAACATACTTATTACTTAAAAATTATAATTTAAAAAAAGGGACAAATTTATTCAAGCTAATATACAATCTATTTGAATTTTATAAAATTAATTATTTTAAATTGTTTGAAATTGATAAAGCTTGATGATTAATTTATATCGTGGAGGGAAAAAATTGGGTGTCAACATAGTCCATGGGAATTAAGGACCGTTGATCATATACGTAGGATCAATCCAACAATTATTTTAAGAATATTTCATTATTTTCCTATGTGCTTAAAACCTAAGTTATATCGTTTTACTCTAATCCCTAGCCTTATATAAGTTTTCCAAGTCCTAAAACTACCCACCCTAACTTTATTCCCCTAGATTTCCAAATTCACTTCTATGTTTTCTCCAAGATCATCTCTTTAGAAGAAGGAAGAAGAAACGAGGGATTTTCAAGTTCAAGTCTCCTTTCTTCATCACTGCTTAGGTCTTTAATTAATGTATCTAGGGAGTCTATCAAGGGTGTAACACCTTGTGCATCGAGAAAGGATAAAGAAGTATAACAACCAAGTCCATGAACCCAAAATAGACCATGGACCCTTTCAGGAAGCCCTAAATTAGTTGTTTAGGGGTCCACAACAAGTTTAGTGGAGGTATCCCAACCATCTAGGGCTTCAAGGATTTTAGTCACCTTGATAGGACCCTAGATGGACCATGGTGAGTTGTATGACCCGTTTAGGGGTCTTCACAGTCACTCGTCATTTTTTAAGTTTATATAAATCCTTAAAATATGGGAATGTTTTGCGATATGAATTAAGGTCATTAAAATCCCCTAGCACGAAGTTGAGTTGAAAGCATTCTAATCACTTGAGTTTCAATAAGAGATTTTATTTGGGTCAAATCAAATTACCATATCTCTCGGTACATAATGAATTAGATGGACTTATCAAATTAGAGTACTACGATTCCTCTTTTCAACTTCACAAAGTTTACTCCATTTATAGGTTGCAGTAAAATGATGATTTTAGTAAGACCCTATCAGACAATCAAAGTTTCACAAATGACTACACGACCAATTAATTTTTTGACGGATTGTGGGGCCCTAAGCAGTCCATGAAGCTTTCCTTTAAGGGAACTTCATCAGTTTTTTGAGTTATGGTCATTTCGTTCTTTTCCCTATGTGTTTGGTACCTAAGCTATGTTATTTAAGTTCTTATTTTAACCCTAAACCACGATGTTTTACATCTAGTTAAGGGATTAGAAGGTTTTAATCAGTTCATTTACGTTCATTAATATTTCATTTCTTTGGAGTAAGGTTCTATGAGGATATTAAGCTAGGAGTTTTAAAAGTTCTTTAAATTTCATCGATTTTGCCAAAAATTGGTAAATAGATTGTAGGAACTCTGGGCATTATCTGTTCTTTGTTAAATTAATATTAGGAATAATAAGATTTAGTTAGCATGATCGTTCACACTTTTGTTAATAAACAATTTAGTTATAAAAGCATCTTATGTAGATAAACTACTCAAGCATTCAAAATGGTGGATGAAAGTGCAAGAGACTAAGTGTATATGTGTAACTCAAAGTATTTATAATTCAATGGTAAAAAAAATACCTTGTAGGACACAATCTTGGTGTTTTAATATCCAATTTTGCGTCTAATGTAGTTTCATTTTCTTGCAATCTTCGTTATAGTTTATAGATTCCCTATAACATTATAAATTAGAATTTATCTATAAGTACCAAATAGTTGTTCCCATTGTAAATTTCAAAACTTTTCCCATATTTCCTATATATTTCATCAAAACTTTATTATTGTTCTTGCGTGCTACCACATTACACCATTTAAAGGTGTATCTTAAGCATATCAACAATATGATTTTGTTGATATGATGCAATGTTTTACTACATATTTCTCATATGAGTGATTTATTTGATTTTGATTTTATTGTTGTACTGCTTAACTTGAGATAGAGAGATAGATAGAGAGAGAGATAGATAGATAGAGAGAGAGAGAGAGAGAGAGAGAAGGACGTAAGATACAATTAAGATCAAATAGAGTAGGATCATAAGCCTAGGAATGGGGAAACATATCTTGTGTCTAGGATAGACACATACCTTGTAATTAACGTAGTAATAAGAGATATAGGCGTGAGACAAATAAAAATATGTGATTAGATATTTGAGAGAATCATAGTCATAATATTGACCCCATAAATTACTAACTCGATAAATATTGCAAGATTAAAGAAGGTCGATGAGCAACATGATTACTTGATATATCATAACACTAAAAGAAGGTTCTCCCCTTGTGATTAAAAGAACTCTCAACCCTTTGAAAAATATATCAGTTATAAGAAATTGATAACTCTTTCAACAAAACACTTCTGAGTTTTATTATACCTCTATAATCATAAGTCTCAATGAGTCCAACACCTAATCATTCATACTCACTATAATGCATGTGCGATCACGTACACTCACATGTATATTGGATTGAACAAGCGTCATAGTCAAAGAATTATCAGAGTTGAGACACTTTGTTCGCCAAAGAAGTTTCACCATGAAAAGGACTCTGTAACAGGATGAATATGTTTGCTCGAAAATCATATCCATTTCTCAAGTATCAACTTGAGACATTTGCAAAATACTATATGAAAATATGATAACTCTTAAAAAAAGGAGTTAATTTTTCACATACTCAGAATTAGCAGCGAAAATGTCATAGTACAATAATTTTTGCAACAACAACTTACTAGTAAAAAAGGAAACATTTCAACATCAAACACAAGACACACAATTGTTATTCCTAGAACAAAAGAAAACTCTTTTTAGAGTTGCCAACAAATGGTGATTCCATCACCTATAGGGACTTGGGAAATTTTAACATGAGTATCCGAAGCTAAAAATTTGTTAAATTCAATGATGTGTTGCCTATTTGGCTTCATTGTTTCCTTAACACACTCCTCTGGCATAGCAACTGTCCCAAACCATAGTGTATTGTCATATACTATAATACCTCCCACTTTCACCAATTCTAACAGTCTCTCATGGTACTTTTGATAGCTAACTCTGTCTGTGTCAATGAAAGCAAAATCGAAAATTCCTCTATTTTCATTATGCAATAGAATAAGTAGTTTCATTTAATCAAGTAATTGGATGCAAAAGATTTTCAAGTAACTTTACTTTTACTTACCTCATTCAAGAGTTCATCAAGGGCTGATAATGCCGAGGACTTAATAAAATTAATTTTATGCTCAATGTAAGCCTTTTTAATAATTGGCAATTCCATCTCGTATGCATCTCGATCAAGGTCTATAGCTATAATCTGCATAATATTTGCACACATAGATCAATGATGTTCTACACATGAATTTGAGAATATATTATACATTAAACCAATTTTAGTTGTATAAAATTGTGATACACTAGCCTTGCAATCATCAGGAATTGTAAGGGCTGTAAGGACTAAGGGATATCCAGTGAACACTCCAATTTCAATCGTCTTTTTGGGATTTGTTAGTTTCAACAACAATGCAATTAGTTGACCAGCTTCTGGTGCAGTTTCTATTAAACACCTGTAAAAATATAATTCTAGCTAAGCTGATTGACTTTTTAAAACACATTATTGTCGGTGTATATACATTTTATTATTAAAACAAAATATTAAGTGCATAAGTTAACGTGTATAAATTGTGATAGAAGATGACTATTGATTTTTTTAAATTATATGATCATTAGTTTCTTGTAACTCATGTGACATCTACTACCCACATTATTAGCCCTCATTCTACCCATTGATTAAACTAACATCAAACCCAACTTCTCCAACCCAACCCATTTAAGATTTGGGTTAGTTATTGATTCACAATTTGTTAGCTTAATCCATTTAAAAATTAGATTTATATGTAATCCAAATTGATTTTTGAGAAATTTTATCAAAATATTTTCAATTTTTTTTTTCATTTTATATGATATATATAGTTATTATAAAGAAAAAAAAATTAGGTACAAAAATTTTGTAAATAACAAAATAAAGTTATTAAAATTAGTAAAAAATGGACGGATGAGTTATGACCTATTACTTATAACTTGTAACCTAATCAGTTTTCAGCCAACCTATTTTAACCAAAACAAATTTTAACGGGACTAAATCTTTACCCGTATATTGTATTGACCCATTTTTATCGGCCCAACTACCGCCCTACTAAATACTACTCCTTCTGTTTAAAAGCAATGACCTAGTTTAACTTGGAACTGAAATTAAAAAAAAAGAAAAAAAAAACTTCTTAATCTTATGTTCTAAATTATAGTTATGACATATGTTTATAAATACTCTTTAATCTTGTAACCTTAAACATGTCATATTAAAAATTGTAGTTAAAATAGTATTAAAAAAGGAAAGATATCATTCTTTGTAAAGCAGACTAAAAAAATTAAGGCATTCTTCATATTACTCCTTTTCTTAGTAAAATTTTTTAAAAAAAAAATAAAAAATGATGAGTCAATGGAAAGCATGAGGTGTTATGTTGAGTTGGAAAATGAAGATTTACTGAAGTCACGTGAAAAATGTATTGGCCTATGTAATTTATTTTCAGACAAGGTTTAGCAATTTAGGTTTTTGATTTAATTAAAAATAGTTTGAGGGTTTACACACAAAAAAAATGTTGTATGGTGATGGGTGAAAGTAAAATATTTTTATTTTGCAAAATTGATGTTTATGGGTAAAACGAGATTGACAAGTATAAATTAATAATAAAATATTACCTTGGATGATTTGAAGTTATAAGTCTAATCTCCTTGAGAAACTCTGGCTCTCGCGGGTACACAAAAGTCTGCAGCATATACTTGCAGAAGATAAAACATATAAGAATGATAAATTTAACTAAAAAAATACACAAAAGAACGAATAAAAATAAGGTGGAAAATGTATGATTGAGGTTTAAATGAAATTGAATTTTGTACCTCACGCAATTCTGGACTATGCAACAACCCTTTGGAAATTGAGTTGGAGAGCGACACCATTTCTTTTACAACAACACTTGATATTTTTCTTTAGAAAATAGAAAGGATATGTTTTTCTTTCAATAAAATAGAGTAGAAGCTGCAAAACCAAGAATCACAAGTTATATTAGCAATTGTTTCAAATAATTATATTTTTTTCTCTCGATATCTCCTAAGTTTTGATCGAGCTTTATCTTCCATTCAAACTTTTATTATTACTGAGACAAAGAGACAAAGTTTGTTTCAGTTTTTTTTGTTTTCTAATTGCACGTGTTAGACATGAACAGTGATAAATTATAATCTTCTTTACTTTTCTTTTTTGAAAGATAAATATGCATATAAAACAAACTAAGGATTTATTTTTTTTATTTCATGTTCAAACAATTGACCGTCTAGATTTATATATAAATTGCTACTCTCTCTGTTTCAAAAAGGATAACTTAGTTTGACTTTGAACGGAATTTAAGAAAAAAATAGAATTTTTAATCTTGTAATTCTAAATTAATGTCATGTCAAATGTATCAAAATGTTTTTTAATCTTGTGGTCTTAAACATGTCGCGCGGAAAGTTAAAGTGCTACCGAAAAAGGAAATGGATCATTCTTTTTTAAACAAACCAAAAAAGAAATAGGAACATTATTTTTGAAACGAAGAAAGTATCTTTTATTAGTTTAATAGAACATATATATCTCTTTTTAGCACACTTTATATAGACAATCATTAATAATGATAAAAATTAAAATGATTATTAATTAAAGTAAAATATTGAAATAATAATATTTCTCTAAAAAATATGAAATAAAATATAAAATATTTTTCTTACCCCACTCCACGATTTTCTCTAACGGTAAACCCTCTCCCTTCGTTCCAACCTTTTTGCTTTTTCAAAAAAATTCTTTCATAAACTTTTTTTTATAAGTTTTTTTTTAAAAAAATTCACTTAATCTCTCCATTATAATTTAGTTTTTTTTTTTAAAAAAAAAAAGATTATGCTGCACCGCAAATAACCCTCTGCTTCCAAATTTAGTTAATTATTGGTGGATTCCTAAAGTTTTAAGCAAAATTACAGAGATTGTTGGTAAACATATTAAAAATGCAAGTGTCTTTTTGGCTAATGATATTTTATTTACTTTTCTAAATACTTTTACTCTTTTAACTTTAATATTTTGTTTAATTTAAAAAAGTTAGTTAGTCTTAAAATTAAAAAAATATTATAGTTCTTTTAATTTTTTGATCAAATTTTCTAATAATTTAGAACATTAAATATTTCTTCAATTTTTGATGACATATATTTGACCGCAATGGCAATAACAATAGCCAATTAACTCTCCTAGAATTTGCATCTGGCATTGCCATTAATGGCATCCCTTATTGGCATTATAATTGTCCATAAATTTGACAAATACTAATATTAAGAACTATTGTGCTTCTTCGAGATTACAATAAATAAAATATTACTATTACTATCTTACTGTTAACAACAAAAGGAAAAAATTAAACCATATCATTTCTAACATTAATCATGTTTTGAGTCTAGCAATCAATTTATCAAATATGTATTAATATAAAACAATTAACTTATAATAACAATATATTTTGAATTCTTGAATATAACAAAATCTTTCATATATCAGATCTCTAAAGATCATAAAGTAGGATAGAGATGAAAAATAAGTATGTTTAGTATCACTATTGATATTCAAAAAGATCATGGATACCTTATTTACAAATGAAGCGAGTTCAAATCAATCATTTTTATATCTCCAATGCTTTAATTGATTATCTTCAACAACTTGTATGCCTTCTGTTTTATTCTTAAACGTGTTAGGCTCTAGGAGTGAGTAATTACAATGTTCTTTTATTTTCTATTTTTTTATAGGTTAACAGGGGTAAGAATAATTTTTTTTTCAGATAAGAAAATCAAAATCATGTTTAGAGCTTCGATAAAAGAAAAAAGAAGAAGAAAAGGGAGAAAAATCAAGGATTCGCCAAGAACGCCAAGGTTTAACTTGCGGATATCTTCGGGGGTGATTCATTTAAAGGTATGTGAGAAATGTTGGGTTAGTTTACCCACACATGAATCTTACTTCAATCGTTTGATTTTCGAATTGTTTTAATGAGAATATTGAATTTCTTGAAAAATATGGTTATGTTCTTGATTGTTGAGTTGTTGTTTGCCTATTGTTGCATCAATTCGTCATTCCGGGTCGATTTCGATCTATTGTGTATTGTAGATACTAATAAAACGAAGGATTTGGAATTTGAACTATGGAGGTTTAGGTGATTTAGGATCACAAAATGAGAGAAGAAAAACCGTTCAGACGCATCTAGGTACCACCTCGCGCGGTGCGCCCCATCTATGCAAAAGGGCCTGGGGCGCCCGTACAGTGCACCAGAATGGTGCCTCATACCAAATGGTCTGGCGCGGCTCCCCTAACGCGCCCAAATCGGCGTTTAGCTGCCTATTTTTCCTATTTTATTCCAATTAAGACCTTTTAAGGTGTTTTAACACCTTCTAATAATTCTAACTTCTCTAAATGACTTCTAATTACATAGAAATCAAGCTCAAAAACTAATTTATTTCTTGAATCCATAACTTCAAATTCATGGGAAAGTTAGAGCCAAGTTAAGAAAATTCTTGAAGTGCATTCATGAAGTCTTTTGCAAATGCATTAACTTTTTTTTACACTTAAAGGTCAGTTTAATCAAGGACTAAAAGATAAGAAAGTGAAATTCATTTCAAGTTTTCATAAGTCTTTAAAAACGCTGAAGTGACGTTTTAAGACTTAAGATCGAGTTCAGTTCAAAGTAAAGTGAAGTATTCCTTCAAAGAAGGATATAGGAACAAAGTAGTCCCAAAAGAACTTAAAATGTTTTCACAGTTGAAAAGAAGAGAAACAGAGATTTTCAAAGAGTCTTTGGCATAGTTTTCAGTTAATAAGAAATATCATTCTAAATGAACCAAGCAGAAGAATTGTTATTTCAAAGATAGTCTTTGAGCTAAGTATTTTGAGCACTAATCTCAAATCACTAAATCAATATGTTTTTAAAACATAAGAGCTAGTATATTTTGGGAGTAGAATTGAGCACCAATATGGGGGAGAGTTCAGACAGCTCACAGCCTCATAAACCATGTAGCCACCATGGGTAGAAGAGGGTCATATTCTTTAGAAGAAACCTTTTCACAGTAGTCTAGTTGTTCCGTTAGGCAATCAAATCTTATACCTTTGGTAGGGTATACGATGCCCTATCGGAGTGAGGTAGATTGTTGTAACATTATTGTAGCTCTTAAGAGATGGTTTTCGATTAGAGAAACTCCCACAGAAGTTAAATGTATTTATATATATACACATCAATTGTTTTTTATTCTCACAAACATCTCAGACTTATTTGTATCCTTGAATACATTCAGAACCTACAACATGTTTTCAAAAAAATTTCTTAATATTACACATGCTTTTAAATTGGCTTATATTGAAATGAGTTAGTATTATTAAGTCATATTTTTCTTGAGTTGAGCAGACCAAGGTAAGTGTTCGTTCTTACTCCTTTTCAAACTTAAGATAGTTTAACATTTAAACTCGCATACTCGTACATTCAATGTATAGATATCAATTGGCCTGCATCATATAATGTTGTAGACGCAGGTAACCAGGATCAACATCATCCATCACATCGTTGATCCAGCAAAGTGTTAGTGGTGAGCCTCCTTGAATTCTGAAGGACACATTTATCACTTTCTGTCTTTCCTTTTTTTATAGGATGTTGTGGGGTCTGTCCCAATATGCATATCAGTTTTAGAAGGCTTCATAAATAGACAGGTAGTAGTTCATTAGTCTTACGGTATTATTCTTATGTTAAAGACTTGGTTGCCACTTTGGCCACGTTGAATGATTAAATCATTAAAACATTCCAATTATCTTATTATTCAGTTTAATTCAATTCTTTGATGATTATAATATTGCCTTTTTTCTCTTGATGAGTTTAGTAAGTCATGTCAAGGGTCTACTCAATGCCATTAATGGTCATTGATTGTGGACCACGTCCAGGGTGTAGGCTCGGGCGTGACACAAACGATTTGAAATAAAAATACAAAAAAAAGAAATAATACATATAATTTGCATGTTTTGTCCCTCTTTTATGATATTTAAATAATATATGTGTTTAATATAATTATGTAGATAATGAATGTATTTTATGAATATTCAAAAATTATCTCAAAATATTTATATTTTAAATACTTCATTAGTGATGGTTGTATTTATGAATTAATAATTTATGAAATTTAAAATATTTTCAAATTATTTTCAAATAAATTTTATCAATTTAAATAATAAATATATATATTTTTACATTCCCGTTATATTATAAATATTTGAAAAATCATAACAAAGAATTTTACACTTTAGTTAAATATTTTATTAATTTACTGTAAGCTATATTTATAATTTGGAGTTATTAGCTTATAATTGAATTATTTATTTTATTTTTGTTACGCTTAAGAAGCTCGTTAGTTGATTAAACTAATTCATTTTACTTAATTTTTAGTAAATTTTGTTACTTAAATTCATATTGGCTATATTTCTTAATTTCAATTGGCTTTAATTGAAATTCAAATGGTCATTTTCCATTTATTCTATCCCCCACATTGACTCAATTTTGAGACCAAACTTTTGGGCTTTTTTACAAATTTCCATCAGCCCAAAGCCCCAAACATACATAATCTCATCCCAATTCCAATTTCATGATTGCCCAGCCCAAACACATTCCAATACAACAACAATCTGCAGCTGCGTATAAGACCAATATGCTACTCTGCGTCTTCTTCTCCTTTATGCGACAGTCAAAAGTAAAATTCAGCGAGCAAATCATTCTACAAACCCATAATCACATGCGAAGAAACCAGTACCCTCATCCAACTATCCTACAGAACCCATAACCCTAGCAACCTAATCGATCAAATCATTGTTCCGTTTTCCCCTTTTTTAATAGATCTTAAAATCCCTTTCACTGTTGGCCTTGGAAAGGGGGAAAGAAGTTCAAAATTATTCCAATTGATTTCCCCCCTAAACCAGCTCTTCTTCCCTATCAATAGCCTTCTACCCTCAGTGATAAAGACAGAGATATTGAAATTCCATTTTGATGGCTTTTGAGTTTGATTTTTGAAGCAATAATTGTTTTACACTTGACATTCTAAAACGATTCTCTAATCTTAAATTCTGAGAAATTCGTCACTTAGATTCTGCTTCGGGATTCTTAGTTTGTGTTTGTATTTGAATTGAGGTGTGGAAATTGCTACTTTCAAGCTCGTCGTCCCAATGGATTCTCCAAAAAAGGTATACTTCTTCATCTTATTTATGTTCTTTACTATTTTGACCGTAATTTGATATTTGGTATAGTTGATTCAATTTTACACCTCTTTTGTTGGTTTAGGTCTTGATCTTCTATTATTAGTACGAGAGTTTTGCCAGTCTTTGTTTGTCTTTTCATTAGTTCCAAATAGGAAATGAATTTCTCGTTCTCATTGAGATAATAGCATTTGGTTTCCAAGCATGACAATATATATTGAATTTTGGAAATTTGGTATCAAGCTATTACTACTCTTATTGTGTTGATTCTCATAGCCTTTTAGTGATCTGTTTTTTTTCTTTCTTTTTTTCTTCAAAATGCTTTATTTAATTTAGTCCTTCCTTGCTTATCATAACTCCACTATAGACTTGGTTTAAATGCTTTTTATATTAAAATCTGATTAGAGAGTGATAATTTGTTATAATACTAAGGTTTTTTACTTTGATTGTCTTGTTGCCTTACGTTTATGATATTTTTTTTGCATGAAATGTCATGTCTCGACGTAGATCCATGGTTTGTATACTGTATTATTGATGCTTGATAATATGATTTTATCATTCGGGATAGGCATGTGAAGGTAACCTTTCAGGATCCTACGTTAAATCTAATTCTTTAGTTGTCATGTTGGTGATCACTATGGTAAAATATTGAAATCAATGTGTGATAGTTTCCAAAGCCACTAAATTTGTTTTATTCCTTTGTTAATTACTACATAGTTCTAAAGTGTTGATTTTTGTTTAAATGGACTACATAGTTCTAAAGTGTTGATTTTTGTTTAAATGGTCCTTATGTCATGATAGGTCGTTATGAAGATATCTTTTGATTGACTTTTTTATTCATTATGAGAATTATATATTGGTCATGAAATTTTCTCGATTCTTATATGCTTTAAGTTATAATTTTACTTGCCTTATGATTAATTCTAAAATGTCAAGACTGTAGCTCTTTGATAGTAATGTGTTTGTTGGTTAAATTGTGGTGAAAGACATATTGTTAAATAATTATCCTTAAACCTTATAACCTAGTTTATTAAGGAATTTTCTCATTTACTTAGCTCTCCTCGAGTCACTTGAACTCCTTCTTTCACATTTTTTCCATCGAGTCTTCCCCCTCCCTGTATATTCCAATCTTGTTACGAGCTCCAACATGTTGCTGGAAATTAGTTTAAAAGACCAAGGAATGGGTTGTATATATGTTGTATACAATGTTTATACACTGATATACAGGTCAAGGTGCTGAAATATTGCTCCAAACTGTGGATATACAAGTTGAAGACAAAAATACAAGTCTCACTGTGTAAAAACAGAGTTATATACATTGATATACTGATAGTATACGATCTGTATACGAAAATCAGAAACAAGCCAAAAGCCCCAAAAAAATTCAAGCAACTTTATATGGAAGTTGGATCAAAGCCCATCTGATATTTGCGCAGCCTTTATAATAGTGTAGGACAAATAAATGGGGCAAAAACCCAAGATTAGAAAGGCCCAAATCTTCCTCCCTCACTCTCTCTATTTGTATTTATTAATTTGTCTTACCTTACTAATTTATTAGCTATTTAACTTTAGGGTTATCGTAATTAAATTTCTCAAAAGATGATAGATGTCCTTTTATGTTGGTACATTTTAACTCCTTTTTTTTCAATCAACTCTCATACATTAATTTAATATTTTAGTCAAATAAAATAATTAATTAGAAATAGTTCCATGCTTAAAATAACTAATTTAGTTCGAATTATCAATTAAAATAATTCAAAAAAAATTAATTCTAGTTAATATAGTTTTGTTTAAGTCTTAATCATTGCAATTTATTCAATTATTTTAATTTATATCTTCTTTTCTTAAAAATTAATAAGTATTCCTTGTTTATCTATTTTTTCAAGTAAAGACATTTTCCTAAATATAGTCAAAATAGTTATCTACGTCGTAGGACAATCGCAAGTTAGCGGATGCTTTAAATGCCTTAATAATCTTTTTGAATTGTAAATAAGAACCTCTTACCCATTTTTTAAATTTATAAGACTTATTTTGTTAGAGTTTTTTTTTTTATTAAGTTTTCTTAATTTCTTTAATAAATTATGTGGCAACTCTTTTCTAAGTAATTTTTCTCAAATAGTATTATACTTGAAACATTACAAAAACACTTCAAGTGTCTTAACACTTTCTTGAAGTGTAAATTGAATGCCAAGCCCCTTTGGTACCTTCAAATGATTTTGTCTCTTTGAATCTTTTGAGAACTATTAAGTTTTTCTTAATTTCTTAGAAAAAAATTAAGTGGCGACTCTCTTTTAAAATTCATTATTCTTTAAAATGTTAATAAATTTTTGAAAAATAAGTTTTTTTTTACATATTACAAAATGACGACTTTGATGGGGATTTAATTAGTTCTAACCATAATGAATCAAATCTTTTTGACTATTTGTGAATACTTGTTGAATTATTTTGCCTTATATACGTCTTATTTGTTTAAATTGTGATATTAACTGTCATTGCATGAATGTCATTTACTCTGTCAAATGAATTTTTTTATTTTTTAGTTAAAGGAAGATTATATGGGCTTCAGTCGTTCATTAACAAAATTGTTTCTCTGGTACCTCGGTGAATGTAGTTGGTCAGTGGATGGTAATGGTCGCTAACTACCCCAATCCAAGTTGTCTACTTTAGTTACCGGTCTACTTCCAATAAATCCCAATCTTCGTCAACAAGCCTAGAGTGAAATTAAATCCCTTAATTTAGTGCATTTGCCTATGATGACCCAACACCCAAGACTTAGATGACCCAACACTCAAGGCTTGTTGGGCAAATTAAAAGACCACCTTGAGTCTAAAAATGGTCCATGACCCAAATAGACACTGATACTTGTGTATTTAAATTGAAAATATGTATATGCCATTTGTCAAACCATTGACTCTTGGGTAGAGAGTTAAATAGTTTGTTCGAGTCAGAGAAAAATCAACTTATTATTGCATACAAAAGCGTGAACATCAATTTTCATGCCAAATGAGTGGAAAGATACAAAGTAAATAATCAAAATAGAGAAAAATGGTTAAGAATAAGGTAACTTTTGAAACTAGTGCTACTAGACACGCCATAACATTTTTGTAGGTACAAAACAATTGAAGTATGTGTGGCTGTAAAAGCTTGCCATCAAAGAAAAAAAAAGTTACACATGAATTGTTCTCAAATTTAAAGAAGGAGCATTCTTTTGGAAGAAACTAAAAATAGGTCACATAGTTGAAGGGTGTATTTGTTAACATAGTCTACCATCCTAGTCACAACTCAAAAGCAGACACATCCCTAGAATTCATGCTTCAAGCTTCACTAACATAGAGTGTTTCAAACAACAAAAAAGAAACTACTCACATGCAACACTACGTATTAAAGCATAATGTGCGAGTAAATCAAGACCCTAATTAAAAAACCATTCGAAGAACATTAAATATCAACGACCAACTTAAATTGCTAAATCTGATAAGCATCGCAATTCTCTTTCTGACAAGCAGAGATATATGTTTGAAGTCTCCCAAGTTATATAGAGAGATATATATAAAAGAAAAATAAAAAAGTTAAAATACAAACACGGGAAGGTCCACATAATATCGACTGAACATGAAGTATTAAGACAGTAAAAAAGTTGTAATATTACTGTGAAGCTATACTCAAGCCTCCTCACTTAAAGAAGACGGAATCTGCACATTATAGCAAGATAATTCCCAAATAAAATTTCACATGCTAAACAAGTAGTTGTTTGAACATGTTTTACTTCATTAAAAGACACAAAATATCCCGAGCCTTTTAACAATATCACTACAATAACTTCTTTTATAAAAGTTGAACTTATCAATGAGAAAACATCAAATTTTATCCGAACAAAATTAAACACTAAAAGAACCTCATCTCAGCCACGACTTCCTGAATAATAGACTTCAACAAGTCATCACCACCACCAACAGATTGTAACAGTGTCATGAAATTTTTTCCGTACTTTGCCTTCGTGTAAAAAGATTGTATTAGGAATCGAGAGAAAAATAAAGATCTTGAAATCAGATTCACCACCTATATATAGTAAATCCTTGAATAATCAAAGTTAAAAAGGAAAATACAAACTTATATGATTAAAGCTATACAAACTTTGGAACTCCATCTGTTTTAGTGGGGGGAGTGAACTCTATATCTTTATCCTAATCAATGCACTATGAGCATGAACACCACTATTCAGTCGACTTGTATTTGCAATTGATTGTTTCCTTCTCTTGTTACATTTAAAATTAATTGAAAGTAATGAATAACGAAAAGGAGCAATACTTACGTGACATATGAAAATCAGATTTATAATTGACTATAAACAAGAGCAGATTTTGGTAGTTCATATTTCCATACTACATGCAACTTTGGATTGATTAAGTCATCAACTCCTGTATCAAAATTCACACTTGATGGAAACAATTGTTGAAATCCTTACTAAAGCTTCTCATGCTTTACCAATATAACTCGATATAACATGATACGATTTTCATCATTTTCATCTATCTTGCACATTATTTCACTACACACACAACCAATAACAAGTACCAAAAAGGAACAAATGAGTTAGGAAAGAGGAAGAGGGAAAGTAAGGAAAACAAAGTGGTAAGGGAAGCAGGTTCCTCATTTTCTGTCTTTCTCTTTCCTAACTCGTTTATTCCTTTTTGGTACTTGTTATTGGTTGTGTTGTAGTTAAATAATGTGCAAGATAGATGAAAATAAATAAAATCGTATCATGTTATATCGAGTTATATTGGGAAGGCATAAGAAAAATTAGTTAGGATTTCAATAATTGTTTCCGTCAAGTGTGAATTTTGATACTGGAGTTGATGACTTAATCAATCTAAAGTTGCATGTGGTATAGCAATATGAACACCCAAAATCTACTCTTGTTTATAGTCAATCATAAATCTATTTTTCATATGTAAGGTAAGTATTGCTCCTTTCCGTTATTCATTCCTTTCAATAACTTTTAAATATCACAAGATAAAGAAACAATCAAGTGGAAATACAGGTCGAGTGAATGGTGGTGTTCATGCTCATTGTGCATTGATTCAGATAAAGCTATAGAGTTCACTCCCCCACCAAAACAGATGGAGTTCCAAAGTTTGTATAGCTCCAATCATATAAGTTTGTATTTCCCTTTTTAACTTTGATTATTCAAGGATTTACTATATATAGGTGGTGAATCTGATTTCAAGACCATTATTTTTATCTCGATTCCTAATACAATCTTTTCTCACGAAAGCAAAGTAGGGAATAAATTTCATGAGACAGTTACAATCTGTTGGTGGTGGTGATGACTTGTTGAAGTCTATTATTCAGGAAGTCCTTGCCGAGATGAGGTTCTTTTAGTGTCTAATTTTGTTCGGATGAAATTTTATGTTTTCTCATTGATAAGTTCAACTAGTATAAAAGAAGTTATTGTAGTGATATTATAAAAAGGCTCAGGATATTTTGTGTCTTTTAATGAAGTAAAACATGTCCAAACAACTACTCTTTTAGCATGTGAAATTTTATTTGGGAATCATCTAGCTATAATGTGCAGATTCCATCTTATTTAAGTGAGGAGGCTTGAGAATAGCTTCACAGTAATATTACAACTTTTTTCTTGTCTTCATTTTTCATGTTCATTCCATATTATGTGGACCTTCCCGTGTTTGGATTTTAACCTTTTTATTTTTCTTTTATATATATCTCTCTATATAACTTGGGAGACTTCAAACATGTATCTCTTCTTGTCAGAAAGAGAATCACGATACTTATAAGATTTAGCAATTTCAGTTGGTCGTTTATCTTTAATGTTCTTCGAATGGTTTTTTAACCAGGGTCTTGATTTACTCGTAGATTATGCTAATATGTAGTGTTGTATGTGAGTTGTTTCTTTTTTTGTTGTTTGAAACACTCTATGTTAGTGAAGCTTGAAGCATGAATTCTAGGGATGTGTCTGCTATTAAGTTGTGACTAGGATGGTAGATTATGTTAACAAATACACCCTTCAACTATGTGACCTATTATTAGTTTTTTTCCCAAAAGAATGCTCCCTCTTTAAATTTGAGAACAATTTATGCGTAACTTTTTATTTTTTCTTTGATGGCAAGCTTTTAAAGCCACACATACTTCAATTGTTTTGTACCTACAAAAATGTTATGGCGTGTCTAATAGCACAAGTTTCAAAAGTTACTTATTCTTAACCATTTTTCTCTATTTTGATTATTTACTTTGTATCTTTCCACTCATTTGGCATAAAAATTGATGTCTACGCTTTTGTATGCAATAATAAGTTGATTCTTCGTTGACTCGAACAAACTATTTAACTCTCTACCCACGAGTCAATGGTTTGACAAATGGCATATACATCTTTTCAATTTAAATACATTAGTATAAATGTCTATTTAGGTCATGGACCATTTTTACACTCAAAGTTGTCTTTTAATTTGCCCAACAAGCCTTGAGTGTTGGGTCATCTACGTCTTGGGTGTTGGTTCATCATAGGAAAATGCACTATATTAAGGGATTTTATATCACTCTACGCTTGTTGACGAATATTGGGATTTATTTGAAGTGGACCAGTGACTATTGTAGACAACTTGGATTGGGGTAGTTAGCGACCATTACCATCCAGTGACCAACTACAGTCACCGAGGTACCAGAGAAACAGTTTTGTTAACGAACGACCCAAGCCCATATAATCTTCCTTTAAGTGAAAAAAAATTATTTGACAGAGTAAATGATATGCATGCAATGACAGTTAATATCACAATTTAAACAAATAAGACATATATAAGGCAAAATAATTCAACAAGTATTAACAAATATTCAAAAAGATTTGATTCATTATGGTTTGAATAAATTAAATCTCCATCAAAGTCGTCAGTTCTAATATGTCAAAAAAAACTTATTTTCAAAAATTTATTTAACTTTTTAAAGAACAATTAATTTTGAAAGAGAGTCGCCACTGAATTGTTTTCTAAGAAATTAAGAAAAACTTAATAGTTCTCAAAAGATTCAAAGAGACAATCATTTGAAGGTACCAAAGGGGCTTGGCATTCAATTTACACTTCAAGAAAGTGTTAACACACTCGAAGTGTCCGCTTACACGTGGTTGACCTACGACTTGACCAAAACATTTTGACTATCTCTAAAAAGACACTTAAAGTATATAAAGACAAATAAAAATCACATTATATAAATTAACTTAAACCACTTAAAGCAATTTTGCAATTTATAAAAAATGTAAAATCTTATTACAAAATGATCGAGTAAAGAGATAGTTAGATCATTTAAATTATAATAAAGATGGGTAATCTTCAAGGGAATTTTATGAAGATAATTAACATAAGAGTTAGAGTTAAAATAAAATAAATATAATTACGATCAAATAATAAAGAGAGGGAAGACCTTTTGGGCCTACTGCTGCACAAAAACTACTGATTTTCTAGGCTTTGACCCAATTTAACTTTTTGTATACCGATCATATACTATCCATATATCATTGTATATTAGTCAGTTTTTAACTCATGAGACCTCAAAAATAGCTTCAGCCTTATATTCAATTTCCAATTTTTTAAATGATGAAGTTTACTTGATAATGGATCTATAACTCAACGAAATGCAAGAATTATTGGACTCGACCAATATCACATGTAAACAAAATAAAAGAAAAGAACTAATAGAATAAAAGGGATAGAGCATTCAAGTCTATAAGCAAGCAATTTATTACTAACAGTAAATAAGGGAAGATGAAAATAGAAGCTTAACTTACTCATAAAAAAGGATTGCAACACATGGAAAGAATATATCAATTAATCTAACCACTACCAAGACAAGACAATCTATTTCTCTGTTATGCAATAAAACACTATCCATTAGATGTAACACAAGATGCACATCAACCGTAACTTAGAGCTTTTGAAAACATGAGTAAATAAGGACAATAAATGGCGAAGATGCACCCTCACATATTATAAAGGAATACATATTAAATTGTACACTACAAAGGCTAAAAATTTATTTGAATTTAAGCACAAAAATTTAATTCAAACATCAAACTCAAATGAAAAAGAAGAAAACTTGATCACAAGCAACTAAACTTACAATTGAACGGATTAAAGGTACATCAAGCTAGACCTGTAAGATGTATATAAAAAGAATTTAAACTAATCTTGAGCATAAATAAAGTGTTATATGAATACTCAAATTAAGACTATAATGACTACATGTAGATATGAAAACTCAATAAAGGATCTGATCGCAAAAGAATGTGACAAAGTAACGACAAAAGATTCAATTCAACCAAATAGAATTCTCAGGAACCAGAATTAACAAAAAAAAAAGAGAAAATCAAGAATCAAGCATGTAAATAGATCTTTACAACTTCCAGGTTTATACTCAAGTGGCTACAAATTTCTATGAACTTAATAGGCTATCCACAAGAGATTTAGTTCATAATAGTATTAAAGAGAGAATTGAAACAAGCATTAACTATAGACTAATGATTTAACGAAAAATGAGAGTATGATAGGAGAAAGTAAGGAAGACCAAATAAAATGTACCTCAAAACATAGTACTCTAGCAGCAAACAATTGATACAACATTCTTAATTTTAAAGTCATATTAAAAGGCACGAAAAGTCATAGATCAACAAATGAAATTTCAAAGAAAATAGTTGACGGATAGTAATAAAACAACAAACAAGATTTGCTGGTTGTATTGAATGTTTAAAGGAATATTATTAAATCTTTCATGGAGAATTAAGTTGGGTTGTGTATTGTAATGGGTCGGCTTTGGATGGATATTTTGTTGGGTGAGAATTGTTGGGTTATTGAGGCAAACAGGTCTTGAAAAAGAAGCCAAGAATGTAGTTAATTTGACTTAAGAAAAATAATCATGTGAATTGCTATTTCGATCAAACTGAGGCAATTAGTTGAATTCGGTCAAATAAGCTAAAAATGAATTGATATTAATAGATTAATGAACTTCTTAATCTTAACAATAAAACAATTAACATAATAATAAATTAGTTAATTCAATATATAGACCATAACTTAAACTAAACTAATAAGCCAAATATTTAATTAAACAAAATCCTTTTGAGACGATTTCCAAATATTCATAAAAATACTGTAATTACATACATAACTATATAAAACATACATATTACTTAAAAATTATAATTAAAAAAAAGGACAAATTTATTCAAGCTAACTCTCAATCTATTTGAATTTTATAAAACTAATTATCTTAAATTGTTTGAAATTGATAAATCTTAATGATTAATTTATATCGTGGAGGGATGAAATTGGGCGTCAACATAGTCCATAGGAATTATGGACCGTAGATCATAACCGTAGGATCAAATCAACAATTATTTTAAGACTATTTGAATATTTTCCTATGTGCTTAAAACCTAAGTTATATCGTTTTGATATAATTCCTAGCCTTATATAAGTTTTTCAAGCCCTAAAACTACCCACCCTAACTTTATTCCCCTAAATTTCCAAATTCTCTTCTATGTTTTCTCCAAAATCTTCTCTTTAGACGAAGGAAGATGAACGAGAGTTGTTCAAGTTCAAGTCTCCTTTCTTCATCACTACTTCGGACTTCAATTAACGTATCTGGGGAGTCTATCAAGGGTGTAACACCTTGTGCATCGAGAAAGGATAAAGAAGTCTAACAACCAAGTACATGAACCCAAAATGGACCATGGACCCTTTCAAGAAGCCCTAAACGATTCGTTTAGAGGTCCACAACAGGTTTAGGGGAGGTATCCCAACCATCTAAGGCTTCCAGGATTTGATTCACCTGGATAGGACCCTAGATGGACTATGGTGAGTTTATGACCCGTTTAGGGGTCTTCGCAGTCACTCGTCAATTTTTAAGTTTATATCAATCCATAAAATATGGGAATGATTTTAGGTATGAATTAAGGTCACTAAAATCCCCTAGCACGAAGTTGAGTTGAAAGCTTTCTAATCAATTGAGTTTCACTATGAGATTTTATTTGAGTCAAATTCAAATTACCATATCTCTCGGTACATAATTAATTAAATGGTCCATGACCTATCAAACAAAGTACTGAGAGTCCTCTTTCTAACTTCACAATGTTTACTCCATTTAGAGTTTTGAGTAAAATGTTATGCTCGTTATAGTAAGACCCTAACGGATAGTCAAAGTTTCACAAATGATTATACGACCAATGAATTTTTTGATGGATTTTGGAGCCCTGAACAGTCTGTGAAGCTTTCCTTTAAGGGAACTTCATCTGTTTTTTGAGTTAGGGTCATTTAGTTCTTTTCCCTATGTGTTTGGTACCTAAGCTATGTTGTTTAAGTTCTTTTTTTAAGCCTAAACCGCGATGTTTTACATCTAGTTAAGGGATTATAAGGTTTTAATCAGTTCTTTTACGTTAATTAACATTTCAAGTCTTTAGAGTAAGTTTCCAAGAGGAGAATAAGCTAGGAGTTCTAAACGTTCTTTAAATTTTGTCGATTTTGCCAAAAATTTGTAAATAGATTATAGGAAATCTAGGCGTTAACCCTTCTTTGTTAAATTAATATTAGGAATAATAAGATTTACTTCGCGTGATTGTTCACACTTATATTAATAAATAATTTAGTTATAAAAGCATCTTATGTAGATAACTATTCAAGCATTGAAAATGGTTGAGTGAAAGTGCAATAGACTAAGTGTATATGTGTAACTCAAAGTATTTGTAATTCCATGGTAAAAAAAAAATCCCTTGTAGGACACAATCTTGGTGTTTTAATAATGAATTTTGCGTCTTACCTAGTTTCATTTTCTTGCAATCTTCGTTATAGTTTATAGATTCCCTACAACATTATAAATTAGAATTTAGCTATAATTACATAATAGTTTTTCACATTGTAAAGCTCAAAACCATTCCCATATTTCCTACGGATTTCATCAAAACCTTATTATTGTTCTTGCATGCTACCGCATTACACCATTTAAAGGTGTATCTTCAGCATATCAACATTATGATTGTTGTTGATATGATGCAATGTTGTACTACATATTTCTCATATGAGTGATTTACTTGATTTTGATTTTATTGTTTTACTACTTAACTTGAGAGAGAGAGAGAGAGAGAAGGACGTAAGATACAATTAAGATCAAATAGAGTAGGATCATAAGCCTAGGAATTGGGAAACATATCAACATGATCTTGAATGAATAGCTCACCCAGTAACTTGATATGCGGGAGGTTGGCTAGAGTTGAGGGAAATCAGAAGTCATAGGTACACTCGCTGCATTTCATAAAAGAAAAACAAAGAAGAAAAACAAGTAGGACTCAGTACGAGGCAACATGTACTGAGTAAGTATCATCGGTCATCCCAAAATAGTAACTAATATACAAAGAATAATAGTATGAACTCAACTATAGCACTTAACATGTGATAAGCAACAAACAACATGAACAAATGTCAATAAAAATAAAGTAACCACATATTAAGTCAACGGTATCAAGATCACACATGAGGACTCATACCTCCAAACCAAACCATTTTAGGAGTTCAGTTCTTTGAGATTGAATATCATCCATTAATTCAACATATTTTTCCTTTAATATTATCGTGTCAGAACGTGACACTCCGATCCAAAAATACCGTGTCGGAACATGACAGTCCGATCCAAGAATACCATGTCGGAACGTAACACTCCGATCCAAGAATACCGTGTCGGAACGTGACACTCCGATCCAACTATACTATTAATTTATCCTTTATTATCACCGCTTTCAATTCATTGTTATACTATTTTCATCAAGCCTTCTTTATTCAAGGATTAGAGAATATAAATTCTACGGTCTCAGGATTTCAGACCAATCACAAACCACACAACCAAATCACACAATCACACAGTCAAGTGCATAGAGAACTTCACAATATCATTCAAGGCATATCAATCACTATTAAGATTTTACTATCAAATAGCATAAACCATAACCTACCTCCACCGAAGAACCGAATTCAAGTAAGCTCCAATACTTTTCCTTTCGTCAATGCTTTCGAACCTTTCCAATCTATCACTTATATATACATAATTTGTAAGTTTAAAAGCCTATAATCACTCATGTTATTCTATGTTTAGCTTAGACCCAAAAATTCACCTAATTCTATGATCAATTTCCTAAGTTCAAATCCAAGGATAAGCCTTAATTCCTCCCATTAGCATAATTTTAATGTACTTTATATAATGTACTACACCTTATATTTAATTACGTATTAAAATATGTTAAAACTTGAACCATTACGAACTACAAAATTTTACATGTCCAATAGAATCAATGACATTCTCTTTTATACAATTCATTGTAATCTATACAACATATAATTTGTAAAACTAATTAAATCAAAACAACCTATCACTATTTGGGTATAAAACAAAAACTCATATACTAATATTCAAACCCACGTGATTGACCAGCAAGTTTCAACCCAATTTATTTTATAAAATTAACAAATAACGTCAATCCTACATTCGCCAATCACTGTAAGCTCCAATCCATTAAAATAATAATTTCCTACACTACATATTATAATCATTAACTTCTAATTCTTGGCCAAATTTCATGCCATAATTATTCCTACCCTTAATTAACAATAACTAGGAGAATTGGGTTCATGCTCTTTCAATTCAGTAGCATTCCAATTTGTTTACACATTAATGACTAATGGCTGCTTAACTTTTTCAATTAATAATTTGTACTTAAACCTATCTCGTAGCAATTTAGCATACACCTGAATATTTATAGTTTTACAAGAACTAATATATTCTTTCCACCAATCTGCATGTTACTAATTCATAAAGAAACTTACCGCTAAACGAATCCACGCTTATTCTTTAATGTAGCTGCACAGGTAAGCCGTCTTTCTCACTGTTCTTCTTTTTTCCTCTTTTTTTTTCATCTACAGATTATTTGTTACCCTAATTATTATACTCATATAGTTATAATAGTTATAAAAGTGACCCACTATTAATTATAATATTATTTCTTAACCATTAACTAAATAAATTACTAAAACTACCCCACTAATTTCATAATTATAATTATGAGTAGTCCAAAACACCCACTTAAATCTATCAAAAAGTATTTTCTAACATAAAAATTTCTAGTGCCTAAACTGACTATACGGGTTGTTAAAGGCTCAAACACCACTCGTATAAGAAACCAATGAATTAATGGAACAAAAACCACTTTTGCTTTTATCAGAACCATTGAATTTACATTCTTTTTCTTCCTCATTTTCATCAAAAACCTCGATATTTTTCTCACTGAGCAACATTTTTCAAATTGAGAAATATCAATCAATTGTTGGATTATTAATTATTTCGGTCTTGAGTGAACACCTCACAAACCCATTATCTTTTTTCTCTTCCATATATAAACTATTTTTTGCTTCATTTTTCTTGAGAGAACAAAGTGCACGTTGGTTTTGGGATTCTTGAATGAAGAAAGAGCAAAGTATATGTAAAAAAGAGTAACATATAAGAGTACCCCTTGTACAATTGAAAATCAACAATCATTCCATCGTTGTTAACAACTTGTTGAGTAACAACACAAAGAACGACAATTCCTTCCGTGAAACTTTTATGATTTCGAATTGATGAAGAAGACAAAAATTTGAGTTTTGGATTTCGTGTACCTCTTACAGATTGAAATGGACTGATATCAATAAGATCTGTGTGATTTATAAAAAAATTAAATTTTATGTTAATAATACATATTAAACGCACCAAACAAGTTTTATAATGTACCACAATTAATGCATCCGGATAAAATTTATATATCCTGATAATTAATATATTAAGGAATTTTGGTAAAATAAAAAAGAGTAGGGATAAGATGTAATTTAGGTCTTACACTATGAGATTTGTGTATGTTATACATAAATTTACCCATATTTTCATTGTTTCATAAGTAAATAGTATTCTGCTTTTGATTCAATATGGAGGAAATACTTTTGTCTTGTTTTTCTAGACGAAAAATATTGAAAATACTTTATTTAGTTCTATTGTATCATAAAATAATAAAAAATTATTCTATCACTTTTGAATTAAAATAAATTTATACAAAAATAAGTCAAAACTATTCATTACCCCCCTAACTTGAATCTTTTTATTCAGTGTACACCTAAACTTTATTTCATTTTAGTTACCCCCTGAACTTGTTTATTCATCCAACACGTACACCTTTTCTGTCCATCTGACAGAGACACTGAAATCAAATTCTACAAGGAGCGTGAGAGAGAGATTTTTTGCCACATCATAAATCTACATAGGTAATATACTTAAAAATGTGTTTTTTTTAATATTTGGCTTATTTTAAGGATTTTTCGCTCTCTATTCTCTAACTATTCATTCTTCTTTATCCCTTATCCCTTTTCAAATTTCAGATTCTTGTCACTTTTTTTTGTTGAATTGTTATTGCTAAATTCATGAACTATAATAGGAGACTTGTTTGTTTATGTGGGTCTCATTCAATTCTAAAAATTTCATGGACAAATGACAATCTCAGACATTGATTTCTCGGTTGTAGACACTATGGGGTATGTATTGTAACTCCTTTTTTTCCTTTTTACTTGCCAAGTATGTATTATGCGATTTTCATTTTTTTAAGTTTGATTTTACAAAATGCAGTCCTCATTTCGAAATTCTTGTAGGTTTTGCGATTGGTATGCTCCTGAATTTCAGATCTAGGCGAATATTTTAATTTTGGGTTTGTTGAAGAAAACCAACAAACAAGAAGAACATCTCAAGTGTAAATGTATATTGAAACTGATTTTGGGTATTAGTTTGATATGTTATGTGATATTGTTCTTTTATTTAGTGTGTCATTGATTTTTTTTTGTGAATCCAATTGTTATTAAGGTAAGATCATTTGGTTCTAGGGTTCTCATTTTGTGGATTAGTTTGGTTTGGTGTTTTAGTAATGTATGTTTTTGAGTATGTCCAATTGACTTATCCTTTTTCATCAAACTACAACTACATATAAGAGATAATATGATAACACAAAATAATAACATGAAGGCAGCCTAACATAAAGGCATAACATAACTAGTGCTTTGTTGATCATTAAAAAGAAACATCATAGTGTTTCATTGTTTCAACCAACAATCCCAATAACTTAAGTTAACCAGCAAAACACAAAACAATAACTACTTAAAGGTTGGCTGAATAACCACACAAAATCGAACACAAGACAGTAACTTCTTTAAGTTTGGTTGAAAAACCATAGAAGCACCAAAACATAAAACACACTATTTCAAGTTTGGTTGAACAACCACACAAACACAAAAATAAAAACAGTCACTAACTTAAGTTTGGTTATTACACCCACACATCCACACAACTAAGAAATTTTCTTTGAGGGTGATTTTACCTTGGCTTCTGCCCTTGTTTGAATGCAATAGCTTTTTATCTGGTTTGAATACGACGCATAACACTTTGGACTTGAAGTTCTCTTTGGTTCATGGCCTGTTTTCCTTTACACTTCAGTCCCTTGGTAGGTTTAAAAAAAATATCACCTGTTTAGATGCGCAGAACTCACCACAATAGTATTAACCCTCCTACTAGTAGACAATCCTTGTTGTAATATCAACTACATAGTTATTTTGGGACTCACATTTAGAATGAACTTACATTAGTACACATATATCCAGTATCAACAACAAATATACCTTGTCCAACAACTTTTGGCCTTTTCTTGTAACCACTTCTTGCACCTCTTTTTATACGAGTGTTGTTGTTTCTTGTATCTGTCTTGCTGGTGCTTTCTCTTTCATAGTGACCTCTACCCCTCTTTTTTCCAATGGTGGACTAATATGAGTTGAAAAAGAATATAACAAGAGATAAAATTAATAAGTAATATAACATAATTTATAAAAGCAAATCAATATGAATGTACCTCGTAAGTGGGTGTTGGTGTAGACTTATGTTTAGGATTTTTTTAGACAATTCCTCTTGTTATGATTTGGTCCTTTGCAAATAGAACATCTCATTACTGTCCCCATTCTTGGCAACTTTCCATCTTTTCTCACTTCACCAATTTCTCTTCTTCTATTCTTTGGTGGCCTACCAAGCATTTGTCTTGCCTAAGGTGGTTCAACCATTGGGTTTCTTCTTTCAGCCCACATTTCCATATTTGGGACTGGTTGAATGAAATGAGAATATGTCTTTATATATGTCTCTTTTCTATACCAACTAGAGATCTCTTGTGATGCATCCATGTTCAAGTGGTTCATTGCTGCTATACCATGTGCACATGGGATACCTTTTAATTCCCATGATCTACAACTACATTTTTTTTACCCAAGTTCACAGTATGCTTGTATACCCCTTCTAACACCTCAAAAATCCAACATCACCATTCCATTCAATGTTGCACTGCATTGATCTTATTACATTGGTATGGAATACCATCATTGCCATTGGAGATATTCCATCTGTCCATGTTTCAACAAATGCTCTTGACTTACTCACCGTACTCATCACCTTAACTCAAATTTCTTCCAACATAGTTACAATGACATTGTTCCTAGGTCCCAAGATCCAAGAACTGGAACTCTCAGCCAAGTTATCTATACATACTATCACACTTTGAAACTGTTTGGAGAAAAGCTTTGCACCATGTCTTCTTGTTGTATTTGATAAGGGATTCAAGAATACCTGTTCCCAAATTGGATAGGGCATTATTTTTGGTACTTAAATTTTGCCTCAAATTTTGATCTAGCACAAGCCCAAAATTTATTCATTCACTCTATGCCTCTAAAGTTTTGTGACCAATTTTCTAATATGTGTCTAGTACACATTCTGTGCTCACATTCTGGAAATAGTTCATCTACAACAACTCTTAGTCCCTGTAGTTGCAAAGCAAAACTAGATAGTTAATTTTTGGTCAAATTAAATTGGAAATTAAATTTAACATAAACAAAATAAAGATATTCAATTACCTTTTGCATAACACTAATGATAGTTAGCTGGGAACCATTTCCTTGATTAAAATCATCTTTCAGAAAGGTCATGAATCATTTCTATTTCAACTTGCTTTCAGTACCAATTACTGCCCATGCTATTAGATACATTTGGTTGTTTGGATCTTTAGAAACAACTACAAAAAGTTGACCCTTACAAATTCCATTTAGAAAACACCCATCCAGCCCTATACATCTTTTGCATCCTTGTTGGAAACCCTTTTTCATAGCGTCGAAATAATTATAAAAAAAGTTAAACTATTTCATTCCATTTCCTGATTCTTAATCTTTAAGCTTCATAACACAAGTGCTACAACGATTTGTTTGGAGTAACATATCCTTGTAGTCTAGTATTCTAATAAATTCTGTCACATGATCCCCCATAATTTTCTTAAATTTTTTCTTGTTTTTAAACAAACTGCCTTTCGTACATGAACATTCAACTCTTTCCTCACCAGTTCTTGTATCTCCCACCCTTTTATACTAGGTTGAGAAATAATCTTATCTTTCAGATACTTACATAAGAACTTTGAATTACACAAAATATTGTTGGTGGTCCTGGTACATTTGTGCCATGGGTTGTATGTCTTGATAGCAATGTTCTCACTCCTCCCTTCCTTGCTTACATACAACAGCCATGGATAACCACTTTTACACTTCACTCTCACTCTAGTACTCTCATTCACATACTTGTATAACTAACTCCTTTTTATAGCATATTTTGTAACTGCCTCTCTAAATTGCATTACACTTTCAAATACCAAACCACACCGCCATATTACAATATCACAAGAAGAATCATATACCACCCTATTACTCTTCTTTATCCCCCTTAAAATCCCTCCTTCAAGTTCATCATCAGAAGCATGTTCCTCTTCGTCACTTTGAAAACTATCACAGTCAGAACTCTCATAGTATGGCTCATCCTCTAGTAGCTTACCCTTGAATTTTTTTGCCTTTTTCAATATCCTCATATCCTTCATCAAGTCCAACTTCACATAAAAAACCTTTTGTTTTTTCCTTCTTATTTCTCCTCCTACTTTCTCTAAGCTTTCTCCCATTTTCCTTAACAATTTTCAACTCCTCATGCACATCACTTCCATAGTCAATAGACTGGTTAGAAACGATAGAATCACTGTCTGTGTCTTCCTCTGTGTTATCTTGGGCACTTGGCTCAACTTCTTCTTGAATAGAAGGTTCAGTTCCTTGTTGGACAGTTGGTTTAACTTCTTCTTCAGTATCAATCCAATCTATTGAAGAATAATCATATCACTTTCTTGTTCGACCCTTGCAACCCCATCATTCTCATGTTTTTCAGTAGCTGGAAAGGAAGAAGAGGAACATAAATCTAGATCTGATTTTTTTGGCTGTGCAATTAAAGACTCCCCATGTGCATTAAAGACTCAACCACTTGACTTAAAGATTAACTAAGTTGAACTTCACTGTGACCCATACACATAAATATCTATTGTGTCCCCTTCATGCATAAATAATGCCATGCTACAAATGTCCATGTCATTTTTCAATTCCACCAAATGTTCCCCTAGAGATGGAGCTACATATGTTTTTCCTAACTTACTAATACCAAAAGACATAGAATAATCTACAAGTTTAGGAATTGATAAATTATCTTCATCCACATTCTCTAGAGATTCAGTCCTACCCCCAACATATACTGGACCTGCCTCACTCACTTAGATACCCGAAAAGTTGAACCTTAAATTGAGTTACTTAGTAGCCATAGTGTCAATCTATAACCATAATAACAATTTGTATATTGTACAATGCAGGCAACAAAACCAAATCATAGACAATAACACCAAAACAGAAGAAACAATTGGTACTTAGTATAGTAGACGTATTACTCATCAACATATAATAGGGTAGCCACATAATATACTTAAGGAAATTAAAAAATACCCCACCATTTAACAATACCAGAAACCTAATTCACTAAAAAGCTTTAATTTTTTGAACTAATTATCAAAAACCTTAATGTTCATGCATGAATAACGTGAAAAACTTCATAATAGTACATTCATTAAGTGAAAAAATTCTAGTTGAAAACTATCAGACCCCTAATTAGAAATTCAATCGGAGACTATGGCGAAACCCTAGTCAAATCATGGTGAAACCTTAAATAAAAATAGGCTAAAGATGAACGAAAAAGTAAATTAAACAGAAAATAACACATCAAGCATTCACGAAATCGATTGGATAATCACTTACTTGTTAATAATTTCAGACAAGATCCAAGAAAAATCGACCAATCGACACCAATCGTACCAACATTTTACGAAATCTAGCAAGCCTTTACTCCAGAACTACAACTGACCCAAATCTACTCGCTACCCCGTCCATTTCACTTGCCGAATGTTTTGAAGTTCGTTTGAGGTTACACATCATAGAATCTGTGAGAGGTTTAGAGCAAAGCGGAGAAGCTTTAATCAATGTGAATTGTGAAGGTTTGAAATTTGGTCCCGATGTTTTAATTATCTAGGTGGCAAAATATTTATCTAGGTGTCGTGCGCGTGTAGACACAGTCCTAGTGATCGGTCAAAAAAGGTGTTTGTGTTTGATGAATAAACAAGTTCAGGGGGATTATTAAAACGAAATAAAGTTTTGGTGTACATTGACTAAAAAGTTTCAAGTTCAAGGGGGTAATGAATACTTTTGTCTAAAAATAAGGCAAAATGTGGAGTCTATTATGTTCATGGTTGCCACCTTGTAATGTGATTGTTGCTGCAAATGTGATGGATGCAATTATGCATGAGTTTGATGTATCTTGCATCTGCTTTTATCTTCTCATGTTCGTCAGTAAATACCATAGATTAATGTTCATACTATTTTCATGTCATAAGACAAATATACTATATTCATATCAACATTTCCTCCATTTTTAATGATCTTAAACCTTCAAATCATATCAATTTATCTATAAAATTAATTGAACTCCAATACTAAAATTTGTTTCCTAAATCATCACTAACATCATGTAGAATTTTCTCATAGTGTTGATTCCATAATTATTTCAATATTTTAAGTTCAAATCAGAATGATAATGGACACACTACATAAAAATGATCATTAACGATAATTAATTTCTAATATCCGCTAAAAATATATTATTTAGCGGCAATTGACACTCTTTGTATATGTCCCTAAAGCTTTTATCTAGTAAAATTGGTTCTAATTCCACTTAACTAATGCCGGTATAGACTTCAATACTCTTTATTTATGTCAATATTTAATGCCGCTAAAAGTTGTTTTTGTTGTAGTGACAGGAACTTGAGGAGTTGAATTAAGAAATAAGAAAGAGTAATTAAGTTAACAGAAAATAAGGAATGGTGGTTACTCACCATACAAATTTGACTGGACTAAACTATAGAGAGGTCTAAAACCACTAAGGCTAGTCTAAGGAGAAGAGTCTTGAGTGATACAAAAGAAGAAGGCAAACACATCTACAGAAACATATTAATATGCAGCTGCATAATGAATTTGATATAGACAACTAAAATAAGCAATATGTGGTAAACAAGGATTCCTTTTTACAAGGATTTGAGTTGTATCTAATGTCACGATCATATCCTATACCCTAGACGTGACTGACACTCGAGAACCATTGTTGTTCCCAAGCGAACCCTCATCCTTGCTAACTACAAGAGGAAGACTAACTCAAACATACAAAACATAAAGCATAATAAAATTCATGAAAATCAATCACTAATCTTTAACTCAGATGAAAAACTCTGAATAAAAATAAATTATTCAATTCTCCATAAAATAGGCAACTTAAGTCTTTAAAACATTTAATAAAATAAATTAATAGACTTCTTAAACTCTACAGTTCATCTATGAAGCCTCTCACTGACAAAGATGGAAGTCGGGACCAGACCCAGACATCCTAACAACTGGTATAACTTAAAGTATAAGTGGAAATCTCCGGAAGCAAGGGACTCACAATAGCTAACTTGAACTCCATGTGTTATCAATGAATCTCTTGTTAATGACCCTTAATATTTGTATCTTCATCATGAAATGATGCACGTCAAATGACTTAGTGCGTGGAATGTACGAGTATGTAAGAGGAATTCTAAAGGATAAACATAGGCTTGAACTTGATAAAGAGGATACATACTTACCTCTTCTAGAATCACTCATCGCAATAATAAGTACTCAACTCATGATATCAAGGTTAAAGCAATAGTAAAATATAATGTGTGTGTGTGTGTGTGTATATATATATATATATATATATTTGTGTGTGTGTGTGTGTTTGTGTGTGTGTGTGTGTGTGTGTTTGTGTGTGTGTGTGTGTGTTTGTGTGTGTGTGTGTGTGTGTGCGTATATATATATATATATATATATATATAGAAAGCTGTAAAATCGTATATAAGAAATCAATGAATTTAAAATACAATAATACTTGGTGTGTATCTAAAAACACAATATAATTTTGCGGGAGTTTCGTTAATCGGAAACCATCCCTATGAGCTATGTAATGATACATCGTATTACCCGCTCTGCCAAAACTGTCCTATACTTTGAGAAGTTATAAGACCTTTCAATTAAGTGGATCCATTAGTATGTGCTAAAAATCACTAAGGAATCATCTAAAAGTATGACCCTTTCAACCCAAATCGGTTATATGGTATATGGGAGTTGTGAGTTGTATGAGCTATCCCTCGTATATATAGCTGCTCAATACTACTCCCAAATTATACTCAGCTCATAAGTTTAAAACCATAACTCTTTCTATGATTTGATATTATTACTTCAAATCTTTCTCTAGAAAGAGATCTTACTCAACTACTCAAAACTCTTTTGGAAATCTCAATTTTCTCCTCTATTAAATGTGAAAACATTTACTCTTGGGAATACATAGTTCTCATGTATAATTTTAAGAAAAATGAACTCGACTCTACTCTTTCTCAACTCAAGTGCTCAAGTCTTAAAGCAATTTTAAAAATATTATCAAAGACTTCTCGCAATAAAGTTCATGTTAAATTATGGACGTGAATGACTCAATTCAAAGTTTTCAATAGTCGTATATAGACTCAATACTCAAGACTAAACAAATCATAACTAAAGAACTTCAATAATAATACTCGCTTCATGAATTCTTGTCTCAGAGGGTTTATGAGGAATTTTTTGGCATGCACTATTCAATTGAAAGACTCAAGAACACTTCTCATCTCAAGAGTACTTGACTGATAGGGTTCATGCAAAATTATGAGCATGAACTACTCAAATCAAGGACATCATGGGTAACAAGTAATATTCCCATGATTAGAAATATAATCTCTAAAAGGTTAGGAATTTGATACTCAATACTTAGAACTTGAAGATACTACTGCTCTGAATGATACTCTATTTTCGGAGCCCATGAAAAATTTATGTGCTTGAACGACTAGACTCAAGGGTCTACATACCAAGAATGACATCAAAATTTACCATTTATAACTCAATTAGATCAGCAATGGTACTTCTGTAATTAATGAAAAACAGGACAATCATGATAGACTCTCTACTAGAATAAATTCACCAACAGGTGTAGAAACATTGAAGGGTTCACTAAGTTGCTAAGGAATAACATCAAAATTCATAAAAACATAAAAAGTTACAAAATATAAAATCGCTCTCGGATTTAGAAAAGCATAAATCGTAATGTTAATGACTTGGAGCATACAGTGACAACATCTGGGACTTCTCTATCTCTTGGCGACTATTGATAGCATACAAGTGGTTTGTTCCTCCGCCAGTAGCGGAAGTAGTCCCTTTAGGTGTAACTCTTTCTAGTGGAGCAACTGAAGAAGACTTGGCTTTATTGTCGCCATTATCAGTGCTCTGCCTGCTCGTAGGCCACTCTCTCACAAAATAACCATTCTAGCCACACTTGAGCAAGTAGGGGAGTCATCATGACACATCCCTGAGTGACTTCTACCATTCTTAGCATATGCATGAGTCTTAGTAACCTCTTTTTTGACTTGCCTTACTACCTTGCGAATGTGCAGGTCTAGCTCTGATGTTCTACAAATTCTGACTATTGTATACACATTTTTTCTTGAGCTTAGGTACACCTACAGATGATGGATCAGGTCCTTTCTACTTCTGTTTGAAACAAAACTGGTTTACATTATTCTTTTGCTGCTTGAACTCATTTTCTGATGTCTTAGCTCTCTTGTTCTTAAACTCTTCTGTATCCCTCAACTCATCCTTCTCAACTTATTGTGGATGGATCATTAGTCTTGCTAGGCCAATGTCCTTTATCAGCATTGCTACCTTGCCTTCCTTACTTGGCAAATGAGACAACCCAACAATGGACATACTCATCTTGATCCTGATGTTGTCAACCATATCTTTGCTTCTCTTAGATAATGAGTAAAGAACACCCTATTAAAGCACTCTCAAAATAGTTGAACTCACCAATGTTATGTGTAAACATGAGTTAGAAAAAAATTGTATAGATATGAACTCAATCATACGCAGTGAATATGAAACAAGTGAAGGAATTCCTAAATGTTGCAGACTCCTAATTGCAGATGTGGCGCGATCACATTAATAACTAGTACTCTACAGACATAGCTTCATAGACTCTCTAGGACTTCACTATGTGCTTTAATACCAAGTTTTTTAATGCCCCAAGCCAACACCCTTGGCGGGAATGACACTCGAAGACCATTACTGGTCCCAAGAGAACCCTTGGTCATACATACTTACCCAGTCGAAGACTTAAACTTTAGAAATAATCTCAAATAAAGAACTTATGAAAAATCATAGAATGTCTTTAAAGAAATCATTCAAACTAGACAAGTTGGCTACTATAGTCTCATAGAATAACATCTGAAATACAAAGCTAGAAGATTCATAACTAACTATTTGACTATCTATGAAGCCTCTAAAACAACTAAGATGAATGTTGGGCAACCATCACTTAAGAGTTATATTGATGATACAACGTATCGCCCACGCTTCCAAAATTGTCCTATATGTTATCGTCATATAAGACTCCTTAACTAAGTGGATCTGCTAGTCTATGCTAAAAAACACTAAGGGTTTATCTAAAAAGTATGACCTTTTTCTACCTGTTATGGCTACATGGTTTATGGGGGTTGTAAGTTATCCAAACTCTCCCCTATATCGATGCTCAATAATACTCCTAATACATACTAGCTCTTTATGTTTAAAAACATAACTTGTATGTGGTTTGAGAGAATTGATCAAAAACATAGCTCAAAGGCTATCTTGAAAATCTCAGTTTCCTGTTAGGCTTAATTGTGAGAGCATTCACTCTTTACTGAAAACTATCATAAAGACTCTTTTAAAAATCTCAGTTTATTTCTTATTTAAATGTGAAAACATTTATTCTTTACTAAAAAACTATCTCAATGGCTCTTTTGAAAATTTCAGTTTCCTTTCTTATTTGACAGTGAAAACATTTTTAACTCTTTGGGAATACATAGTCCCCATATATTTTTGAAGAAGTGAACTTCAACTTTACTCTTTATTGAGCTCCAAACTCAAGTGTTAAAACAAAGTTAAAACTGTAAGAGACTTCCTAAAACTTTGTGAACTACTCTTGACCTGACTCTTAATTTCTCTTTACTTGACTCTTAACTTACCTTGAATGGAATTTATGGATTCAAGGATCGTGATTTGTGATAGAAAAGATCTCATGATGTTTTGGAATGATTTTAGATAGTTAATCATGAGAAACAATTAAGACATCACTGCTGGAAAGCTACTCCGCGACGTGGAGATGTATTCAAATTCTTCTTTAAAAAATACATTTGAGGCAGAACGGTCCGTGACCGCTCCGTGACGAAAAAAATACAATTTTCAAACCTTCGGAGTGGGCCCGCCGTGCGGAGGCACCCGATGATATTTCTTCTTTGTTTTTCACCTCTAAACTCCATGGGTTCTTTTCCCAAACACTAAGAATCGATTATATGATTAAAGTATGTCAGATTTTAGTCAAATCAAACCTTAAATCACGAATTCAGTCCTAATAGATTTTCAACGATTTCAACAAAGGAATAATTTAATTGAACTTCAAAAAACCCATCAAAAATTCAATTTCTAAGCTTTCAAAAACTTAAACTAGCTTAAATAAATCATGATTGGCACATGGATGAACTAACCTAACGCTATGTTATTTCACATACCTTGTATGGATCACCCCTGATTTAATCTACAAGCTAAACTCGACGATCTTTACGAATCTTTATTCTTTTCTCCTTTCTTCTTTTTTTTTCTCTCTTCTCCGAGCCCTAGCGTATTTTGGTAAAAGCGTAAACTGATCTAATTCTGTTTATACCCTAACTTAATTTCAGAAAATGAAATAAATTAATTGGTCAAGGAAAAGACCAAACTACCCTTAAAAATTTTGGACTGAATTTTCCTTTTTGCAACAACTCAACTTCCAAAGGCATAACTCTCTCACAAGAACTCGGAATCGGTTAAACTCAATGGATTTGGAAATATTAGTCCAAGAGTTTTCCAACCATATCTCGAAGTACATATAACTCATCTTGACCTAGCAATTATGGTCATTTGAAGTAGACTGAAAACTCACTTTTCCTAACATAAATAAATTTTCAATTTTTTCCATATTTCCAAAAATAACTATTTCTAGTTCTTAGCTTCTTCCTAGATATTTCGAATTGCGAGATGTTACAACTCTTATGAGGTGCGGACAATTGGCTTTTAAGGACATTAATGGTATTTGTGGTAGTAGCTACAGAGTTATATCGGCAAGGTAAGGATCTTATGCACTTATCTCTTTGTTATTTCACATGAAAAAGTAGTATTTGACATGAAATATAAGTATTTGGGCATGATATTACTACAATGCATTAAGCAATAAAATTATAGTTTTCAAACTTAGCAACACTTCTGATCATGCTCCTCTTTAGGAATACTACATATCATCTACATCATTATCACAATTGAAAAAGGATCACTAAGAAAGCATAGAGCGGAATATTGTTAGTACGATTTATTTGAGAAATATGATATAAGAATACGTATGATAAATCATTATTTCTTTAGCTATTGAGGGTAAATCACAAATTCGCGAGACTAAGCATACTATAAGACATAAGTGCTTATGTGAATACATTCATATTATGAGGATGATATTCATAACTTTATGGAGTAAGATTGAGATCAATTGGCTAAAGTCTTCTACACTTATTATGGGTGCTAAGCATAAATGTGAATCAATCTAAAGTGTATGAGTTTATGGGATGGAAATAATTCTAATATTCGAGAAATAAACAAGGTGTTATAATGATAGATATTTGAGGAATACGATAGATTAGAATGGATTGATATATTACCATAACTCTTTTATAACTATTTGAATCCCAACACTTGGCTTACTTCGTCACCTTATCACCATCCTTAGTTTTGAAATTGACACTCTAAGGCTATAAGCCTATTCAATAATTTCTAAACTAGTATATATATATCCCCTTTACTCTAATAGTCGGGAAAATCTAATCTCATCGCTACTGAACTCTCCTTGTTCAGATACTAAGTTTCCTTCTAGCTAGGGATTATTTCTGAGATGCTTCTCTTAACTTCATCTTGTTTCTATAGAAATTTTTCTATAATCGTTACCTGCATTTGCTTATTAATCCTCTTTATCGAACTTTTATAGTATGACATCTCTTTTTTAGCCCACTAACATCGTCCTTCTAAGTTTATATCTATCTAACTGGAGAAAGTTTGAAAATATTTAAGAGACTCATCATTGTCGATATATGATCCCTTCGACCAAACTCTTAAGGGTAATAAAGAATGCTTACATCGGCCTAATCCACATTGGCCACTCAAATATACTATGTAGGTACACATAGAAAATCCTAGACTTAGTTAGAACCTCATTTGACAATATGCAATCTTGGGTACACCACATAGGGTTTATTTAGAATGTCACATGATAACTAGAATTGATATAATTACTATGGTAGTAATTACCAACCTAATAATTACACAACCTAGTAATTACACTTGTCATGTTTGGATATCACAATGTATTTACACATGTTGTATTTGAATGCACATTTGTTGTAGCGACACTTTCCAAGAGATACTACCAATTACAAGAAACCTAATTTCATACTTGCGACATTAAAAAGATATTAACAATGACATATACATTTTAATCTAGTAAACGGATTAGACTCAAAACGAGTAACTTTATTAGGGACATGCAACTTGCCGATTTAAACATTTATTTGATGTCAAAATTTATATGACACGAAAATTTAACTTATGACGAGAGACCCTCCCAAAATTTGTTAAGCAAATAACTGAAGGGCTTTTTATACATATCTTATCCTCACACTTAAGGATGAAATAACAAGAATATTACAAACTTTTGAGTACCAAAATCAACCGGTTTATACTTCACACAAACTTTCAAAACATATAGTAAATTAGTATATTACAAGACTTGAATTTACACACCCCAAAAAGATAAAAAAAAAAGTAAACCCATAATTATATAACATTGCATGGTGATATTACCAAATTAGTGCTCATAATTTCATTTAAATATACAACACGTAGATCATGTACAAGTCCCGAAGTTTATACAAAATATATATGCCTATATGCAAGTGTGATCTTCATCAAGGCTTTCAAAATCTCCATCTTTAATGGCCAACTTCAAGCATCTTCTTGAACATTCCCTACGATGGAAACAGCTATCGCTAAGTATATAACTTAGTAGTGCAAAAACTATAGGTCCGAAGCCCTTAAATTCACCAAGATAGCATTCTCAAGTAAAGGACAACACAATTGAAACAGAATCAGCAAATAAAGTAAACAATAAACAAAGAGTATCAAGTTGGATATTAAAGATCCAAATGTCAATAACGTTCATAGAACCATTTTTCAAGATGTTCAATAACAAGACTCGTCCGATATATAAATCATGTCGTCACACCAACAACGAGCAGGTATCAAGAAGGGTCAAAGAACAATAATCAAGAGAAGCAAGAACCATATTAAAAATGGCTTTCTAGTTCGTACTTAAAATGGACGAGTCTTATACTTAGGATGAACTAAGGATCTATAGTAAAGATGGAAAATGTTTCGAATCAAGAGGCATGCCAATAGTGACAAAGTCACAGCCACAAGAAGGAAATGGTACCAACAAGAGTGCCAAGTGATCAAACAATGTGTACAAGTGGGCATGTTACACAAGCGTCTTAAATGTCTTAAATGAAAACAACACGGCAATGGAATGTTACAAGAGGTAACAAAGGTGCCAAGATCAAGTTTCAAATATACCAGCAGGTAAAAATAGTACAAGTACAAGTTTATACACAAACCTCAATGCTTTAGTAAAGAAACAGTCTAACACCACTTTAAGAGTTCAAACCGTTGACGAACCAACGTGTGAAGATACTCAACTTGTTCACGACTATATACAACCTCAGAAATCAATGAAATAACATCTTTAATTCCTAGTATCTCAATAATGCTGAAGTAAAACAGGATAATCATCACAAGTAAGCTTAGCTTTTACATATATGACTATGCTTCCAGAACAGTGAAACTTGCCAGACTAATGCCTCATATCGAACTTTAAATTTGAAAGGGTAAACGCCAAAACATGACTTTATAGTCTTCATGAGATATGTAGTTATATCTTAATAAGATTGTAATAAAAATAGAATTACCGCAAAATATATTCTGTGCAAAAAGATATATTCAAAACACTAATAGTTGAACATACATAATTTCTAATTCTTGAATCTGGACAAAACTTGTCCAATGTTGCATCCCATATTTTCCAACCATAACAGCCAACTTAGAGCTTTAAATATGCAAAGATTTGTTGGTATAAAAATTAGCTTTCCAAATCATATTTATTCACTGTAAACTATGTTTTATAGAAAGAGATATTGATTAAAAACTAAAAACTACCCAACTCAAAACAAATTTCATCACTTACCAAAAGGAAGTGTGTGTGTGTTTGATTAAAGACAAAAGGACCTAGTTTTTCGTTTGATTTTTAATAAAAAATGTTTATCTAATGTTACAATGTTCTTAGACTTGTGGGAAAACGAATGCAGTCAAAGGAGGTGTAAAATATATAGCTACAAAAGAGATCCTCATCACATGTACACATGTCCTTCATAGGTGCTGCCTAAATAAAAGTAGGCTGCCCAAAAAGCATACATAAATAACTATATGTATATAACTGATACCATGACTTTCAATATTTGTAATTCTAATTAGAAAATTACACAAATACCCCCAAACAATACCTTAAATTACAATAACAATTTATTTGAAGCACATTTTCAATTGTCACAAAATTTCAAGTTTCCAAAATGAGAATAAAACACATTATAGTCATTAAGGAATGATGTATCGACATGCGAATATTAGTCTAGTATTTTATGGGTGTTACAAATCTCTCTCCCAAAAATAAATTTCAAGTTGAAATTTCCCTTAAACTAGTGCAGATATTGCGTCCTCGTGTTTTCTTCTATCATATGTAGCTTCTTTTCTAGAGTGGTTCCTCCAAAGCACTTTCCTAAGGGGATTATGTTGTTCCTAAGCTGCTTTACTTCACGAGCTTGAATTAGATACGTTTTTCATTATACGTTAAGTCATGATTGACCTAAATAGATTCAACAGGAAGAACATGAGATGGATCAGAACAATATCTTCTAAGCAGAGAAACATGGAAGACATTGTAGATTTTGTCTAACTCGGGTGGTAAAACCAATTTATATGCAACTGGTCCAACCCTTTCAAGTATCTCATAAGGTTCAATAAATCGGGGACTATGTTTTCCTTTTTGGCCAAATCTTATATTCTAATTCCATGGAGACACCTTTAAGAATACTTTATCTCTAACTTGATATTTGATGTCACGCCTTTTCAGTTTAGCGTACAAGTTTTTTCTATCCAAAAAAATCTTTAAATGATCCTCTATAATTTTTACCTTGTCCTCTATTTGTTTCACCAATTTCACTCCAACAAAGAGGGGTACGACATTTTCTTCCTTATAAGGCTTCATATGGAGGCATTCCAATACTTAATTGGTAGCTATTATTTGTAAAAAAAAATAATCAAGGCCAAGTGTTTGTCCCAACTACCCTCAAAATCCATAGTTCAAGCTCAAAGCATATCCTCCAATATTTGTATCACTCTTTCTGATTGGCCATCTGTCTGAGGATGAAACGAAGTGCTAAATTTCAACTTAGTACCCAAATCTTTGTGCAAGATGCCTGAAAATATAGATTTAAGCCTTTGGTCTCGGTTAGATACAATAGACATAGGGATCCTATGTAGTCTTACAATCTCATTAATGTACAACTCGGCTAAACTCTCAAGTGAATAATCTAATTTGATTGCTAAGAAGTGAGCACTCTAGGTTATCCTATGAATAATTACCCATATTGTATCATGATTTCTCTAATTGTGAGGAATTCCAAAAATATCCATAGTTATTCTATCCTATTTCCATTCCGACATTGACAAGGGCTGTAGTAAACTAACTTAAACTTGATGTTTATCCTTTACTTGTTGACAAACGAAGCGTTTTAAAATGAAATCCGCAATGTCTCTCTTCATACCATCCACCAATAATTTTCTTTGATGGTTTGATACATCTTTGTACCTCCAGGATGCATTGCATATGCTGAAGTATGTGCTTATTTCAATATTTATCTCCTCAATTTGTCATCATTAGGGACACATAACCTGTTTTGATAAAGTAAGACACCATCCGTTGTTTATGTAAAATCAAGTTTTTCCCCATTTGGACTTCTCTAATTAATTTTACAAGTTTCTCATCCATCTTTTGTACTTCCTTCACCTGCTCAAGTTATATTAGCTTTACTTGCAAATTAATGATAATTGAACCATTTTAATTAGGTGTAAACAAACATTCATGGCTCTTAATTCAAGGAGCAAGGTCAAAGGACTCAAAGAAATGCTTGCGAAGGATTTTCAACTTAAGGCATCAACAACAACATTAGCTTTACATGGAAGATAATCAATTGTGCAGTCATAATCCTTAATGAGTTCAAGCCATCTACGTTGTCTTAGGTTTAGCTCCCTCTGAGTACTCAAGTACTTTAAGCTCTCGTGATCAGCAAATATATGACATTTCTCTCCATAAATAATAATTCCGCATTATTTTCAAAGCAAACACTATAGCAGCAAGTTCAAGATCATGAGTTGGTAATTCAATTCATGTGGTTTTTAATTTCTGATAGTAATAATAAATTACCTTCCCTTCTTGCATCAAAACGCATCCGACAACATTGTTAGAAGCATAACTATATACTACTTACTCTTTCCCTTCAATTGGTAGAGGAAGTATAGGTGATTGAGTCAACAAGGATTTGAGAGTTTCAAGTCTCTCTTGACATTTGTCATCCCAAATAAAAATTACTTCCTTATATAAGAGCTTAGTCAAAGGGGAGGCGATAATGGAGAATTCTTTTACAAATCCTCTATAGTATCCTGCTAAGCCCAAGAAACTTCTCACCTCACTTGGACTTTTGGGAGGTCTCCATACAACAACTGCTTGTACCTTACTAGGATACACCTTCACGCCTTCAGTTGATACAAAATGTCATAGACAAGAAACTACCTCCATCCAAAATTCACACTTGGAAAGTTTAGCATAATGTTTTTTCTCCTTCAAATTGCAAAATAATTAGGAGGCGTTTATCATGATCTTCACTGCTTCTGGAAAATATTAAAATATTATCTATAAAAACAAGCACAAACTGACAAGATAAGGCTTGAATACCCTATTCATTTAATCCATAAATATCACAGGAGCATTTGTCAACCAAGATTGCATACAAAAAATTCAATGTGATCATATTGAGTTCTAAAAGCAGTTTTAGGAATATCTTTCTCTCTAACACGCAGTTGGTAATATCCAGACCTTTAATCAATCTTTGAGTATACTTTATCACCCTTAAGTTTGTCGAACGAATCATCGATCCTTGGTAGTGGATATCTATTCTATATGTTATTCTGTTCAATTGTCTATAGACAATACAAATCCTATGTGTGCCATCTTTCTTCTATACAAATAAAATAGGGGCTCACCATTGAGAAACACTAGGTCAAATAAAACCTTTCTCAAGAAGATCTTGCAATTACGATTTCAACTCTCTTAATACTAGTGGAGCCATTCTATAAGGAAAAATGGAAATATGGGTAGATCCCGGAATAAACTCTATTGGAAATTCAATCTCTCTTTCCGGGGAAATCAAGGAAGGTTTTCTTGAAAAACTTCTGGAAATTACATATAACATCTATGTCTTTAATACAACGAATCTTCAACTGTGTATGAACTATGTAATAAAGATATGCCCTACAGCCTTGGCACATAAACTTTCTTTCCAAGGCCACAAAAATAATATGATCTTTCACCTACTACGATGATGTATGAACGAACATGTAGGATCTTTAAAAGTCATATGCTTTGAACTAAAATATACAACTACATGATATTTATAAAGTTAATCTATCTCGATAATAACATCAATATCGTTGAAGGGCATTTCAATCAAATCAGCAGGGAAGACTAGGTTTTGAACCATGAAGGGACGATCACGATAAATTTGTTAATACACAAACTAATAACCCAATGGACTCTAAACCAATACATCATAATCCTCATAGCATAAGCGCGTGCAGTACCCCGTTGTCAAGTAGCTTGATTAGCTCCACTTGTACATGTTACTTGGGTGTTCTTAGGTCTTGCACCTTAGAAGGCTTATGAACTGAGCCTTCAGTTTTCAAGAAAGGAACATTATTATGATTAGGACAATCCTTCACTTTATCATAAGATCTCCCTAAATAAAACATGCACCAGAGGCTCTCTTTCAAGTATCAAAATGATTATTTCCACATTGTGGACAAGTGGGAATGCGAGGCCTCCCTTGGCCATATTTCTGAGTATTAGCTATAGAAATGTCTGATTTGTTTTGCTTTTGTTGAAGTTGCCAGTTATCACTACTAGCCTTAGAATTATAAAACCTTCCCCTCTTTTATGGAACCAAAAAATGTAGTCTAGGCTTTCAGAATCTATTTTCATTTCTACTAGCTTCTTCTTTATCAAGTCATTCCCAAGTACAAGCAGAAGACACAAACTTACAAAAGTGAAATCATTTAAACCATTTTTAAATTTCCTGCACTTGTCTTTTTCCTCTTTAATAATAACTCCATCATAGAGAGAGAGAGCTTAGAAACTTTTTTGTTCATATTCAGCAACAGACATGCCTCGTTGCATTAATTTCAAAAAATTTCCTTTTTCTTTGCATCATAATAAGCAGGTGGGACATACTTCATTTGAAATTCCTTAAGAAAATCGTCCCATGTAAGTACATAAGGTTTTACCTTGGCATTCGAAACACTTACCCACAAATTATAAACATAATTTTGTAATAGTGAAATAGCGTATTTAAATTTTACAACATCTGAACACTCTAACTGCTCAAACACCCTCTCCATGTGATTTAGTCGTTGTTCAGCATTAGTGAGATTAACATTGCAGTCAAACTCCACTCCATCCATTTTTCTCATTTTCTAGAAGTTAATCCCATAGGGATATTGCATTGATTCATCCTTGTGGTGGAAGAATTTAGACATTTGTAAAAAGTAGGATTCATGACTTGAGTACGATGACTCATGTGAGAATGTTAACTAGCTCTTATGCATTGTTTGTTTTCCACTTCAGCCTCACTAGCATGGGGAACATACTCATTAGAATATGTTCTCCAACCCTTCCAGTGCATGAGGTTAGGAATGAGGTACCCGAACCTTCACAAGCAACTTCCATGGGTTTGTCAGAAGAAGAGGACATAACATAATTCCTTCAAAAGGGAAGATCATATTGCGTTAGGGACATGTACGTGATTCATGTGCACTCTACATGCAATAAGAATATGGCTAACCATGAAAGTGAACATGAACTCTAAATAGAACCTTTTCAAAAGAAAAATACCTATAAGAGTAATTCACAACAAAAGTCTTAGAACCATAAACCTAGGCTCTGATACCAGCACTTGAAGCGTCCCTTTTCTAGAGATACTACAACATACAATAAACCTAATTTCATACTTGCAACTTTTGAAAGATATTACAAAAGAGCATATACATTCTAATCTATTAGAAGGATTAGATTCATAACGAGTAATTTAGTTAAGGATGTGCTTCTTGCCCTTTCAAACATTTATTTGAAGTGAAAATTGATATGACATGGAATTTTAACTTATGACAAAAAACCATCCCAAAATCTGTTAAGCAAATAAGTGACGAGCATTTCATGAATATATTATCCTCACACTTAAGGTTGAAATAACAAGAGTATTACCAACTTCCAAGTACTAAAATCAATTGATTCATGCTTCACGCAAACTTTCAAAACATATAGTAAATTAATATATTACAAGACTTGGATTTACACACCTCAAAAAGATAAAAAGGTATAGCCATACTTATATTAGAACCCATGGTGACATGACCAAATTAGCCCTTAAAATTTCATGTAAATATACAACACATAGATCATGCACAAGTCTCAAGGTTTTTACAAAATATATATGCCTATATGCAAGTTTAATCTTCATTAAGGCTTTTAAAATCTCCATCTTTAATGGACAACTTCAAGCGTCCTCCCGAACATTCCCTATGATAGAAACAACTATCGCTAAGCATATAGCTTAGTGGTGCAAAAACTATAGGTCTGGAGGCCTTAGATTCAGAAAGTTATCATCCTCAAGTCAAGGGAAGAAAAATTGAAACAAAATAAGTAAATCAAGTAAACAATATACAAAAAGTCTCAAGTTGGATATTTAAAGATCGATGTCAATAACGCTCATGGCACCATTTCCTAAGAGGTTCGATAACAAGACTCGTCCAATATACACATCATGTTGTCACACAAGCACGAGCATATATCAAGAAGGATCAAAGCCGAATAATCAAGAGAAGCAAGAATAATATTAAAAATGGCTTTCTAGTTCGTACTTAAACAGGACAACTCCCATACATATGACGAACTAAGAATCGAGAGTCAAGATGAAAAACAATCCGAATCAAGAAGCATGCCAATAGTGATAAAGTCACAGTCATAAGAAGGATAAGGTCCCAACAAGAGTGCCAAGTGGTCAAACAATTCGTACAAATGGATGCATTACACCAACGTGTTTAACGTCCTAAATGACAACAACAAGACAATGCAAAGTGACAAGAGGTAACCAAGGTACCAAGATAAAGTTTCAAATATACCAGTAGGTAAAAATAGTACATGTACAAGTTTATACACAAACCTCAATGCTTTAGCAAAGAAACCTTCCAACACCATGGCTAGAGTTCAAATCATTGACCAACCAACTTGTGAAGGTCCTCAACTTGTTCACGAGTATATACAACCTTAAAAATACAATTAAATAACTTCTTTAATTCCTAGTATATAAATAATGTAAAAGTAAAATAGGATAATCATTACAAGTAAGCTTTGCCGTTACAAATATGACTGCTCCCAGAACAGTCATTTTGGTCAGCCTAATGCCTCATGTCATAACTTAGTTTTGAATAGGTAAATGGAAAAACTGGACTTTATAACCTTCATGAGATATATACGTACATCTCTTAAGATTTAAAAAAAAAGAAGAATCACTGCAAAATATATTCTGTGCAAAAAGATATATTCAAAACACCAACAGTTGAACTTAAATGATTTCAAAGTCTAGAATATGGACAGAACTTGTCCTATGTTACATCCCATATTTTTAATCCATAACAGACAACATAGAGCTTTACATAAGAATAAGAGTTGTAGGTATAAAAATTAGCTTTACAAATCATATTTATTCACTGTAAATTAAGTTCCATTGAAAAAGATATGGATAAAAAACCAAACACTATCCAGCTCAAAAACATATTTCGTCACTTATCAAAAGAAAGTGTGTGTGTGTGTCGTATTCAAGCCAAAAGTACCTAGACTTTCTCTTGATTTTGAAGAACAACTAATTAGCTAATACTATAATGTTCATAGACTTGAGGTAAAACAAATTCAATCAAATGAGGTGTAAAAAATAGAGATACAAAAGTGATCCTCGTCACATGTACACATGTCCTTCAAATGTGTTTCCCAAATAAAAGTAGAATACCCAAAAAAACGTACATATATAACTATATGTATATTACTTGATACCATAACTTTCAATTTGTTCATAATTCTAATTAGCAAAATATTCAAATGCCCCCATACAATACCTTAAATTACGATAACAATTTATCGTAAGCACTTCTCAATTATCACATAATTTCAAGTTCCCAAAATGAGAATAAAATATATTATAGTAATTAAGCAATGGTGTATCGACATGTAATTCTTGGCCTAGTATTTTAGGGCTGTTACAACTGCAATCGTACAAGTATATTAAATTTGAAAAATAAAAATTAATTATTTAAAACCTATAATATACAAATAAGAAAATGTATAAATAATAGTGAATTAAATCTTTAAGACATATATTCTTTTTTTAAAATATATTACTTAAAAACATATGTTCTTGACTAATATAATGAAAAAATAATTGACTTATATTTTTTCAAATTAATATATTACAATTGAATTGATCATAAAAACTAAAATTTTGAAGTTTCTACAAACATCATGAAATGCTTCTTCGATAAAAAGATTAATATATAAATAATATGTCATAGATTATTAAATATTCGACAAAGAGATAATTTAACAAGTCTAATTGAAAAATTACTTGCAATATGAATTCAATATAACTAAAACAAATGAAACTAAAAAGGAAAAATTTCACATATAGCCGCAAAAAAATAGCCTAATTACCATGCATAGCTATGGTTTGAAATTACAATTAGTAGCTACATGTTATAGGGAGGAGATAGGTGAACAAGACTGGGAGAGAAAGGAGAGAGGAGAGAGGGCAAAAAGTGGGAGAGAGGTGAATTGTATATGTATATTGGTTATATAATTATATAGTATACATATGTATTTGTATATCTGACAAGCGAGATTGGAAGAGAGAGGAGAGAGGCGAGCGAAATTGGGAGATTGAGGAAAAAGATGAGCGAGATTAGGAGAGAGGCAACCAAGAGAGGGAAGAGAGGTGAATTGCGCATGTGTATTGATTAGATAATTGTATATTATACATATGAATATTTATAAAAGCAAGCGAGACTTGGAGAGAGGGGAGAAAGGTGAGTGTGATTGAGAGAGGGAGGGGATAGGCGAGAGAGAGAGAGAGGAGACTGGGAGAGAGGTGAATTTATATGTATATTGATTAAATAATTTTATATTATATATATGTATTGGTATATTATGGAAAATTATACATAAACAAATGTAGCTAATTATACAAACGCGAAGTCAACCCACATAATTAATGTATAATGTTAGTCGTGAGTGGTCATTATAGCAAACTATAACTATAATGTGTAATTAAATTGTATAAGTCTGTTTAACTTCATAATTTTCTCAACTAAAAATATAACTTAAGCTATAAATTAAAAAAAATAACAGAATACTCTTATAGCAAACTTCAACATAGCAATCATAAATTTGATATTGTTGTAAAATTAAAGCAAAATAAGACAAGGAATATTAATGATATAGCAATTGAAATAGGATACAAAAGATGAGAGCATTTTTTATTCTTCAAAGTATTCATCAAATGTTCAAGTGTATACAGTATGAATCGTTAAGCCTCTATTTATAGTGTAACATAGAGGCATACAAAAGGTTAGTCAAGAACATGACATTAACATGAATATAATGGGGAGGTTATGAAAGTGAAAGGTTACAAGAATAATGGTTATAAAGGTGGAGGTTATGATCATCTTCATAATGAGAAAAGTAGTGGAGATAATGGATGAGTAACTTCTTGGTGTAGTAGACATCCACACTATAATATTTTATAACACTCCCCCTTGGATGTCCATATATCTTTTAATACACTTGAATGTTGCCTCGTTAAAAAACATAACAAGAAAACCCATTTGGGACAAAACCATGCTTAAGAAAAGAGTAAAACACATATTTTTCTCCCCTAAATAAAAACTTTACTCGATATCTTGCACATGATGCATTCCTATCTTATATCACAACATCTCAAATATTGATGTTGGTAATCCTTAGTGGATAAGTTTACAAAATTATCACTTGAAGAGTCTTTAGACGTCTATTTCACCATTTTGTTGAAGATCTGTGTGAAAAAAACTTTTCGTGAAATTTGTTTTGTCTGCTCTCCTTTGATTGTATCCTCTATTAAATTGAGGTATATATTATTTTCATATATGGTGGATGGAATAGCCTTTGCCAAAGGAAAATCACATACTTCATGAATATAATAGGTTATGATTCCAACCAAACATACTTGCGACTTACTTCATGATCAATGTTATTCTTGTATGATATGAAGAAGGGGTTACTAGTGTTGATTCTTTGAATGCCAATATATATTTTTGTATTTCCATATGTAAACAAATAGGTCATTTACGATCAAACTTTATGCAGATCAAACAAATGTTCTACATCTATATAATCAAATAGTTTCTTACTCAGAGATTCATCATTACAATTTTATTGAAGATTGTCTTATCTTCTCTAAGAAAATCAAACATCTTCTATATGTTGAGTCACGTGATCTGTTAATTTCTTGGCATAAATTGAACGATAATATGACAATGTCTACACATAACTTTTGTTGTGTTTATCAAATAATCTTTTAGCATTTGCATAGCCAATAATCTATAAGTGCAACAATTGCACTAATACAAGAAATTTATAACCACTTTCATGAGGTTGATGTTACACTCCGTATAAATAACAAATGAAAAATAAGCTTTTCAAAAAATTTGCAGCTCTAGTGGACGCTTTCCATCGACGGACCGTAGCCTGACCCACGGTCCGTCCTACACATCCGTCGATTGAGTCAGAAAACCCTAAAAACTCAGACTAAAAACATTTGACTAAGTGTGGAATGACGGACGGACCTACGTTCCGTAGGTTAGACTACGGTCTGAAGTGTGTGTCTGTAGATCAACGCACAACACCCCATTTACCCACTCTCTAACAAGAACAAGGATTCACTAACATGGTCTGTAGATGGACTGACAGATCGTAGGTTGAAATTAATAGACAGTTAGGAGGAAAATGCAGTTGGGTCAACTTCAATTGATCATAACTCTTAGCACAAAATGAATAACGAGTCCCATGATACACCCACAGATTGATAATTGAATTCGCTTTCCATAGACACCGATCTTTATAAAATAAGACCTCCAAGTAAAACGTTAGACCCATATTAGTAAAGTCTTGTCGAACAGGCCCAACCTACGGACCCAAATGACGGACCTACAATTCATGTCGTTATTTAGTCCGGCAGCAGTTAACTCAGGTGTCTATTGGTATTTTCTCACTTTGTTTACACCCTAGGGTACGTAGTTTAAACCCTAAATCATCATATTTTAGTCAGTTTAAGCTTTAAAACATAACTAAAACTTACCTTAGTCAAATCATTAATAAAAACGTACAAAATTAGAAGCAAGACAGGAGAAAAAGGTGAAGAACCCTAGTTCAAGAACGCAACAAGGTTCAAGCAGTCTCTGCCCCAAAATCATAATATTTCTCTGTGAATTTCATCATGAGGTATGGGGGATTTCACTAGTAGGTTTCTTTCACCCATTAGATCTATAGTTTTCAGTTAGACTCATGATTCCCATATCATGATTTGATTTAGGGTTTCTAGAACTTCAACAAAACTTCATGAACTAATTTGCTATATGTTCCAAATCTGACTTCCATGTTATTATTTATTTATCACATCAATTTCAGAACCTTAGCGATGTATTTCTTTAGTTCTTGAATTACACATGCTAGGTCAGATTTTTCATTTATTCAATTTTACATGCCTCAGTTATTAATGCACCATTATAATATTAAATGTTGCATTCTGAGTTTGCATGTTAATTTTTGAGGAATAGAGTATGTACAGAAACTCAATCATAATCAGTTAAGTACATAATTCATTCAGAGTAGCATAATATCGAGTTGGACTAGGGTTCAACGTATCCAATTAGTCCCGGAACTACTAGCTAAGTAGGTTGTAAGTCCCCTATGTAGGCATTTAGTTTAGTGATAACGCTAGCATGCCTTTTTACATTTGGCAGGGTATATAAGTTCCTCTCATTGGGTCTTATACATTGGAATCCACATTTAGCTCATGTGGTTTTATTATTAGATATTAGTAAATCACACAGTTCAGTAAAACTCTAATGCATTGACCATATTTACAGCTCAGTTATCATTCAGTCTCATCATGTTACAATATTTTTCATAGCACCAGTTAGCTCAGAATTTAGTATATCATGTTCAGATTATTATATTAGCTTTTGTGCTTGTTCAAATATATTTATTTCATCTTTACTCTATCCTACATGCTCAATACCTTCAAGTACTGACGCATAAAGGTGTTACATCTTCTTTTGATATAGGTTCAGATTCTCAGCATCGAGATCGCGCTTAGGCCAATTTTAGATATCAGATTCAGTGGTGAGTCCTTATTTTCCGAGGATAATGTCATTAGATAATTTCAATCATTTAGTTCAAGTTTTTGCTACACTTAGTTGGGGCTTGTCCTAGAATTTCTAGTAAGTTATAGGCTTATTTCAGATATAGTGTCCAACCAGCTTAAGGATATGACTTATATATATGTCACTTAGTGTATACACAACAGAGACTATATTGTCTTTTGTAAATCAATATAGCAATAAATATCTATATTAGTCCAGAAACTCTCTTAGAACCTTTCTCCGTATCTACTCCAGTTGGTGACCCAGTTATATCTTGACGGGTATACAGAACTGTCCTGTAACAGTTTCCCAGAAGTCACCCAGCATATCTTGTAGAGTTAGAAATGGTAGACTTTGATGTCATTCTACGAATTAATTGGTTACAGTTCTATTATGCCTCATTCAATTTTGAGAACTAGGATTGGTCATTTTCAGTTTGCAGACGAACCAATCTTAGAGTGGAAGTATAGAATCTCAGCACCTATTCTTACCTTAAGTCCAGAAAGATGATCTCTTAGGGTTATCTCTATCATCTAGTTTGGGTTAAGGATTCTAGATCTTAAAAACCAACTCTTGAGTCAGTTCCAGTATTCTGTGAGTTTGTAGAATTATTTCCAAAATATCTTCCCAGAGTTCTTCCCGAAAGAGAAATCGACTTTTGAATTGATCTCCTTCAAGAACCCAACGTTTTTCTATTCCTCCTTATAGAATGGCTCCAGCAGAGCTGAAGGAATTGAAAGATCAGTTGAAAGAACTTATATACAAGGGCTTCATTAGACCTATTATTTCACCATGGACAGCACCCGTGTTGTTCATAATGAAGAAAGATGGTTCTCTCAGAATGTGCATTGATTATAGACAGTTGGACAAGGTCATAATCAAGAATAAGTATCCCATACCCAGGATTGATGACTGGTTTTACCAACTTCAGGGTGGTAGTTACTTCTCAAAGATGGACCTTAGATTGAGTTATCATCAACTTAGAGTTAGAGACAGTGACATTCCGAAAACAGCCTTCGAAACTTCATATAGTCATTATGAATTTGTAGTTATGTCATTCGGACTAACAAATGCTCATGCAACTTTCATGGATTTGATGAACAGAGTGTTGAAGCAGTACTTGGATTGTTTTATTATTGTTTTTATTGATGATATCTTCATTTACTCTATGAATGAGGAAGAACATGCGAGTCATTTAAGAATTGTTCTACAAACTCTCAAGGATCGCAAGTTATTCGCTATGTTTAGCAAATGTGAGTTTTGGTTGTAATCCATTGCTTTCCTTTGTCACATTGTATCTAACGAAGGGATCCTAGTGGATTCACAGAAGATAGAAGCAGTGAAACATTGGCCCAGACCTACCTTTGCTACATATATTAGCAGTTTCTTAGGTCCAGTGGGGTATTATAGAAGGTTTGTGAAAGGATTCTCATCATTGACTAGGTTAAATCAGAAGATGGTCAAGTTACATTATTCAAATGATTCTGAGAAAAGCTTCGAAGAATTGGAAACTAGATTGAGTACATATCACGTCTTGACTCTACTAGAGGGTTAAAATGGTTATTTATGTGATCTATTTTGATGCATCCAGAGTTGGCCTAGGTTGTGTATTGATGCAGCGAGAAAATAAAAACTACCCAACCCATGACCTCGAGCTTGCACCAGTGGTATTTGCATTCAAGATATGGATACACTACATGTATGGTATTCATTGATCATAAGATCCATCAGTATATATTCAACTAGAAAGAGTTGAATCTTATCCATAGGAGATCGCTTGAGTTCCTTAAGAATTATGATATGAGTGTGCATTATCATCCTGGTAAGGCGAATGTAGTAGCAGATTCTTTTAGACGATTATCTATGGGTAGTGTAGCCTATGTTGAAGAAGAAAGTAAGGAGCTAGTTAATGATGTGCATAGGCTTGCTCGCTTAGGAGTTTGCCTTATGAGCATATTGTGTAATAGTTCAGAATAGGGCAGAACCTTCTTTGGTAGTCGAGGTTAAGGAAAAGAAAGACAGTGATCCAATCTTGCTTGAACTTAAGGGTGCAGTCCACAATCAGAGAGTGGAGGTCTTCTCCCAAGGAAAAGATGACACACTTTGCTACCAAGGTAGATTTTGTCTTCCTGATATGGGTGAGTTGAGAAACCATATCGTTGCAGAAGCCCATAACTCCAGGTATTTTATTCAGCCAAGTGGCACTAAGATGTACCACAATCTGTGGGAATTCTATTGGTGGAATGGCATGAAGAGAGATATAGTAGATTTTGTGAGTAAGCGTCTGAATTGCCTGCAAGTCAAGGCAGAACATCAGAAACCAGAAGGTATGACTCAAGAGATCGATATTCCTACATTGAAGTGGGATGTGATCAATATGGATTTCATCATAGGGTTACCTCGTACTCGCACACATCATGACTCTATTTAGGTGATAGTTGATAGGATGACTATATCTTCTCGCTTTTTAGCAGTCAATACTACATATTCGGCAGAGGACTATGTCAAGCTTTACATTAATGAAATTGTGAAGTTACATGATGTCCCTTGGTCTATCATCTCAGAATAGGGGTTCTCGGTTTTACCTCGTATCTCTGTAAGTCATTTCAGAAGGGTCTTGGTATTCAAGTTAACTTTAGCACAACATTTCATCCACAAATGGATGGACAGACAGAGCGTACCATTCAGACCCTAGAGGATATGTTGAGAGCTTGTGTGATCTATTTCAAGGGTAGTTGGGATGATCAGCTTCCTCTGATTGATTTTGCCTACAACAATAGCTACCATTCGAGCATTCAGATGGCCCCGTACAAAGCTTTGTATGGGCGTTGATGTAGATCTCCTGGTTGTTTGTTTGAAGTAGGTGAAACAACTTTAATACCTCTAGATTCAGTCCTTTATGCTATAAAGAAAGTACAACTCATTATACATACACTTAAGACAACTGAAAGTCGTTAGAAATTTTATGAAGATGTAAGGAGAATGGAACTGTAGTTCCAAGTTGATGATTGTGTTTTTCAGAAAGTGTCACCTATGAAAGTGTTATGAGATTTGGCAAGAAAGTGAAGCTCAGTCCTAGATATGTAGGCCCTTACAAGATCTTGAAAAGGGTTGGCACGGTGGCATATGAGGTAGAGTTGCCAGCAGAATTAGCAGCAATGCATCAAGTCTTCCACATCTTACTTTTGAAGAAGTGTGTGGGTGATCCAACCTCTGTAGTACTATTAGAGAGTGTGGCGGTGAAAGATAGTCTTTCTTAAAAGGATGTACCTGTTGAGATTCTTGATCGTCAGCCTAGAAGGTTGTGTAGGAGTTAGACCGTAGAGGGAGCTACTTTCGAAGCACAAGCAGCCATGAAAGCCAAGTGTCCTCACCTCTTTTCTTCCGATTCCACTCCAGCTTGAGGTAATAGTTCCTCTTCTGTTTTCCAATCATTCACGCGTGAATTCAGTCTTAGAATCATGTTACCTCAATTTGTGATTGCATTTTCAGTGTATTTGCATGTTCTCAGAACTCAAGTAAGTCAAAAAGTCAATTCTTAGTGTTTAGTAGTATGGTTTGCATCTATCTCCCTCTATTTCAGCTAATTAAGTGTTTATTCGAGGACGAATGATCCTAAGGGGGAGATAATATAACACCTCATAATAAAAAAAGACCAAAAATCAGCTTTTCAGAAAATCTGCTGGTACAGTCGACAGTTTCAATCGATGGATTGTAGTGTGACCCATGGCCCGTCATGCACATCCTTTGATTGAGTTAGAAACCCCCAAAAACTCAGCACAAAATTTTTTGACTAAGTGTCGAATCACGGACGGACTTATGGTTCGTAGGTCAGACTACGGTCCTAGTCTGCGTTCGTCGATTAACACCCCATTTACCCACTCTCTGACAACAACCGCGATTGACCAGCACGGTCCGTAGATGGACGTCTGACCGTAGGTGGAAATTAACAGACAGTTAGGGTGAAATGTTTTCTAGTCAACTTCAATTGATCATAACTCTTAGCACAAAATGAATTAGGTTTCCCATGACATACCCACAAATAGATAATTGAATTAGCTTCTTATAACCACCGACCTTAGTAAAATCAGACCTACAAGTAAAATGTTATGCCCATTTTAGAAAAGTCCTATTGAACAGGCCCAACCTACGGACACAAACGATGGACTTACGATTGAACGACGCACCGTCAGTTCAGGTTGTCGTTTGGTCCAACAACAATTAACTCAGGGGTCTTTTTTCTTTTCTCACTTTGTTTAAACCCTAAGATACATCATTTTGACCTTAAATCATCAAATTTAAGTGAATTTAAACTCAGAAACATAACTAAAACTTACCTAAGTCAAATCATTAATAAAAAAAACTTAGAAAATTAGAAGCAAGAAAGGAGAAAAAATTCAATAACCCTAGTTCAAAAAAGCAACAAGGTTCAAGCAGTTTCAGCCCCAAAATTTGAATATTTTTCTATGCATTTCATCACCAAGTATGTGGGATTTCACTAGTGAGATTCTTTCATTTATTAGATCTCTAATTTTATGTTAGAAATTTGATTCCCATATCATGATTCGACCTAGGGTTTCTAGAACATTAAAAGAACTTCATGAATAATTAGTTATATGTTCCAAATCAGATTTCAATGTTATTATTTAGTTTATCGCATGAATTTCAAAACCGTAGCTATGTATTTTTTAGATCTTGAATTACACATGCTAGGTAAGATATTTTAGTTATTCAGTTATACATGCCTCAGTTATTAATGCATCATTATCAGATTAAATGTTGCATTCTCAGTATGCATGTTAATGTTTGAGCTATCCACTATTTATGAAAACTCAATCAGAATAAGTTAATTGCATTATTCATTGGAAGTAACATAATACCGAGTTGGACTAGGGTCCAGCGTACCCATGTAGGTTGTAAATCCCCTCTGTAGGCAATCAGTTTATCGATAATGCCAGCATGCCTTTATACCTCTCAGTGGAGCGTATACATCGGACTCCACATTTAGCTCATGTGATTTTATTATTGGTTATTAGTAACTCAACAGTTCAGTAAGATTCTAATGCATTGACCATATTTACAGTTCAATTATCATTCAGTCTCAGCATGTTATAAATTTGGTCATTGTATCCAGTTAGCTTGGAATTCAGTATATCATGTTAAGATTATTATACTTGCTTTTGTGGTTGTTCAATTATGTTTTATTTCAGTTTAACTCTATCCTACATGCTCAGTACCTTCAAGTACTGATTCATACATGTGCTACATCTTCTCATGATGTACGTTCAAGTTCTAAGCATCCAGATTGAGCTTAGGCCGATCTTTGATCTCCAGTTCAGCAGATTCAGTGGTGAGTCCTCATTCTCTGAGGACAATAGTCATTAGTTTATTTCAGTTATTTAGTCATTTAGTTTAAGTTTTTACTAGACTTAGTTGGAGCTTGTCCTATCATTTCTGGTCAGTTAGAGACTTATTTAAGACATTATTAGTTTCAACTTAGTATTGAGTTAATATTTTCTTTATATTAAGCTCATTGTTTTCAAATATCTCAATTATACAATAAAGTTATTCCCCATTTTTTCTGTTTAAATTATGAGTTAGCTTCCGCATTCAGTTTGTTATCTTTAGTATGCTCATAATCATGCTAGCAGTGTTAGCTTGAAATCACTTGTGGTCCTAGGTTCCGAGTCCGGATCTCGAGGGTAGCTTGGGGCGTGACAGTTGAAAAAATTATTTATATGTGGTAAGCAATCTCAGAATCATTGAATACTCAATGAAATTATTTTTAAGACCTTTTAAATCGTTCAAAAAATTTCATACAACATTCATCATCTAGATAGACATGATAATTAGTTATTATACATATTCAAGTATTTCATTAATTTAAAGACTGAAATAAGTATTATTGCATCCATTATTGGAGAACATATATCCATTTAACAATGTCAAGACTTCTGCAAAAATACTTATACCCCGAGGCACAGACCGTACTTTATATCTTATGGTTATACTTTTTCACAATGATTCATTTCTACCCTCACTGAGATATATTTTAATATATGAACTATATGTTCAGAAGCATCACTTTTCTAAGTGAAACAAAGTATACTTTAATAGTGTCAATTATATATCTGTCCATACTATATGACATATTCGAATTTAAGATTCTCGTAGCCATTTAAAGAATTGGGTGTTGCATCATATTAAATATACTATCGACGACCGTTTTGATATCAATTACAATACGACATAACTTATCGAGATCTCTTTTTTTTCCATCATTTTTAGGTACCTAAATCTTTACCAAGGTTTTATGAAATGTTAAGTCACAGTGCTCTTTCAAAGCACTTGCCTCATTAGCAATGACCATTTTGATAATTTTCTCCCTTTATCAAGAAGTTTTACATTTGGAATCGATTGGTCTGTCACGCTATTGGCCTACCATAGATACTTTCGTTCAAGGACTATTTATTAGAGCATTTGCAGCTTAATTTGAATATTGGGTCAGCAAATACATCTGCAAAAATTACTTGCAACATTTTGAAAATGAATGATTTCTATTTCAAGTTCAAATTTTCTTTTAATGAGGATCTAGATAATCATCCCCTACATAATTTTCAGCTGCTACACATATCTCCCCTAATGTTAGAAAATCTAACATTCACCCTCAACCTCATTTGGGGATCCATCTTGGTGCGTGGAACAATAAAATCATATGTGCGCACATCAGTATTAAACGTGTAATAAAACTAAAGCAAAATAAGAGAAGGAATATAAATGATAAAGCGATAGAAATAGGGAGACAAAAATGAGAGCATTTCTTATTCTTCAAAGTATTCGTCAAATATTCAAGTATATACAATATGAATCCTTAATCCTCTATTTATTGTCTAAAATAGAGGCATACAAAAGGTTAGTCATAAACATGACATTAACATGAATATAATGGGGAGGTTATGAAAGTGAAAGGTTAGAAGAATAATGGTTATAAAGGTCGAGGTTATGGAAGTTATGGTCATCTTGGTAATGAGGAAAGTAGTGGAGATAATGAGTGAGTAACTTCTAGTGTAGTGGACACCCACACTAGAATATTTTATAACAATAACTTTTTGAAAAATGAAAACCATAAATACATATCCTTACTTAATATTATATACTATTTGAATTTAAAAATTAGAATACTTATAAAATTTTGTGAATGAGAAAATAAGCATTACATAAAGAAATAGATAATACGAAAAAATTGCATAGAATCACTTTATAAGGTTAAGAACGAGAAGAAAATGAAATATAAAAATAACCTTCTAAATTTTTTAATATAATAAAAATAATAAAGAACTTCAAATAATAGAAGTTAAAATATTTTTAAAAATAAATCAAAAATAGAATTAAAAAAATTAAAAAGTAATCAGTTGAAAATTATACCAGATAATTACCAGCAATTAAGACTCAGTCAGTGAATTATAAAGTGTAGTTATCCTTGTCAATTACAACAATTACCTGCTGACTAAGTAATTACTCTGTCCAACCAAACAGGACAGACAATGTAATTACATCAAACCCAATTGTCAGGGTGTCCTTCCAAACAGGTCCTTAATGTTTTTGTTCATCTAATTAATGACATAGCCACACTTTATTGCTCACATCTAAGGGTCATAGTAACACACTTGTATATTAAAAATTAACACCTTAATTTCTCACCTACTCAGTTAAACCTACTAGATCAAATCTAAAAGCGAATGTCATCGCACTCATGTTGTCATCCTTTTTTTTTATCACAACACTCTTATCAAATTCAAGCTTAATGTCTAGTACTAAATAAGGAAATCAACATAATTTTCACATAATATACTATCTTATGACTCTAGATAAAATCAAGAAAAACTCACCCCCTAAGACTTCATTACAAGTAGTCAATCTTTATCTCTCAGTGTACCTAGTTGCAGTTTATCGTTACATTCTCTTTGACAACCTAAGTACTATATACCCATTCAATATACATTATTGTCAAATTAGTTTCATAACCATATGACTATTATGGGGCTCTCCCTTAAAAAACATAAGCCAAACTTAGATCTATCACCTCATGAATACTCTATCCTTATATTCTACGCCTATACTAGTCCTTTACTAACACAATGACTATTCATGTACCTTTTATGTTGAAATTCACAATAATTATTACTCTTTAGTCAACACATTAGGGAGAATCACCCCCTTAATAACTTACTTGGTTTATGACAACAACTACTTAGGTTACTACACTTCTATATATATATACTTCTAGCTTTGGGCATTTCTGCTACTACTAGCTTATAAATCACATATTGCACAAACTTTCAGGTGACAATATTAGTCAACCATTCTTAAGAAAGTTTATGGTGCACAACTCAATAACATGATTGATAAAATGTAAATCTACTATGCGGAAAAAGTGGATAGCTCACCACAATTGCAATAGTGGAACAATCATCAAATCCTTAAGAATCAATTAAAGTTTTCTATGACGATCTGAGTCTACACCCTGGGCATGGTCGACACTCAAGAACCATTACTGTTCCGCAAACAAACCCTCAACCTCGCTGACCACAAGCGGAAGACCAACTTAAGCATACAAAGCTTAAAAACTGAAAAATATTCAAGAAACTAAATTACAATTGTTCAACTCAAATGAAAAACTTTGAATAAAATAATGTATTCAACTCGCCATATAATAGACAACTCGAATCTTTAAAATATTTAATAAAATAAATGAATAATATAGAATTCTCAACCATAAAAACTATCTATTAAGCATCTAACTGATAAATATCGAAGTCGGGATAACGACATCCTAAAAACGAATATAAGTGAAAGTTAAATGAAATCCTCCGAAAGCAAGAAGTCTCACTATTTCTAACTCGAACTCTCAGATATATCAATGAAGATCTTGTTGATGGTCCTCAACACCTATGTTTGTATCATTAATTGATGAAGGTCAAATGGCTTAGTATGTGAACGTACGAGCATGTAAGGGGAACTCTAAAACATAAACATAACCTTGAAACTCGAATGAAAAGGAAACATACTTACCTCTTCTCAAACTCATTCAACTCAACTCAACTTAAGAATAAGATACTCAACACAAATATGAGATACTAAACTTCAGAGATATAATATTCGACTCAATGAAGCCCAAATTAACTCAAATACACAACTTAATGTACTCAACTTGAAATACTCAACTCCTGATACTTAACTGAACTCATTTCAATATAAAGCAGTTTAAAACAAGTGCAATATGAATAAAAGCTCATTAAAAACATGATTTCAACTCTGTGTATATAATAAGGATACAACATTACTCTGAAATGTATATGAAAATATAATTAACTGATGTATATAAAATACAATAACTTCTGTGGGAGTTTCTCTAACCGACAAACATCACTTAAGAGTTATGGTTATGATACAACAATTCACCTCACGTTTCCAAGGATCATCCTATACCTTTCCATCAGTATAGGAGCTAACATAACTTAGTGGATCCACTAGTCTACTGTGAAAAGAATTTATTTAAAAAGTATTACCCTTTTATACCCATGATGGATACATAGTTTTATGGAGACGTGAGTTATATGAACTCCTGCTTGCCCCCAATTCGGTTCTCAATTCTAATTTTAAAATATACTAGCTCTTATGTTTTTAAAACATAATTTTTCTGTGATTTAAGATTATTGCTCAAAAACTTAGCTCAAAGGCTATCTAGGAAATCTCAATTTCCTTTCTTGCTTCATTTAGAAAGCTATTACTCTTTTCTGAAAACTAGCGTGAAAGCTCTTTACTGAAAAACTAGCTCAGAGGTTCTTTACTGAAATACAAGCTCAGAGGCTCTTAGGGAAATCTTAGTTTCATTTCTTGTTTAAATGTGAAAACATTTTAAATCACTTTGGGAGTACTTAGTCCCCATATACTTTTGAAGAAATGAACTTCAACTTTACTCTTTACTATTTACTCTTTACTCTTTACTCATTTCTCTTTACTCTTTACTCAAGTTGAACTTTAAGTCTTCGATATAAAGTTAAAATGTTGGTAAAATACTTTTAAAAACTTTATGAACTTCTCTTTGACTTGGCCCTGAACTTCTAGACTTAGACTCTTAACTTTCCTTGAATTTAAGTACGTTTTCAAGGTTCATGATCTCAAGTTTATGGATGATTCATGATGTTTAACTTGGAAGATTCATGCGGAATTATGAGCATGAACTACTCAACTCAAGGACTCAAAGATACTTATCATCTCAAGTTGTATGACTTATAGGGTTCATGCGAAATTATGGATATGAACAATTCAACTCAAGGACTTCATGGGTAACATGCTATAGTTCCATGATTAAAAATATAAACTCATATGTGTTAAAAACTTATTACTCAAGACATGGAACTTGAAGATGCTATTCCTCTCAAAGATACTAAACTGATGGAGTTCATGCGGAAGTTATGAGCATGAACGATCGAATCGAAGGTCTTAATAACTACATGGAACTCATGTATACAATTTTTCTCATTCACTTACTTCCTCAAAACTAAGTTCAAATTAATAGTTGATCTCAAGGATTCATAATTGAACTCAAATGCTTTGTTGAACTCTTCTCTTAAATCTCCCTTGAATGTGAATTGTAAATTCAAGAGTTACGGTTCAAGATATGAAGGATCTCAATAACAATATAGAATTTCGATAATTAGGAATAAAGATTCTTAAAATAAACATGAACTCAAGAACTCAAAATCAACTTATCTCAGTAACACTCAAATCTAGGGAAAATATCCTAAATTACTCTTTTATTATCTGGAAGTAGATTTAGGGTGTCAGGCAAACTAGTCCAACACTATGATAGCCTTACATACTTGAAAATAATAAGTCTCTTGAAGATTATTCAAGAAGAACTTGATGAGAAGTCTTGAAAATATAGCTTGAAGGCAAACAATCAATAGTACCTTTCTTGAGATTCTTGAATCAGTTTCATGAAATATCTATGACAAAAAAAATATGATTTTCATGAGTAAAGATGAAAATCTGATTGTTTTGATCTTTTTTGGTCAAGACGTTTGTTTATGGTTTTCATGGAGGTAAAAAGACAAAGACAATTATTTTTAATATTTTTCCGTCGGCTAATTCATAACAGCATTGTATAGGTTACTAAATTAGTCATAACTTGTTACTAAGAAATTGGATTGTCGGGAAATTGTTGGCGTTGAAAAGTAGATCAAATTACCTTAAATAAGATAGGTTATGACTCATGTAATTCTTAATATTATGATAGGTCATTCAAAGTTGACCCAAGTAGAATCTTACTGTAAAACTTAATGAAACTTCAAGAACACTTAACAGAACCTCATCAAAAACATAAATCCTTAAATTTTAAGAACAAAAGTACGTTGAATATATCATGATTGGAGTGTGGGTGAAAGAAACCAACACTATTGGGATCTACATACCTCTTGTGGATTAAATTCGTGGAGAAAATCCGCAACTAAACTCAGAATGTTGAGGAACGCCTTCACCCTATCCTCTTTTCTCCTCTTTTATCTTCTTTTCTCTTCTTTTCTTTTATTAAAATCTCAACTAAAACTAGGTGTATATTAGGATTATACTGAAACAAATAGTATTAGAACCCTAAAATATTACTAAAAACGAATTAAATATGATTAGGCATGGTAAGGACATAAATATCCCTCACTATTTTTGTCTAACTTTCCTAAACTGGACATCCTAACTTCAAAAGGTCATATCTCACTCATCCAAAATCAAAACTTAGAAAATTTGGCGGAGTTGGAAAGATAATTCAAAGATATTTCCTATGGTATCTTGTAGCACACCTAAATCATCCTTTACCATGAGTTATAGTCGTTTGAATTTGACCCAAAACTCATACTTAACTTAACTCTCCAAATTTCAGATTTTTCTATTTCCAATTTAGTTCTACTAGGAAATCTTGGTGCTAAATCTAGTAAACTAACCTTAATACTTAAGAAACTTTTTATTCCTTGGTAAAATCCCACACACTATGATGAAAGGTTTGAGTCTTAGCTCAAAATTTTCCGGGGTGTTACATTTTCTAATATAGTATTTGCAAGGAATAGTAAGTAGGCTATAATGACCTAACAAGTATCATCGACTCATCTCGATCTATTAGGAACAAGTATTTGTAAACAAATTTGTCACAATACAATTCTTATTGTTTATTTCTTAGAGTTTAAGTCAGAATTTAAGATCTTGTATAAGTCGATAATAGTTTTTGAAACTTGTTGGCATGGCTTGCATTATGATCCGAGGGGCTCCAAGGTATTTCAACATAATTGAAACTCATTTTCATATTGAAAATTTTTCTAGTTCTTGTTTCATTCTTCGTGACCACGAAGTAGAAAGTTAATAATCTTGAGGCTTAGAGAAATTGTCTATGTGACCGCATTTGGGAACATCTTGACTGCGAAAATCAGTCAATGGGTTGGTCTGATGAAACCTCTTAAGCAATCATGATAGTATGATTGTGACCATGAAAACATGAGTATGAAGGTATCACGAATGTGAAGACATACTTATTTTACGGTAAATGGTCAAAATTATCTCTAAACTCTATCTAGAATGGGGCACAAATACCCTCCATTTTTTTTACTCAAAACTACCCCTCCATTTGCTTTTTGTCTCACAAATACCTCTACTTTAATGGAGTAACACCAAGCACATCACGGGGGGAAAAAATTCCATGTGGTCAATCCACATCAAGATCCAACATAAGAAATCATCCAATTTAATACCCTAGAAATAAAAAATGTGTTGTTAAAAGATCCTCAAATTAAATAATGAATGTCAAACATCTTGAAAAAGAGGATACAAAAATTGGGAAAATACAATAATAAGAAAATGCGAGATAATAGGAAATGGAGAGTATTACAAAACAAAAAAGAGAAAAAATAGTTACGACAACGAATCAATGCAGTAATTCGAACACAAAAAACAAAAGGGATAGCTGAATCCAAAGATTGAAAAATCTAAGAGAATAGAGCAAAAAATACTGGTAAGAAGGAAATACCAAGCATATCCAGCAGGGAAGCGAAAGAACTCTGAACCACCATTTAACTTTCTACCCTAATATGGGACCTCCAAACTCTCCTATCTAAGGTCACATCCTTGATAGGATCAAAGTGTATCTCTATACTTCTATTTCGCTAAGGAATACAAGTGATACTAAATCGAATGAATACAAGTGATAACAACATTTCAGCCAGTATCCATCAAATACACATGTATCAACTTGTAGTTTTGTATCACCAATCAATATAAAAGTGCAACAACAACAAATGAATATAATATACAAGTGATATATCTTGTATCAACATGTATGTCTCGAATAATACATATCAAATTGTATGTATATCAAAGTGTATGTGTTGATATAATTTGTATTCATAAAATTCATTTTGTATATATCTAACTTCTATCCTCTATCTATCCTAAATCTTGCTCACCTCATTCCTGACTCTCCTAGACTTGCTTATCTCTCTCCTTTCTTCTCAATATCGCTCGCCTCTTCTACTTTTATTTTATTTTCTTTTTTCTTTTTGCTAGGAATTCTAAATACCCATCCATATATATATCTACGCCTAATATTAGTCATTCCTAAAACTTTTCCTTTAAACTAAAGTAAGAAGCTTTTTTTTTCATTCGGATCTAGAAGTTGGGCTTGGCCTATGTTTTATTTAGGTCTATAATATAATTTTTAGTATAACTTACATAAATATCATAGTGTAAAACTTAAATTACCTTCTACTTCTATTTTTTTTACTACATAAGACCCATATTTTTAGGTATTTCAGATACATAATTAAGGATTCAGACACATCAATCTGTTGTACTTATTAAGGGAAACAAGAGCTTAAAAATTAAATTAAGATCTCATAGTATCCATTTGATTCACTAATTAAGGGGAAAAACTGAAAATTAAATTAAAATGCTGTAAATTACGTTATTTCATTCCAAATTTTTGTCAAGAATTCAAAATCCTATAGTGTAACAAATCAAAAAATTCAAAAAATAAATTTGTCTTCTTGTTCCTCTTTCTCTCTATTTCATAATTTTCTTTGGATAAGCGAGGTGAATTATGAAGGATACAAAAGTGATTTTATTGTTGGACAAACCAATTTTATGTGAATCTTCAAGTTCATCGAATATTCTATCATCGATAAGATGCTAAAGATCAAGAGTGAGATAAATTTTGAAGTAAAGATTGCTATTAGGAGTGTAATAAAGTTGGTGTCGTATATTCCTATTTTGATTTGCACAGAACCTCTATTTAAACTTGATAAGTGGAAAATACCTTGTATTCGATCGATGTTTGACAAGGCCAATTTTTATGTTAGCTAGAAGCTTGGCTATTTTCTGGCTAACTTAATGGTGACGTGATCACCACATGTGTTGTATTTGAGATAAGGCCTTGCCCCCCCCCCCCCCCCCCCCTCCCAATCTTTTTTCTTAATATAAAATTGTCCAAATATAAGACCGAGTAATTTATTAAAAAAAGAACTTCCTTTCAATTTTGATTCATGATTGTCAAAAATTTTGAGATTCAAAATTCTTCTTTAGTTCATTGAAGATTCTTTCAATTTTGATTCAAAATTATCAAAATTTTTGAGGAGATAGATCATGAAAATCCTTTCAATTTAAATTGATAAGTGTTGTATTTCTTCTAGATACATTAAAAAGTGTTGCCCATAAGATTTTAGGTTTGAGATCAATACATTATTATTTGGAAATTGTTATGTATCAGACACATTTAGTATACATTCAAATTTACGTATCATAACTAATAAATTAGTGCATGATATATTATTTATTTATGTATCCTATTTTTTTTTTGAGATCATGAAGATCCTTTTTATTTAAATTGATAAGTGTTGCATTTCTACTGGAAACATTAAATAAGAAAGTGTTGCCCATAAGATTTTAAGTTTGAGATTGGTACTTATTGTTTGGTAATTGTTATATATAAGACACATTTAGTATAAATTTGAATTTACGTATCATAACTGAAAAATTAGTGTATGACTTTATTATATATGTAACTTATTTTGTTTGAGAATACTATATTTCAAAATAAAAAAAATATATTATAGATGTAATTGTTCCAAAATAACATCTTTTTTGTGTGTAATAAATAACACAAAGTTCATATATCAAGTATAGCTATATTGAACATGATAAACACTAATCAAAGATTCAACAACATTAGAGTTATGCATCAATACCTTAAACATGAACATTATACATTTGTATAAATTAAAGGTTATTGTAGCAGTGAGGTATCAGAACAATGATAACACTAATAGAGACTTATTAAAGACTCAAAATAAACAAAATACATTTAAAATCTATATCTTTGATAGTAATGGTCGTGCTATGGTAGATAACTTTTTTTGGACGTTTTTCAATAGTAGAAACCCTCAATGATAAAAAATATTATTACAAGAAAAAATTTCAATGACAATATGATTAACTAAAATTGCAAATGTTCAATAAGATTTCAATAGGGCAAGGGACGGAGGTAACTTTATTTTTATTTTTAAGATGAAAATTTAAAAATAATAATAAAAGAAATCAAAAATTAAAGTGAAGGAAAGAAATCTACCTCCTGAATAATTTGAAATCATTAATTGAAAATAGAAAATATTTGAAATTTAAAAATACATTAATTGATAAACTTGGGAGAGACGAAAATCAAAAGGAATTTGAAATTTGTAACTTCTAAAGAAGTGGAGAGAATTTAGGGATAAAATGAAGGAGTGAAATGGGAAGAGGGAAACATGGTGTAGCTGAAAATAGGAGTGAAATATTTACGTATCCGAAAGATTTTATGAATTGTGGAAATAAGGGATTTTTGAAATTTTTGAAAAGATAGGGATAAATTGACATTAACGTAATTAAATGTGTGTATATAAGTAATTTTTTCTATTTTTTTATTTTTAAAATCTACTACGTTATATTTAATAATTATTAATATTTGTTCTTATAGAAAATGATCCTGACAGGACAAATTATCACAAATGTTAAAACATTATGTGCAACTCTAGCAAGTAACATCTTATTTAAGGGGACTTATATTTCACTTATTATATAGTAGGTAGAAATGTTGTTATGAAAGACGTTGGAGACTTCAATAAAAAAAAATTACTATAAAAGTGTCAATCATTTCTTGTGGAGAAAAACATTTTAATAGAAATTCATAAAAAAAACATTATTCAAAAAAATTGAGTGAACTTTAAACAACTATTGTTGAACTACTTTTTAGGGATGGAGGGATTGTTTTATGATGAACTAAAGCACTTTCACGTTAGAGCCCATACTCTTTCCTTTATTTTATTTCTTATTTCTTTTCTATTTGAGTGTACTTACAATAATATATTTCTAACTGATATATTTCTCTCAACAAAATTTACTCTAAGTATAAAAGGATCTAAAACCTGAAATTTGAATTTATGTCATTTTACACCAATAAATGAAATTGGCGCCTTATAACAATTGGTCCATCATATATATATATATATATATATATATATGGTATTGAATTTGATAAATATGATATCATCTTTGTTATGTCATTATATGTTTTTTCAATGGTATGTGAATTGCTCTACCACTCACATTTTTTAATAGAAAATTGTGCTACTAATAAGTTTATCCTAAATTTTTAAGTGGCTTACTTCATTCACATAAATCACATAGATAGTGTTGAAAATCAAATCAAAACACAAAAGTTGGGGACTATATTTCCACAATATCATTAGATAAACAACCCTAACATACTGGTCAACTTTTAGACCCATTAATAAATAAATAATTTATTTAAGGAAATACTAATTCTTTTTTAGTTAAACTTGTAATGTTGAAGATTGTCCATAAGTTAGCATGGAAATGCTTAGGTATCATGCTAAGCTAGTAAGAAAACATCGAAAAAGCATAAATAAGAAGACAAATGAGAAATATATCAAAATAGACAAACATTTAACGTAGTTCGATGAGTCGATCTACGTCATAAGAGGAAAGGGAGATAAAAACTTCAATATATAAAAGAGAGTTTAAAATATATAGAGAAATAACCTCACACAATCCCTCAAATACCTGAATATAAAGAGGTTCATACAAGAATTAAGGTGATACTTATATCTCACAAATTCTCACCCTACAAATGAGCCTCTGCTTATAGAGTTATAAATTTTTTCTTATGAAAAAAAAGGACTAGCCAAATATGGAGACATTGTAATTTTCTTTAAAGATTAAGAAAACTCAATAACGATAAAAAAAAACTAAGAGTGGATACCCAACAAAATTGATTTCCAGCATAGTGCATATTGAATTTTATATATTAACAATTATAGTACAAATGAAATTACTAGAAACAGAAGGTCAGAATAGAATAATAGGAGTAACTATAATTAATAATAATTATGTGACTCATGTGTAATTACATATTCATGTTATCTCTATATATACTGGATGTGCACCTCTTTATCAATAAGACTCATTATTCTATCATGGTATCAGAGCAAGGGTTAAACTCTTCCGAAACCTAAAAAAAACTAAAACTTCTTCTTTTTCTTCCTGTCGATCAAAAAAAAATTCGACTCCATCTGCTTCTCCTCTTCAACATGGCAGCCGATCCCCCTGCCACTCTTCCCTCTGGCGTGAAATTGCTTCTTCACAATCTCATCCAAGAAAAATTAACAGATCATAATTATTCAGCTTGGTCGAATAGAGTCAAGACGACGCTTTCCGCAAATCGTCATCTTAGTTGGGTCGCCGGTGCCGGAATAGTGCCGCCCATCAACGTCACCGTCACGGACAAAGATGGTATGACCTCAATGAAACCAAATCCCGCCCATATGTCGTGGGCTCTTGTTGATCCTCAAATTCATGCCTGCCTTCTCACTGTGATTAGCGCGCAAATTCAGAAGCATGCTCGTGGTTTTACTACTTCTAGGTCTCTCTGGAATGCTCTTGCTACCCACTTTAACTCCTTATCAACAACCCATGTTTTTCAATTGTGTGACCGTCTTCACACCCTCCACAAGGGCACTCGCACCATGGTCCAATGTTTGGACGAAGCATCCTTGATTATCTCTGATCTTGATGCCCTCAATGAACTTGTTCCCGAACGAGATCTCATCAATGATGTTGTTGGGGGCCTACCTGTCGAATTTTCTTCTCTAAAACAGCACATCCGCTATCACGATTGCCCACTCACACTAAATCAAATATCGGGCTTGTGGAATGCAGAAGAATAAAATCTTGCCATGAAATCCAAATTGGCCCTCGCTTACTCGACAACTCAGGCAACCTACACTGCACTTGACGCAGCTGGGCAGCGTGGTGGCGGACTTCCAGGCAGACGCGGTGCACACCTCGGCGGAGGCAAAGGACCGCATCAGTCACTCGGCCATAAAAGCAGTTCATGCCATAGCAGACCTGACCAGGACAGCAGACACGGTGACAGTAGTTTTTCGTCAAGTCACGATATACCTGTGTGTCTAATCTGTGACAAGCGTGGGCACACGGCTCGAGTATGTTGGTATCGCTACGACGAGCAGTTTGTTTCGTCCCCAACCGGCGGAACTCGTGCGATGCATGCATCTACAAGCAACTCTTCAAGTTATTGGTATCTGGATACTGGTGCAAATTCTCACGTGACGCCTGATTACTCCCAACTCCATAATCCGACTTCCTATTCTAGTGCCGACACAATCGTTGTAGATAACGGCCAATCTTTACCCATCTCCAATACAGGTTCTGTCTATGTCTACACCCCCAGAGGTAATTTCTCATTGTCCACACTACATCACGTCCCATCCCTAACATCCAATATTCTATCTATCTATCTGTTTACCAAAGAAAATAATTGCACTCTTCTTTTCAATGCCCATAATTTTCATATAGTGGACAATTTAACAAAACAGAACCTGTACAAGGGCCGCTGTGAGCAAATTCTATACACTCTTCCTTCCAAGCTATCTGCGTCAATCTCATCTTCATTAGTTGCTCATCAAGACATTCGTTCCTCTACCTAGCACCGCAGACTTGGTCATCCATGTGCCAAAGTTACTAAAGTCCATTATGTCTGTCTTAGGTTTTTCGTTTTCCACTAAGGATCATCATGAGTCATGCTATGTAGCCAATCAAGTCGTTTGCTGTTTATCTTATCTAGTACTAAGGCCAAGTGCCATTTAAATTAATACATTCTGATTTTTGGGGTCCAACCTCCATCTCCTCCTTTAATGGTTTTCGTTACTATATCTGTTTTGTTGATGATTATAGTAAATTTACACTGTTTTATCCCTTAAAATTCAAATTTGAAGCATATTCGGTTTTTGTAAATTTTGAATGCATGGTCAAAACACAATTGAATTCCAACATCAAAATATTTCGTAGTGACAATGGTAGAGAATTTTTAAACAATGCCTTTGACCTTTTTCTCCAATCTCCTTGTATTATTAATCACACATGTTGTCCCTATACTTCTGCACAAAATGGTGTTGCCGAACGCAAACATCGTAACCTCATTGAGACTGTCGTCACCCTCCTTCATGAGTCTCATTTCCCTGCATCCTTCTGGGTCGAGGCGTTGGCCACTGCCAATTATCTCATCAACCACATGCCCACATCCTTTCTCTCTAACACATCTCCTTATGAATGTCTCTACAAACACCATTCAAATTACACTCACCTTCACCCTTTTGGTTGTCTTGCCTACCCTTGGCTACGACCTCACACTCAACACAAACTTCAACCCCGGTCTACACCATGTGTCTTTCTAGGATACCACCCCATCATAAAAGGATACAAATGTTTTGACCACGTCTCTCTAAAAACATATGTCTCTCTTCATGTTCGTTTTATCGATGATGAATTTCCTATCCCCGGTTGAGTTTCGTCACTCCCACGTCCATCCCACTTGGTATTATTCCAATCTTTCCACTGAGCTCACATGGCCTTGTACCGACACCCATTAACCCATCCATCCTGCAACCAACAATTAACCTCGACTCTCCCGTCCAAAATGGATCACCCAACACCCACAATCCACCTATCCCACCAAGCTTCAACACTCCTCACAAACAACTTCCACCAGCCGCACCCCCACCCCCTCCACCTCCACCCCCACCACCTTTACATCCCATGCGAACTCGTTCCAAATCCGGCATTTTCAAGCCCAAAGCCTACACCACTACTTTACCTGCTATCTCTCCTTCTGAACATGTTACCTACAAACAAGCCTCTAGCAATCCCCTTTGGTGTCAGGCTATGGACGATCAATATAGGTCTCTTATTAATCAGCATACTTGGGAATTTGTGCCTGCACCCTGACATCAAAAACCAATTGGTTGAAAGTGGGTGTACCGCATCAAACGTAATGCTGATAGATCCACATCTCGTTACAAAGCTCTCCTAGTTGCGAAGGGTTATCATCAATAGTATGGCATTGCCTATAAGGAGACTTTCAGCCCATTCGTCAAGCAACAGACTATCCGTCTAATCTTGGCTCTCGCTCTTCATAATGATTGGCCCCTACATCAGCTAGATGTTAGCTATGCCTTTCTACATGGCACTCTGGAGGAGGACATTTATATGGATAAACCACTCGGCTACGTTGATTCCCACAATCCACATCTTGTCTGCAAGCTGAAAATGTCCCTCTACGGTCTTAAACAGGCCCCTCGTGCTTGGTATAATCGTTTCTCTTCCTTTCTGCAGGATATGGGCTTCCGCACGTGCACTCATGACAAGAGTCTATTCACTCTACAGTATCCTCGTGGCCTGGTTATAATTCTTCTCTATGTTGATGATATTGTGATTACCGGCAGCTCATCTCATCTTATCTCTATTATCACGAAGGCCATGCATCAAAATTCTAAGCTGAAAGATCTTGGCCCTCTACATTACTTCCTTGGCATTGAAGTACTCCGCACCTCCTCTAGTCTCCTACTTCATCAGTCAAAATACACTGAGGAGCTTCTCACTCGGGCAGGGATAGCTGAATCTAAAACTGCACCTACTCCCATGGTTGTTCATCCACCATCTACCTTAGATATCCGTCTATTTGACAATTCGACCCTCTATTGAAGCATCGTGGGTGGCCTTCATTATCTAACTTTTACTCGTCCAGATATTCAATATGTTGTTAATCGTGTCTATCAATCCATGCATGCCCCAACTGACAAAACTTCCAGGCATTAAAACGGATTCTTCGTTATCTAAAGGTTAGCTCAAGTCGTGGACTTCTTTTCCAAAAAGGAAATCTGGAGCTCTCCATCTACTCCGACTCAAACTGGGCTAACGACAAGGTTGGTCGTCGCTCAACTACTGGGTATATACTTTTTCTTGGCCCAAATTTAATCTCCTGGTGCACCAAAAAGAAAACGCGGGTGTCTCGTTCTTCCACCGAAGCTGAATACAGAGCTATGGCGGTTGGAGTTTCCGAAGCTATGTGGCTTCATCATATTACAGATGCTCTTGGTCTTCCTCCTTTTCGGCCAAAGATTTACTGTGACAACAAGTACACCATTTGCGTTACAAAAATCCAGTCTTCACGATCGTATGAAGCATGTTGGTTTTGATTGCCACTTCGTCCGTGAACAAGTCATGGCTGGTACCTCGCTACCAAACCTCTTCCACCGGCTGCGTTTCATTACCTCGCTACCAAGCTTCCCCTCGTACCCGTGGATCACCTTGCGGGGGGATAATAGCAGTAACTATAATTAATAATAATTATGTGACTCATGTGTAATTACTTATTCATGTTTTCTCTATATATACTAGATATACACTTCTTTATCAATAAGACTCATTATTCTATCATACAACATAAGTATAGGCTCCAAATAAAAATTGGGGTCAGGCGGAGATTACAAGGTAGGAAATTGAATTATCATCAATAAAATGAAAATTCAGATAGCCAACAATTAAATTACTAGGATATCCTATGAATCTTAGGCTAAATTATTTCTTTAAAGAAAACAAACTTTTGACTTATGCTAAGTTGCCATTTTTAAGAACTTCATTAGTACATGTTTTTGTAAATAAAGTTTTGAGTAAATATAGACTGTTGATTTTGGCTTCAAAATAAATAGTCATTTCTTCTTGTTGTATTTTATGATGTTTCTACAAAATCATTGGATTTTTTCATGAAATCGCTGTTAGGATAGAAAATAAGCATGTGTAATGCGGATGTTAGGAAAGCAAACCTCGAAAAATCATGAATAATAACAAAAATGAGAAGCACACTAAGAGAGATAAATTTAACGTGGTTCGATCATTAGACCTACGGCCACAAAAAAGATGAATAATCTACTATAAATATGATAGAAACGACATCCAACCAATCACTTAGAATACAGGGAGATACACAAAATTCTCTCCCATAATTGTGCTCTCAACACTTGAGAAGTACATTGTGGATAATAATTAAATTAGAAGGAACAATTCTATATTTATATAATCATAAAATCTTTTGTACAAGAAAAGATCTAGTAAAATATTAAAACGTTTTCCTAAAAGGAAAACTTTTTTGTGGTAAAAAAATCTCCCCCTTGGCCTGAATTTTGATAAATACATTTGTCCACCTTCTTCACATAATCTTTAAGATTTTGCATAGCTTCTCCATAATCTCCTCCATCAAATTTAAGTCTCTAACTAAAGGGGATTGTTTGAGACCAAGCTGATGGCTGAACTAATTTGGATGGTCTGAAACGGGAATTTTAGAAGAGAAATTAAAAATTAGGAGACGTGAAAGAAAAGTTATCTTTCAAAAGTTATTGCCTGTAATTCTTTTAGGGATGAAAAAATATCTTACTTTATTAAAAACATTATATGAGCTAGCCCTCAAAAAAATCTAAAAATAGCTTCTCCGACCAATGTGAAACTCTTCGTTTATATTACAACTATCATAACGGCGAATAACCCTAAAATACTTGCAATGTTTCCCTTGGTGGTCGAGCTGATCAAGATGTAGTTCAAATAGTCCGGATTAAGAGTTCAAACCTAGATGAATCACATCGTAGGAGCACCACAAATCCTGTAGGGCCAAATTCCTTAAGTTATTCAAAAGTTCCCTACAAACGCAGTGTTATGTCACAATCCATCTCAAGGTTTAAGATGTCAGATATACCAAAGTATGATGGGGCTACATACAAAAAATATAAATACATGAAAAATAATAATTATTTCAATAAAAAATTACCTCTTTTTAAAAAAACTTTAAAGAAATGCAGAAAATTCATACAAACCTGAAATCAGCATTACAACTATTTATGTATTCAAATGCAACACATAAGTTTCAGAATTATTCAAAAGGAGGAAAAATCCAATATAAAGTAAAGTATTTGTGGATCAACCAAAAAACTACTTCAAAATCTCGTGATAAATGCTCCAAACACCAATAAAGATATCAGCGGACGGAGGTACTAGACTCTAAATGTGATATGATTCTAATTGGACTGTAGAATCAAATTGATGCAAAAAATAAATACTAGGATTTCAATCAGGCAAACCTAATTGAAATGGATTCAAACACAAAAATGAGGATAGATGAAAAAAAAGAAGAGAAGAAAGAAGGGCTAATTGAGTATGCAATTGAGACTCACTTGAAATCTACAAATGAGTGAGTCAATGTGGAGTAAAGAGAAAGAAGTCACAATGAGAATCCACCCATCAATCTAGGCTAGTCAAATAATCTAAGAAAAAAATGGCTAAGGCCTCTATTTATAAGATATCTCTTACAAGAGTATCCTAATAGCTCAAAAGTGACTTTTCAAACTATTTTAAATGTAGCCACAAACGGATAATCCTTCCCACCATGTACTCATCTTGAGTTTTTCCACTTGGCGAGGCGAAGATGGTTAAGGCCTTGAGCTGACCAAAGTGTGTGAGTTGCGTTGACAAGTTGGGCCATAGAACCTTCACTTTGGCGATGGACTTTGTGTATGCATAGTGGGCAGCTTATTGCCTCCTCCATTGATCCTTCCACTCTCCAAGCTATCATCCACACGATGAAGCTCTTTCATTAGTTTCCCATAAGATCCTTTTAAATTCCTTTTTGTATCATCATGACTTGCGTATCTCAAGGTATAGGTCTAGCATAAATTGTACCTATGATACTTGTATTAGAACCTGCACAGCAAGGTGCAGAAATGAAAAAACAAGAGTACGAATCCACATAAAGATAGCAGCATCGTTGGCTGACCCTAACATGAATCTATGATATGGTTTGTATCAACAATGCTCTAACTTCTATAAATATAGACTTTTGATTTTGGCTTCGAAATAAATATTCATTTATTATTGTTCTATTTTACGATGTTTTTACAAAATTATTGGATTTTCATGAAAACACTATTGAGATCGAAAATAAGCATGTGTGACGCGGAATCTAGCAAAGCAAACCTCGAAACACCACAAGTAAGAAGATAAACGAGAAACGCACCAAAAGAGATAGATTTAACATGGTTCAATCAATCGACCTACGTCCACAAAAGAGATGAATTATAAATATGAGAGTACAAACAAGAGAAAGAACCTCAACCTATTTACTCGGAATGCAAGGAGGTACACAAAAGTCTCTCCCATAACCGCAACTCTCAACACCCGAGGACTATATTGTGAATCCTAATTAAGTTAGAACGAACAAACCTATATTTATAAAGTCCTAAAACAATTCCTACAAGAAAAGAGCTAGTAAATATCAAAAGATTTTCTCTAAAGGAAAACTTATTTATGGTAAGAAATCAAGACAAATAAAACCCAACAAATCTCCCCCTTGGCCTGAATTTCTGACAAAAAAATTTGATCACCTTCTTCACATAATCTTTAGGATATTTCATATCTTCTCTATAATCTACTCCATCGAATCTAAGTCTCAACACCATAGTAACTCTCTGAAACAATATATCTTATAGAAAATCTTCATTACTGTCAAAAAGGTTGTGGCGAGAACTACACCTGCCAAGATAAAAACTCACTCTAACTTGGTTCCACCATTGAACCATCTCTTTGATACCTACAACTTGTTAGGACAAAAAAATAAGTGGGTGTAACGCGAAAGTTAGCAAAACAAACCTCGGAACACCAAGAGTAAGAAGACAAATGAGAAACACACCAAAAGAGACACGTTTAACATGGTTTGGTCAATCGACCTACGTCCACAAAAGAAATGAGCAATCCACTTTAAATATGAAAGTAAAAAATATAGACAAACAACCTCAACCAATTTACTCGGAATACAAGGAAGTATGTAATATTTTCTCTTATAACTGCAACTTTCAAAATCCAAAGACTTCACTGTGAATTCCAATTAAGTTAAAAGAAAAAAGTGTATATTTATAGAGTCCTAAAACCTTTCCTACAAGAAAATGACTACTAAAGTATTAAAACTTTTTCCTAAAAGAAAAAACTTATTTATGGTAAGAAATCAGGGAAAATAAAACCTAACAATCACCACTATATATTCCTCTTATCCTTCCATTAGACGAGGATTTAACATACTTGAACTGCTTACAATATTTAAGTAGAAGTTGAATTATCAAATTATGTTGAATCCATATATCAAATTATGTTGTAAAACAAAAGGAAAGACTAGAATATTTAAACAATATAGGATGACAAAATAGTGATGAAAAGTATAGAATAGATAGTATTCTTATTATCTTCAAGTATATTTCACAAAGGTGAAAGACTATCTTTTTATAGTGTCACACCCCGAGCCTACACCCTGGACGTGGTCGGCACTCGGAGACCATTTATGGCCCCCACGCAAACCCTTAGTCCGGCTTACTTAACTCAACGGAAGACTAAACTCAACTTAAAATGAACTAAGCATATTTAAAAACAACTACTTCATAAATTAATCTGGCAAAAATGGCACTTGAGTCTCAACAAGTAAATTAACTCCAAACTGAACTACTAACAGTCTACAAAACCTCTAAACTAACTGAAGAGGGATGTTGGGACAGACCCCACAATATCCTAATGGACTAATCTAGAAAAGTAATAAAAGGGATGTTCTCCGGAATGCAAGGAAGCTAACTATGTGACTGTGGAGTGCCCAACGGGATCAACGGTGGGCTGCGTGCTGATCCTGGTTATTTCCGTCTTTCATGATGCACGCCTACTAACATCAGTGCATTGATGTATGAGAACACGAGTTTGAAAGCCAAAAAACACTTAGGCTTGAAAAGGAGAAAGAAAGAACACTTACCTTGATTCTGCTCAACTCGTGATCTATTTATTCTTATTCAATATACGCAGTTCAAAGTGATTGCAATATAAAGAAAAACTGACGGAAAGCATTATGTAAATTCTTAATGTAACAAGAATACAATAATATATGAGATTTTTGTAAATATACAAATAATTGATGTATATGAAAATATAATACTTCTACGAAAGCTTCCCTAACCGACAATCATCAATTAAGAATAATAGTGATGATACATCGTTACTCGGTCCATGGTACCCAACCATCCTAACCTTGCTAGGCTATAGGAATTGAACTGCCTAATTGATCCACTAGTAAACTATGAAGAGGGTTCATCTAAAAAGTATGATCCTTTTCTACACATGACGGTTACATGGTGTACATGGAGAACTCGTATCCCATAAGTTCTCAATACTACTCCCAATATATATATACATATACATATATATATATATGTGTGTGTGTGTGTGTGTATATATTTATATATATATATATATATATATATTTATATATATATGTTTGCTCTTATTTTTTAATACATACTGATTCTGTGATTTGTGATTAGCGCTCGAAAGTTAACTGTTAAAAAATCTCTTGGAAATCATAGTGTAACGACTTCAGTCGGTTTGACCACTACAACTTTTTCTTTAATAAAACACTTTCCAATAGATTTTAAATGGGTGTTCTGGACTATTCGTAATTATAATTATGAAATTAGTGGGGTAGTTTTTATAATTAAATTAGTTAGTGGTTAAATAAGATAATAGTAAAATAAATAGTGGGTCACTTTCATCGCTGTTATAATTAGTCATAAAATATTTAGGATGAAATATTCTATAAGAGATATAAGGATTTAGCCGAGTAAAACCTTACTTGCAGTAGTCAAGAAGCAGTTATCTCGTCTGGTAATTAAAACTTAACTTAGATGGTCGTACTATTGTTATTAATTTTATTATAATGTTAAATTGAAAGGTAGTTCTATGCAATAAATGCTAGCAATTGGATGTATTAGATTGCATAACTGTTTCCAATGAGAATTATTATTATAATGGTTACTTTATTGATCGAGATGGACAAAAATATATTATATAGTAGTTTTATGTTGGTTTAGAAAAGATATTAGTATGGTTATTAACTGAGGGGAGTATTGTTCATTCATTATGTGACCTGGGTATTGTAGTCTGGGATAGTTATACACGGTTTGGATGCCACTGATTTCACAATCAGTGGCTTCAAGCATTAGTATTAATATTTTATTCTTGCATTATAAATTATATTTTGATATATAGGTAACTAAATAGTAGGTATATTAAGGTATTTAAATTTAATTAAAGTCATGTTAAATGGAGGAATTACGACTTACCCATAGGTTTGAACTTTAAGAAATTGATTATATAATTAGGCGAGTTGTTGGGTCTACGCAAAATATAGACTAATATGAGTGGTTATAGACTCGTTAACTTTAATATTGTGCATATATATACTTGATAGATTAGAAAGGTTCGAAGAAAATAAGGAAAGGAAAGGCATTGGAGAAGTAGTTTCTTGACTTCGATTCTTCTGTGGAGGTAGGTTATGGTTTACTTCTATTTGATAGATAAACTTCCAATAGCGATTTATATGTATTGCGTGATAATGTGAAGTTTCTTATGTACTTGATTGTGTGGTTGTATATCTTGGTTGTGTGATTTGTGGTTAGCCTAAAATTTTGAGACTGTTGAATTTATAATCTTGAATCATGTCTATCAAAATGATGCCTTGAATAATGAAGGCTTGACAAAATAAATTAATTAGACTATTGGATCTGAGTGTCACGTTCTGACACGGTATTATTGTATTAGAGTGTAACATTCTGACACGATTTTATGAGATCGGAGTATCACGTTCAAACACGGTATATGGGATCAGAGTGTCACGTTTTGACATGAAAACATAAAAGGAAAAAAATCTTGAATTAACTTAATATATTCATTCTCAAAGAACCCATTTTCCAAATAAGTATGGTCTGGAAGCATAAGTCCTCATAAGTGTACGTGATATTGTGATTGATTGTGTACCTATTATGGTGTGGTTGTCATTGGTTCATGTTGTTTGTTGTTTGCCACCTGCCAAGTAGTGTATTTAATTTTATATTATTATTCAATATATATTGATTTCTATTTTGAGTTAGCCGATGATACCTACTCAGTACGTGCTCCTTGTACTGACTCCTACTTGTATTTTCTTCTTTGTTGTATACCATCAACTTCGACTCCCCTCAGCTCTAGCCAGTCTCCAGCACATCAGAGTTCAGGGTGAGCTATTATTTCTAGCTTGTGCTGGATTTTCTCAGTCACGTCTTGATGTCCTTGAATTTCGGACATGAACTATATTTTTATTTATTTTGGTTTCATAAATGTTCTTAGACTTGGTAATTTGAAAATATATCTCATTTATATGATGAGTTTAAGATTTTGGGGATAATAAGTGTTGAACTCTAGAAACTTATTTAATTGGTTACTTAATAAGTTTTGGAGCTTCCGCATTATATTTGTTATTCATAGTCAAACTATTTATATATGTTGGGGTTTAGATATGTTGGTTCGCCCACCTAGGAGGTTAAGTGTGGGTGCCACTCACACCTCGTTGTCGGTCGTGACAAACTTGGTATTAGAGCATTAGGTTAAATAAACTCATCACATAATGACAAGTCTAGTAGAATACTACGGAACGGTACAGGGACACCTTAATAGTTCTTCGAAAGGCTATATGGCTTTAGGAAAATATTCATATTTTTTTTCTTTCGTGCTATAATTGGATCCAATTTGTATCTAGGTGATACTAATTGGTATCTTACCTTCTTCATTCTATTTCACAGATGGTTAGAACTAGAGAAACAAATGTGTCAATGCAACACCGGCAAGACAGGGTGTTGCTGAGCCAGCCATTAGGGCTGCAGATCTAGGGGGTGAAATAGTGAGAGGTCGTGGTAGAGCTCGTGGGAGAAGGACAACTAGAGGTAGAGTACAAGCACCTTGATACCAATTGGATGTAGGGAGAGAGGGTAGTGAAGGGGAAGATGAGCATATTCAGGAGAAGGAACAGCCACCCCAGCCTACTTCGGAGATGATAAATAAGGTTCTCACTTATCTCAACGGGTTATCTTATCAAGGTCACACGCCCCCAGTGTTTTTTGCACAAGAACGTCAAGTTTAGGGAGTACAACATGCAACTGTTGTGGCTCTTCGCATGTTTTCATCCTTAGAAATAGGCACGTTTCCTCGATTGACTATAGGGTCTATAATGACAGGTGACCTACATAACCTTTTCATTAAATTCTTAAAGTTGAAACCTCCAGTCTTTAAGGGTGACGAATCTGAAGATTCTTATGATTTCCTGGTTGATTGTCATGAGCTACTACATAAGATGAACATAGCGGAGCGATTTGGTGTTGAGTTTGTGACCTACCAGTATCACGGAGATGCCAAAATGTGGTGCGGTCTTATGTTGAGTGTTGACCAGCAAAGGCACCACCTATGACTTGGGCATAATTTTCTAGCTTATTCATGGAGATGTATATACCCCAAAATTTGAGGGACAAAAGGCGAGATGATTTCTTGATCCTAAAGGAAGGACGGATGTCTGTTACCACGTATGAGGCCAAATTTCGTGCACTATCCAGGTATGCCACTCAGCTTTGCTTCAGGCCACAAGAGCAAATTCTCCGCTTTGTGAAAGGCTTTAGGTAGGATTTGCAGATTCCATCCTTAAAGGTAATTGTAGTAGAAAAATCCTTTCAGGAAGTGGTTGATTTCTGATAGAGGTAGAGGGGGTGAAGCCGGAAAACATCACCAGGGGGTGAAGTCGGACAACTTCACCAATGCATCGACATTTAAGAAATTTCATAATGGAGGTGAATTTAGTGATTTTTACTCTAGAGGGTAGAGTTCCGGAGGTTATCCATCCCGTCCTAGTCAATCTTCATTGCATGCTTCAACTAATGGTCCTTCGTAGACCACTCAGCATTTTTCTGAGTTTGGAGGTTATCTCTAGACTTCTTCCTCTTCATAGAGACCTACTCTTGACTCCAGGACTTGTTATGGATGTGGAGAGGTTGGACATATTAGGATATATTGTCCAAGGCAGAGTTACAGATCCTCAGTAGTTAGAGGTAGAGGTGGTCATGGTAGAGACCATCATTTTGGAGGGCAAGGTGTCCAAGGTAGTGGTGGTCACCAATTAAGTCAGGGTGTCGGGCAGGTTCGAACTACAGTAGGCATCCTGGTAGGGGCAATGGACAGACATGTGATAGAGCCCATTGTTATGCTTTTCTCGGGAGGTCTGAGGCAGAGACATCGAATGTTATTATCACAGGTACTCTTCTTGTTTGTGATTTGTAACGACCTGTTTAGTCGTTTTGAGCAGCAGACTTAAATTTTGGAGAAACTTGCAGAAACGACGGACCCCACGACGAACCGTCATGGGCACGACGGACCGTAGCAGGGTCTCGTTTCAAAACACTTAGAAAATCTGAAATCGGGTAATGAGAATCGACTCTCTGAACTTCGTGACGGAATGGCAGGACGGACCGTCACAGGTGTAACGGACCATCACAGACCCTTCAGAGAAATTGAGTCTCTGAACTCTGTGACGGGCAGCAGGACGGACCGTCGCAGGCGCGATGGGCCGTCACAGACCGCGCAATCCCAGTCCGGGTCGGATTTCTTGATACGTTTTAAGGGACGTTTTTGACTATTCTTGCCTTAATTATAAAGTTAGTGGGTTAATGTTAATAAGTCTAATTACTTAGGGGTTAAAAGAGGTAACCTTAAGTTAATTAGTGGGGCATTATTGCCATCTTTTATTCTTAATTATATACTAATTAGGGTAAAAGAAAGAGGGTTGGAATAAGAAAAAGAAAAGAACAGAAAGAGAGAGAAGGGAATCGATAGAGAGAGAGACGATCGAGAAGGGGAAACACAAAGCTTTGGAGAAAATTTGCTTGCTTGATAACTAATCTTCGGTGGAGGTAGGTTATGGTTTTCATGCTATTCGTAGTAAACTCTTAATAGCGAATGATATGTGTTAGTAGTATTGTGAACCTTCTATATGCTTAATTGTATGCTTTCATGAATGATGTGATTATGTAATTATGAATAAATAAGCATGATGAAGCTATTGAATCCCAAATCTTGAAAAGAAACCCTAATCTACTTTGTTAATGATGATGCCTTGGTATAAAAGAAGGCTTGATGAATGAAAGTAGTGAGATTAGGGGATCGGGTGCCACGTTCCGGTACCAGGATAGTATATAAGGATCGGAGTGTCACGTTCCGACACCAGGATAGAATATGGATCGGGTGCCACGTTCCGGTACCAGGATAGTATATGAGGATCGGAGTGTCACATTCCGACACCAGGATAGAATATGGATCGGGTGCCACGTTCCGGTACCAGGATAGAATATGGATCGGGTGTCACGTTCCGACACCAGGATAGAATATGGATCGGGTGCCACGTTCCGGTACCAAGATAGTATATGAGGATCGGAGTGTCACGTACCGACACGAGGGGAATAAAGATAAAGAATCTTGAAAGATGTTAATATATTCAATCTAATGAACCTAATTCCCAAATGAGTATGATGATGAGGCGTGAGTCCTCATCGATGAGCTTGGTGTTGTAACCAAGGGCTATGGTAATTGTAAATGCTGCATGCTAAGGATATTAGTTGATTTTATGATATTATCTGATATATACTATTTTCTATTTTGAGTTGGCCGATAATATCTACTCAGTACCCGTGTTTTGTACTGACCCGTACTTTTATGTTTTCTTCTTGTTTATTTGTGGAGTGCAGCAAACGTGTTGTCGCCTTCGACTCAACAGTAATTCAAGCCAGTCTTACTACACCAGAAATTCAGGGTGAGCTAATGCTTCTAGCTTGGACTAGATCTTCTTCTTCAAGTCTTGATGCCTTGAACTTCCGGCATGGACTAGCTTCTTATGTATTTTTAGCTTTTAGAATACTCTTAGTTTAGTCATTTGATCGTAGATGTTCTTGTGGTGATGACTTCCAGATTTTGGGGATAATAATAGTTATTGATTTTATTTATGAGTTTAAGTCTTCCGCATTACTTTCTGTTTATATTATATTGAAATGTTAAGGTTTAGATTGGTTGGTTCACTCACATAGGAGGGTAAGTGTGGGTGCCAGTCACGGCCCGGATTTGGGTCGTTACATGATTACATGGATTCTATATTGTTTGATCTTAGATCCACATTTTCATATGTATATTCCTCATTCACCACTTGTCTTGATTTACATTATGGTTTGCTTAACATGCCTATTCGTGTCTCTACTCATCTAAGTGAGTCTGTGATGGTTGAGAAGGTGTATAGGTCTTGCCTTGTTACTTTTGTGGGGAGAAATTCTTATGAAGATTTGATTATTCTAGAGATGGTTAATTTTGATGTAAATTGTGGGTATGACTTGGCTTTCTCCAAATTTTGATATCTTAGATTGTAATGCTGAGAAAGTAACTTTGGCCAAGCCTGGGACAGATCCGCTAGTATTGGAGGGTGACGATATTTCCACGCCAATTCGTATTATCTCTTTTCTTCATGCTAAGAGGTTGGTGAGTAAGGATTGTGTAGCTTTCTTGGCAAATCTCAGTGATGATACTTCCAAAGTTCCTTCGATTTAGTTTGCTTCGATAGTCCGTGAGTTTTTGGATGTTTTTCCTGCAGACCTACCTGGTATGCCCTTGGATAGAGATACTAATTTTTGTAATGACCTGGAGCCGGGTACTTGTCCCATATCCATTCCACCATATAGAATGGCCCCAACTGAGTTAAGGGAGTTAAAGGCCCAACTTCAAGAGTTGTTAGGTAAAGGTTTTATTAGACCGAGTGCATCCCCTTGGGGTGCTCCTGTTTTATTTATGAAAGAGAAGGATGTAAATTTTTGGATGTGCATAGAATACATGCACCTGAATAAGGTAACTATTAAGAAAAATTATCTCATTCCTCGCATTGATGATTTGTTATATCAATTATAAGGTGCTTGTGTCTTTTTTTAAATTGATTTGAGGTTCGGTTATCATCACATGAAAATACTAGTAACAGATGTGCCAAAGACAGCTTTTCAAACCAAGTATGGGCATTATGATTTCTTAGTAATGTCTTTTGGGCTTAAGAATGCCCCTGTTGCTTTCATGAGCTTGATGAACGATATTCCTAAGACATATCTGGACCTTTTTGTTGTTGTATTTATTTATGGTATACTGGTATACTCAAAGAGCAGGAAAGAACATGCGGAGCATTTGAGAATTGTATTGGGGTTGTTAAGGGAGAAAATGTTTTATGCCAAATTCTCCAAGTGTGAGTTTTGGATCGATTTAGTGTCCTTCTTGGGGCACATGGTTTAGAAGTATGGAGTGATGGTGGATACTTCTAATATTGAAGTAGTGAAGAATTGTGTAAGTCCTACTAATTTTTCAGAGGTAAGGAGTTTTGTTGGTTTAGCTAGCTACTATAACCGATTTGTCAAGGTAGTCTCTTCCATTGCTTCCTAGCTGACGAATTTGACTAAGAAGAATATTTCATTTTTATGATCGAGTGAGTGTGAAGAAAGCTTCCTAAAATTCAAGACCTTGTTTACTGCTGCACCGATTCTTGTCTTGCCAGTGGAAGGTACGTATTTATTTTTTATTCTGATGCATCTTATTCTGGCTTGGGTACAGTGCTAATGCAGGAGAGGAATGTAATTGCTTATGCTTCGAGGCAATTGAATGTGCATGAACGTAACTATCCAACCCTTGATTTGGAGTTGGCTACAACTTTATTTGAATTGAAGTAGTGGAGGTATTATCAATGTGGGGTCAACTGTGAAGTTTGTACAGATCATCACAGTTTACAATATGTGTTTACTCAGAAACATTTGAATTTGAGGCAGAGGAGGTGGATGGAGTTAGTGAAGGACTATGATATTACTATTTTATATCACCCTGAAAAAGCTAATGTTTTGGAAGATGCCTTAAGTAAAAAAGTATGGAGCATGGGTAGTGTAGCCCACTTATAGGTTTCTAGACGCCCATTGTCTAGAGAGGTTTGGACTCTGGCTAATGACTTTATGAGGTTGGAAGTACTTGAGAAAGGAGGAATTTTGGCTTGTGTGGAGGCGAGATCTTCTTTTCTTGATCAGATTAAGAGAACGCAATTTGCTGATGAGAAGCCGAGTCAAACTTGAGAGGATGTGATTGATGAGGAAGACATCTTAAGAATTAAGGGAAGGGTATGTGTACCAACTGTTGATGATTTGATTAATAATATTCTTGTAAAGGCGCATAGTTCGAGATATTCTATACATCCCAGTGCAACCAAGATGTACCGTGATATGTGACAGCATTATTGAGGGAGTAGAATAAAGAGTGACATTATTGATTTTGTTACCCAATGTCCGAATTGTCAGCAGGTAAAGTATGAACATCAGAGGCCGGGAGGGACACTTCAGAGAATGTCCATTCCTGAATGGAAGTGGGAAAGAATTGCAACGGATTTCGTGGTTGTTCTTCCAAATATATTAGGTAAGTTTTATTCTATTTGGGTTATTGTAGACAGGTTAACTAAGTCTGCTCATTTCTTTCCGGTTAAAATGACTTACAATGCAAAGAAGTTAGCCAACTCTATATATATGAGATTGTTCGGTTGCATGGAGTTCTATTTTCCATCATATCAGATAGAGGTACGCAATTATTCTATGTGTTAGAGGACCTTATAGGCTGAATTAGGTACTAGACTAAATCTTAGTAATGCATTTCACCCTCAGACTGATGGGCAGTCTAAGCAAACAATTCAAGTGCTGGAGGATATACTTTGTGCGTGTGTGATAGATTTTGGTGGTCATTGGGATAATTCTTACCTTAGCAGAGCTTACATAAAACAATAGCTATCACTTGAGTATTGATATGGCCCCACATTGTATGGGAGGAGATGTACGTCTCCCATTGGTTGGTTTGATGCATTTGAGGTGAGACCTTGGGGTACCGAACATTTGAGGGAATCATTAGAGAAAGTTAAATTCACACAAGAGAATCTTTTAGCAGCACAGAGCAGGCAAAAGGATTATGCAGATCGAAAAGTTAGGGACTTTGATTTCATGGAGGGTGAACAAGTCTTGCTAAAGGTTTCATCCATGAAGGGTGTGATGCTGTATGGTAAGCGAGGTAAGCCTAGTCCGAGGTATATTGGACCATTTGAAGTTCTTAAGCGCGTGGGGGAGGTGTACTATAAATTGTCCTTTCCTCCATGGTTGTCAGGAGTGCACCCGGTATTTCATGTGCCTATGCTAAAAAAATACTATGGTGATGGAAACTACATTGTTCACTGGGATTCAGTATTACTTGATGAGAATTTGTCTTATGAGGAGGAGCCTGTAGCTATTATAGGTAGGGAGGTCCGCAAATTGAGGTCAAAGGATATTGCATCTACCAAGGTTCAGTGGAAGAATCGGTCAGTTAAAGAGTCCACTTGGGAGAGTGAGACTGATATTCATGAAAGATATCCACACCTTTTTAATGATTCAGGTACCTTTTCTTGCCCTCGCCTTACTTTTGATCGCTCAAGGACAAACGATAGGTAAATTGGTATCGATTATAATAACTCATTCAGTCGGTTTGAGCACTAGACCTTTTTCTTTGATAAAATATTTTCTAATAGATTTTAAATGGGTGTTTTCGACTATTCATAATTATAATTATGAAATTAGTGGGATAGTTTTTATAATTAAGATAGTTTGTGGTTAAAGAAGATAATAGTAAAATAAATAGTGGATAACTTTTACCACTATTAAAATTAGTCATATCATATTTAGGGAGAAATATTTTGTTAAGGGAAACAATGGTATAGCCAAGTGAAACCTTACTTGTATCAGTCAAGAAGACATTTTCTCTACTGGTAATAAACACTTAACTTGGATTGTCGTACTATTTTTATTAATTTTATTATAATGTTAAATTGGAAGGTAGTGCTATGCAATAAATGCTAGCAATTGGATGTATTGGATTGCGTAACTGTTTCCAATGAAAATTATTATTATAATGATTACTTTATAGATCGGGAAGGACAAATATATATTATATAATAGTTTTATGTTTGTTTAGAAAAGAGATTAGTTTGGTTACTAACTAAGGGAGTATATTTCATTCATTATGGGACCTGAGTCTTGTAGTCTGAAATAATTATACACGGGTTGGATGCGACTGATTTCACAACAGTGGCTTCAAGCATTACTATTAATATTTTATTCTTGTATTATAAATTATATTTTGATATATGAAAATAGGTAAAGTCATGTTAAATTGAGGAATTAAGACTTACAAATTATGCATATATACTTGATAGATTAGAAAGGTTCGGAGACAATAAAGAAAGGAAAGGCATCGGAGAAGTAGTTGCTTGACTTCGATTGTTCGGTGGAGGTAGGTTATGGTTTATTTCTATTTTATATATAAACTCTCAATAGTGATAAATATGTATTGGGTGATAATGTGAAGTTTCCTATGTACTTGATTGTGTGGTTGTATATCTTGGTTGTGTGGTTTGTGGTTGGCCTAAAATTCTGAGACTGTTGAATTTATAATCTTGAATCCTCTCTATTAAAATTATGCCTTGAATAATGAAGGATTGACAAAATAAATTTATGAGATAATTTGATTGGATTGTCACGTTCCGACACGGTATTATTGGATCAGAGTGTCACGTTCTGACATGATATTATAGGATCATAGTGTCACGTTTCGACAAGGTATATGGGATCGCACTGTCACGCTTCAACATGATACCATTAAAGGAAAGTAATATTGAATTATCTCTATATATTCAATCTCAAAGAACCCATTTTCCAAATGAGTATGGTGTGGAGGCATGAGTCCTCATAAGTGTACATGATATTGTGATTGATTGTGTACCTATTATGGTGTGGTTGTCACTGGTTCATGTTATTTGTTGTTTTCCACCTGCCAAGTATTGTAGTTAATTTTATATTATTATTCAATGTATATTGATTTCTATCTTGAGTTGGCCGATGATACCTACTCAGTACGTGTTCCTTGTACTCACTCCAACATGTATTTTCTTCGTTGTTCTTTTGTGGAGTGCAGTAAGTGTACCATCGACTTCGACTCCCCCTCAGCTCTAGTCAGTCTCCAGCACATCATAGTTCAGGGTGAGTTATTATTTATAGCTCGTGTTGGATTCTCTCATTCACATGTTGATGTCGTTGAATTTTGGACATGAACTATCTTTTTACTTATTTTGATTTATTAAATACATTTAGTCTTTGTAATTTGAGAATAGATGTCCTTGATGTGATGAATTTCAGATTTTGGGGATAATAAGTGATAAACTTTAGAAGCTTATTTAATTGGTTACTTAATAAGTTTTTGTGTTTTCGCATTATTTTTGTTATTCACTGTCGAACTATTGGTATATGTTGGGGTTTAGATTAATTTGTTCTCCCACCTAGGAGGTTAAGTATGGTTTCCACTCACTACTCGTTGTGGGTAGTTACAATAGTTTCCTCTTTCTTCTATTAAAACTAGCCAAAGGCTCTGTGGAAGTCTAGTTTCCTTTCTTTCTCAAAAGTTTGAAAAACATTTTAGTTTAAGCCCTGAGGGACTACTTTGTTCCCTTATAACTCCTGAGATTTGAACTCAACTTGATAATCTTTGATTACTTGAAACTTAACTCTAAGGGATACTTAGTTCGCTTATAGATTTTGAGAAATTAACTCAACTCTTTACTCTTTTTGTTGAATTGGAACTTGAGCCTTACACAAAGTTAAAATGTTTAAATAACTCTTGAAAACCTTAAAGAACTTAACTTTAACTTACTTCTTAACTTTAAACTTGACTTTTTACTTTTCGAGACATTGATCTTAACTTTCCTTGAATTATATTATGGATTCAAGTATCATGATATCATGTTTATGGATTATTTCATGATGTTTAGATGTACTTTTAGAGTGTTGGAATCAACTAGGAATGATAAGTACATCCCTTAAGAACTCGTACGGGAAGATAAAGAAAGAACAGGGTCTCCAGGGGGTCGTGGTGCTTTGAGAGCCTGACGGATAGAGGCAGCCCCTTAACGCTCTGGCTGGTGTGGCGCGCCATGCCCTGTCAGGCAGAGGCTATGGTAGGCGCGTCTCCCGAGGGCTTGTTCAACGCAATTTTTTACTTTTCTTCTCCGATTTTCAGTTTTTACTCTTCTAAACTTCCATGGATCCTACCCGAAACACTTAGGATCCCTAAACTCTTCATTACCCAACAGTTTAGACCCAAAAACACGAAACAAAACTACTAGATATCAACTATAAATCAACCAATAAGAACTTCAAACTTTCCATCAAAAACTCCAAGATTTACTTTCCAACAAGTCTAAATTGCTGTAAGTAATAAATTTGGAGGGTAGATGAAAGAGTCCAACACCGAAGGATCGCAGATATCTTGATAAGGATCACCCCTAACGAAATCCATGCAATGTTCTTGGTATTCTTGGACGATTCTTGGTATTCTTTTATTCTCTCTTTTTCTCCCAAGCCCTAGGCATTTCAAAACTTTTAAAAACTGATTTGGGACTTATTCTTTACCCCTAATTAACCTTAAAACTGTCACGACCCAAAATCACTAGTCGTGATGGCACCTATGTTCCCAACCGAAAGGTAATCCAATCCAACAAATATCACCAATTCAACTTAAACATAAAAAGGTAAGTATCAAACTAATATCTAACATACTACGTATTCCAAATAAATGCGAAAAATAGAAAAACTGCTCTAAGATTTAGTGTCATAAGTATAAGAGCTTCTACAATAGGATGCAATTCAAAACTAATTTAAAAATTTAAACATAAGAAATATCCTATCAGAATAACAAAATAATCTAATATATAGAGGTAGATTGAAGGTGTGGGCCGCAGAATATCCCAAGCAGGGCACCACAACTCTAAGATAATTCAAACTCATTCCAATCTTCAAGAATGTGCCCAAAATTGAAATCCAATCTGCACGACAAAAGAGTGCAGCAAGTGTAGTATGAGTAAAAAACCATGTGTACCTAGTATATCTCATTGACCGACAAAGAAGAAGTAGTGACGGGAGTATATATACGAAAAATCAATTCTTTAATTATAAAAGTCTATATTACACTTACCAGTGAAGTTTCATGAAATAGAGGTAATCAAACTTCAAGTAACATTCAATCACCAAATGAAACACATAATCGTAGAAAAATGAAGGATGTCAAGAGATGCAATGAAATATGATACTATGAAATGATGTGTCTCAGAATACCCAGTACTCTCTCAACCGTATATACATGATACTCCTCAGAAATACATCAAGAGTTCATGATCCATTGGGGACTTGCGAGGTTCATATAACGACATAGATGATGTCTAAGTGTATCGGAGGAAGATCTCAATGCACTATCATAAAATTAAATAATCCTCAGCACGAATGATCTCCACGTGCCAAACTTATAATCATAACCAATCACTCGCACGGACGATCTCTACGTGCCCAAATTATAAACATAACTCGATCTCAACACAGACGATCTCCACGTGTAAGTCCTTTACTCATGCTCAATCTCATGTTAGTGCATATGCACAATATGATATCAATCAAAGGGGATGATACAACATCTCAATAAATCAAATGTCGATGACATATAATCACTTCAATCATTATAATTATACGGGTTCAATAAAAGACACGGCCACACACAATAAACCAAGTCATTCAATACTTCAGCTAATGCCCATATGCTTTGGCATTCCCAAATTACAATATTCCATATAATAGTAATAAATTTTCCCTTTAATAACATTGGTACTCGTACCAATGACCGTCACACCATTGATACGATACCTCATCTTTCACCCTTACCCATTATCTAATCCATTTTTAATCTTTAATTAGGAAAAAATCATTGAACAATTCTGAAAGTCTTAACATACCTTTGAATGTCGATTGGGTGTCACGGATCCTCATGATTTTGTCTTTCTCTTTTGCAAAGCTTCAGAATGTTCCCCAATCTATCAAATATGTAATATTCTTAAGAAAGTATGTCTTATAACACCTCGAGTTTTTAATCTTATTTTCTATCATATTGAAGACTTACAAGCTTACATTTTAGATTTTTAGTTTGAGCGTGTATTCAAGAAAATCTTAATAAACTTGGAATTCGATAACATAATGATATTTTTAGTTTCCTTCTAACCTTACATACTTAAGAATCCTTCTCTAATTATAATATATGTGCATATCTTATTGTTCCAAGAATTATTCACCACCCATAAAACCTTCCAACTACATTATTTTAATTGTTTTTCGTAGGAATTAAGTAAGTAATGGAGTAACTTCTATACTAAATCAAGTGTTTTCATCGCATTCTAACCGTGATTCTAAAGTCGCTCAAAATCATAGAGCATAAATCTGTTCGCAAATCCCTAAGTTTCAAGTTTATAATTAAGTCTTAATTATCTTCAAATAACTTTTCTCTACTTGTGTTCATATATTATAATATACCTAATTACATGTACTAATATGTCAACTTTCATATTCAAAAATCATAAGCCTAGAATTAAGTCTCATTCCCTTCAAATATCCAAATTTGATGTTAAACATATAATAAATCCATAACAATTAATTACTTATCTCAGCAAATCATAACTTCAATCATAATATGGTGTTAAATTTAAAGGGGCATCCAGTAACCTTAACTACTGTACATAATCCAAATTATCATATATATTTTTTTCATAAATAATATATTACTCAAATCAACAATAATTTGTCCACCATCACGTAATGAACAATAAAAACTCCTATAGTTTTCAAAGGTTAAATACTACAGTGCTTGTCCCAAAGACCAATTAATGCTATATTATAGGCATTCATTAATTACCACACAATAATTTACTAACCATTAATCATTAGTTAATACCCAATTGATAATTGTCATTGGTTAATAATGAAAAAGTAAAAACCTTGTTCTCCAACCTCAAGGAAGACACTGACACTTGAAGTTCAATTTATATATGTAATCTACCTATATAACTACTCTTATAATATCAATTGTAGGTATAATTTTCTCCCTATAAATTATGAAAATCGCGAAAGACCTTTTACTTGGACGTAAATCAGTCGGTTCCACACCAACTGCTGCTCTGCACCGGAAAATTTCAATCTCCTCAGATTCTTTTCTTTTTCTCTATATTTAATAATTATGTGTAATGGGTGAAAAAAACCCAACTAACTCAGCGCAATACATATATATATGGTCCAAGTGGTAACTATTAGTTAACGATGTGATCCATTACTATTTAACTATAATACTCATTTGATAAAAATTCATCAACTAGATACTTGTAGTTATTGAATCGTTTTAAATACCCCTTTAATTTTTTTGGAAATAGTCAAAATTTTCCTAGTTCTCAAAACAACCTAGAGCGTCGTTACAAAAAGGAATTAGGAATTAATAGGGTGAAAAGTCAACTTTGCCCTTACAAAAATCTGGATTTGAAATTTCCTCTGCCCAACTTTAAGAAGTCATATCTCCATAATATTACCTCGTAATTTAGCATACTTGGCGTCGTTGAAAAGATCTTCCGATGAGATTTCCATCCATATAAAAAACTCATCAGCACTCCTCCTGAGCTTGAAATTATGGCAGTTTGAAAATGACCAAAACTCACTTTTCAAATCTGGAAATTTTTCAGATTTTCTTACTTATTTCCAAATTTGGTTTTTTCTATTTTATCTTAGCTTAACCTTAGTTAATTCTAGATACGACATGTTACAATATCTCCCCCTTGGGAACGTTCTTCCTCAGATGAGAATTCATTCAATAGCTATGGGTAGTAATATTATATCAGCACTCACAAACAAAATCAAGTAATAACAAGCTTATATAAAACCTTATAAAGTGGTAAGAAGTGAATTTGGTACCTTGATATGCCTTTATATCATCCTCAGCTTCCCAAGTCCCTTCTTCAACAAATTGGTTCCTCCAAAGGACCTTAATTGTAGCCAGTTCCTTTGTCCACAACTTGCAAACTTCACGATCCAAGATCTGAGCTTTGACTTCCTCAGAGGATAAGTTATCCGTATCCCAACAGTTTTTGTTGGTACTATCAATGAAGGATCACCCAAGCCCTTCTTCTACATAGAAATATGGAATACCTAATGAACTGCTGCTAACTCCTGGGTAGATCCAACTCATAAGCCACATTGCCCACTCTCTTGGAGATTCTATAAGGTCCAATAAACTGAAGACTATGTTTGCCCATTTTACCAAACCTCATAACTCCTTTCATGGGTGAAACCTTAAGATACACCCATTATTTACCTCAAACTCTAATGGTCTTATCCTAAAGTTTGTGTATGACTTCTGGCCAATTTATGTTGTCTTAAACCATTCTGGAATCACTTTCACCTTCTTCCTAGCTTTGTGAACTAAATTTTGTCCTATCAACAATGCTTAGCCAACTTCAAACCACCCAATAAGAGATCTGCACCTCCTCTCAGAAAGAGCTTTATATGGGGCCATTTGGATGCTAGAATGATAACTATTATTTTATATGCATTTTAAGTTGCATTCCTACCATTTGTATCACGGTTGTTCACTTAAGAAAGATATACTCAATGAGGGGTATTTTGTCATAGCAATTTCCCTTGAATTTAATTAATCGAACTCTCGACACATTTTCTAAGGTCTGGATAGTACGCTTTGCTTGTCCATATGTCTGAGGATTAAAAGCAGTACTCAAATTTATCTTTGAACCCAAACCTTTCTAGAAAGATTTCTAGAATTGTATAGTAAATTTTGCACCTCTGTCTTAAATAATGGAGACCGGTACTCCATGAAGTCTTACCACTTCTTGAAGGTACAACTTAGCATAATCCTCAGCCGAATAGGTAGTCTTTAGTGGCTAGAATTGGGCTGACTTATTAAGTCTGTCGACAATCATCCAAATAGAATCATGTTGTCTTCGATATCTTGGCATACCTGTGATGAAATCCATATAAATCATCTCCCACTTCCACTCCACAAGTTCTATATTTTGAGCTAAACCTCCAGGACTTTAGTGTTTCGGTTTCACTTATTGACAATTTGGACACTTGGCAACAAACCCAACAATATCTTTCTTCATGCCTTTCCACAAAAATACCTCTCTCAAATCACGTTACATTTTGGTGGAACCCAGATGAATAGAATATGTATATCTATGAGCCTCCTCCAACATCCTCTCTTGGAGTCCATCCACTTTAGGTACACATAATCTACCTTCATATTAGCATACCATCTTCCCCTTGTTCAATGGACAATACTCTTTTATTATGGACACTTGACTTGAAATTAAGCAAAGTAGAGTTTTGGTGTTGCTTCTCTTTCACTTCTGACACTACTGATGATTCAACCCCATTGATCACCACTATGCCTCCTTCCGTGGAATTCATAAATCAGACTCCCAAACATGCAAGTCTCTGCACATCTTTTGCAAACTCAACCTGCTTAAGGCATCAGCAACCACATTATCCTTACTTGGGTGGTAAAGAATACTCATGTCATAACCCTTGAGTAATTCCAACCACCTTCTCTGTCTGAGGTTGAGCTCCTTCTAAATGAACACATATTGGAGGCTCTTTGTGATAAATGAATATATCCACATGAAGACCATACAAATAGTGATGCCATATCTTTAAAGCAAACACTACTGCCACAAATTCTAAGTGATGAGTTGGATAATTATTCTCATGAACTTTCAATTGTATGGAAACATAATCTATGACCTTGTGATTCTGCAATAACATACAACCCAAGAAAACTCTTAATACATCACAATACACCACGAAGCCTTGAGTAACCTCTGGTAAGATCAAAACCAGAGAGGTAGTTAATATCATTTTCAACTCCTGAAAGCTTTTCTCAAAAGCTTCAAACCATTGAAACTTGATTGTCTTCATAATTAACTTGGTCAAAGAATAAGAGATGGAGGAAAATGCCTCAACAAATCTTCTACTTGGAGACTCTGAACTGCTTCAATCTTTTGAATGTCAACTCTAATCCCTTCACCAGAAATAATGTTGCCCAAGAATGCCACATACTTAAGAAAAAACTCATACTTGGATAACTTGGCATATAGCTCTTTATCTCTCAACGTCTGAAGAACAATCTTGATGTGAATAAGATGATCTACTTCATTCTTTGAATAGACCAGCTTTTCTCAATGAAAACAATGACAAACAAATCTAATAAGGTTTGAAAACTCTATTAAGGTCCATGAATATCTCATGTGCATTTGTCAATCCAAACAACATAACAAAAAATTCATAATGTCTAAACCTTATTCTAAAAGTTGTCTTGGGAATAGCACATTTCCTCACTTTCAACTGATGATATCCGGATCAGAGGTCAATCTTGGAAAAGCAAGAAGCACCCTAAAGTTCATAAAAAAGATTATCTATCCTTAGAAGAGGATATTTGTTCTTAATGGTTACCTTATTGAACTAATGGTAGTCTATAAACATCCTATTGGACCCATCATTCTTCTTGAGAAACAAGATCGGAGTGCCCCAAGGTAAGACACTTGGTTGAATGAAACCTTTATCTAATAGACCTTTCACTTGCTCTATTTGTTCTTTTAACTCTGCTTGTGCCATTTTGTACTGCACAGTAAAGATAGGAAGAGAATCTGGGATGATCTCTATGCCAAAGTCTATCTCTCTTTCAGGATGGACTCCAAGTATATCATCAGAAAAGACTTCGAAAAAATCACAGACTATAGGATTTGACTAAAAGGAAGGTACCTCAACACTTGAGTCATTAACTCGGTTTAAGTGATAGATACACCCCTTAGAAACTAACTTCCTCTCCTTTAGGTACGAAACAAAATGACCCTTAGGAATTGTTGAACTGCTACTCTATTCTATAACTGGCTCATTAGGAATCTGAAACTTGACAACTCGAGTTTTTCAATCTATTGCTGCATGAGAGGCATGAAACCAGTCCATACCATGTCTAACTCTATTGAATCAGCCATCATACTCTTGTGACTGACAAAAATAGGACAATCACGATAGACTCTTTATGCTAAATTGGATTCTCCAATAAGTATGGAAACACTGAATTGTTTGCTAAGTTTCTCAAGAGAAATCTCAAAATTCATAGCAACATAGGGAGTTACAAAAGATAAACTCGCTCCTGGGTCTAGCAATGCATAAATAGTAAAGTCAAAGACTGGAATCATACTAGTGACAACGTCTGGCAAATTTTTTTGTTTTTGGCGATATTGACGGCATAAAAGCGGTTTGTTCCTCCGCCAATACCATAAATGGCTCCTCTAGGTGCTATCTTATCTGGTAGAGCAACTGATTAAGATTGAGATTTATTGCCCCCATTAATACCGCCTTTCTCACTTTTGGGACATTCCTTTATGAAATGCCTGGTCTAACCGCACATGACACAACCCGCGTAGCCTTCGCGACACATGCCAGAGTGATTCCTACCACACTTGGCGCACGCAGAAGGCTTACTACCTCCTTGCACCATACTACCTTGGTACTAAGTTGGTCTCACCTTGAAGTGCTGTGAATTCTAGACACTATACTCACCTAAGTTTCTAGACGTAGGTGCACTAGCAGATGATGGTGCAAGCCCATATGATTTCTGAAATTGTGGTCAACTTGAACCACTTTTCTGTTGACCAGAATCATTCCCAGTCTTCAATTTCTTGTTTCGATATTCGTCTTTGTCCCTCAAATTCTCCTCTTCCACTTGTTGCACATAGACTATAAGCCTAGATATGTCCATGTAACCAATCAACATTGCAGCCCTACTTTTTTTGGTTGAAGCACTACCTAAACCAGCAACAAAAAAACTCATCTAACTCCTCATACCCTTCACCATCTCCGAAGCATAGCAAGACAGTTGGGTGAACTTCAACCCATAATGATGAACACTCATGGAATCTTGTTTCAAAGTGAGGAACGCCCGTACCTTTTCCTCCTTCAATTATCAAGAAAAGAACCTCTCTAAGAAAACTTATTTGAAGCAAGCCCAACTTGAATGTGTAATGACCCGGATCCGAAAAGATCATTTTTGATAATTTTTAATTGTCATTTAACTAAATTAATTAATGTCGGGTAATTTATTTATTTTTAATAATAATAGGCCAAGTTTGAAATATTTAAATAGGTTATTAGAAAGTGTTACTTTTAATACATATATAATTTTAAAAAATGGAAAAGGAATTAATTAAATAAATTAATAAAATAATAATAAAAAAAAGGGGCAAAGTGCCCTAGGCTATTAAAAAGCCGCATGGCTTAAAGAAACAGAAAGAAAGGAACGATCTGGAAAAAAAAATACGCAGGTAAGAAAAGAAAAGAAAGGGAGAAAAGAAAAAGAAAAAGGAGGAGAAACAACGATATTTTTATCTCGAGATATCAAGGTAATTATTCTTATCCTTTCTATTAAATTTTTGAGTAACTAGGAATAGATTTTTAGGTTAAAACGTGTATAATTTATACTAATATGTGAACTTGGGGTTATAAATGTGTATAAGTATTATGGTTCAATCATTGGACAATGATTAGTCCTAATCATTGGACAATGATTACTCCAAGATTAGGATTATTAATAGTGGAACGATAAATATGAATTTGAACATTGAAAATAAGTGGTTTCAGCAAATAGTTTTGTAGTCCGCCATTGGTGTGTAGGGTAGTTAGTTTCGGCTTTAATTATTTTCATTTGATTATCATATTAGGATTCAAGTTTTGATATATTGAGATATGTGTTAAATAGTGGGTGCATTATGATATATAAAAATCATTATAATTATGTTATTCGGAGAATTAAGATTTAACCCTAAACTTGAAATTCAAAAAATATGAGATTTGATCAATTGGTTGGAATAAAAATTTAGAAATTTTATTATAAATTTGGATGAGTTTTGGGTGTAAGCTAGAGATATAGCAATATGAATGTTGTTAGTTTCGAAATCATATCGTGGTTATTTATTTGAATAGATTTTATTGGTTTGGAAGTCAACCAAAAAAGGAAGGCTCAAGTTTTGGAGTCATTGTTCGACTATTTGAGGCAAGTGGATTTCTAAACTCTTGTTAAGTGTATGAAATGTGTGTATGTCCTTGTGGTATATGTTGGGAGTAACGGGATAGGTGATGGGTTGACTTGTCCACATTGATTAATTCTAATGATGAAAAGAATGGGGATAACAAAAGGCATTGTGATTAATTGTTTATGTGTGTTGTGTTGAGAAATGGTTGAAGGCTTGTTGAATCATTGTTTATGTAACTTCATGTTTTTGTGGTTGTGAACTGTGCGATGTTATGAAAATGGTCATCTCCTCATTATATGTGTGAACTTGTCATCTGCATTATTCTGAGGCATTGGTTGTGGCAAGTGTTATGTGCATTGAGAAATAATGGGTACTTAAGAGGATGTACCATTTCGAGGGACGTATCGCGCGCCGCGATGGATACTATATTTCGAGGGACGTATCGCGCGCCGCGATGGTTACTATTATCGAGGGTCGTGTCGTGCGCCGCGACAGATGCATGGACAGATATGTCCCCCATGGGTCCCGGACTGAGAGACAGCGGGTGTGTATCACTAGGTCGGACATGCATCATTATACTTGACATTGCATTCCATTACATTGCACATACTTATCATTAGTGAACTTGATATTGTGTTTTGCTGATCTAGTGATTGCCTTTTTGCGGAACTTGTGATTGTTGAATACTGAGCTTGTTATTGAGGATATATAATTTGTTGAAGTGTTGTTGTTGAGGATATGTGATTTGTTGAAGTGTTGTTGTTGAGGATATGTGATTTGTTGAAGTGTGTTATTGAGGATATGTAAATTTTTGGAAGTGTTGCTATTGAGGATATCTAATTTGTTTAAGTGTTGATGTTGAGGATATATAATTTGTAAAGTGTTGTTGTGGAGGGTATGTAATTTGTTAAAGTGTTGTTGTGGAGGTTATGTAATTTGTCTAAATGTTTTTGTTGAGTTACGTTCTATGTAAACTGTGAGTTGTTAGGTTGGGCTGATGTTTATGTAGGTTGTAGTTGTGGAGGTTCGGTTGGGGGTGGTAGGAGTACCCGTATTTCATCCCCTTAGCTTGTGTTTAGGGGTTTACTTGCTGAGTACCGTATCGTTTGGTACTCACCCCTTGCTTCTACAAATTTTTGTAGGTTACTAGCCCGGACTTTATGATATATTCTCTTCTTTTCCGAGGCTTCCTGGAGATTTTGTGAGGTAGTTGTTGGTCATCTCAGCATCCCTCCTTACTCTTGTTTATGATTTTGTTCTACTCTAGAAACAATATCATATGAGACTTATATTTTCTTTTGATCCGATTGTAATACTTTAGACGCTTGTACACGTGACAACCAGGTTTTGGGGTATAATGTAAGTTGATAGTAAATTTTCCGCATTTTTATTGTAATAGTTGAGTTTTAGGCTTACCTGTCTTGGTGGGATAAGACGAGTGCCATCACGTCCATTTTTGGGTCGTGACAGAATGTGGGTCACCCTCTGCTCTACCATCCTTCCATTGATCAAACCAGGTTCTAGAAACACTTTTCTGTTAATAAGCATCCAATTCCACCCTTTCAACATCCACCACATGCATCACCGTATATACCTTCTTCAATTCTTTCACAAAGTTTTCCAGATCCTCATTAGTGTTTGCCACCATGAAACTAGGAGGATTCATTCCCAGGAACTCACAAACTCTCGAGGTGACAACCCCTTATTTTCAAGCTCCTTTATGTTTCCTATCTTGGATAGTTACTACTTAACTTAAGATCCGGATAATTTCTCAAAATTCGATATTTGTAACCTCTCCTTGGGGTAGTACATCCGGTGCTTTTGGAACCTCTTGTTCCTCAACATTTCCATAGGATGATCGACCTCTGATTTCTCTTCGTGGAGGCATGATGATATAAAATGTGTGTTAGCACGAATTAGAGAAAGACTTTTTAGAGATAAGCTTTAAAGCCAAAAAGAATGGGAAGAGGTGAGATGTTCCAAAATGTTTTAGCCTCCTAATCATAGATGTGGCGCGCTTCACACCGATGACTAAGACTCTACAGACATGGCTTCATAGAATCCCTAGGACTCTTGAACTTTGTCCTCGGATACCAACTTTGTCATGCCACTAGCCTACACCTTGGACGTGGCTAGAACTAGGAGACCATTTCTAGCTCCCAAGCAAACCCTTGGTCTAGCTTACTTAACTCAGCGGAAGAATAAAAGCAACGGAAAAAATATTTAAGGATATGTAAAAACAAATACTTCGTAAATTAATCTGGAAAAAATGGCACTTAAGTCTCAACAAGTAAATTAAATTCAAACTAAACTATTAACAATCTACAAAGCCTCTAAACTGTCTGAAGAGGGATGTTGGAATAGACCCCACATTATCCTAATGGGATAAGCTACAAGAAAAATAAAAGGAATATACTCAGAAACTCAAGGAAGCTCACAAAGTGACTGTGGAGTGCTTAACGGGATCAACGGTAGGCTGCGTCCTAATCTTGGTTACCTGCGTCGGCATCATGAAATGATACAGGACAACAAGCATCAGTACATTTAATGTCCGAGTATGCAAGTTGGAAAGTTAAGCAACACTTAGGCTTGAGAAGGAGTAAGAAAGAACACTTACCTTGGATCTGCTCAACTCATGATCTACTTACTCTTATTCAATATACGCAGTTTAAAGTGATTGCAATATAAAGAAATACTTACTGAAATTATGTTGTAATCTCTAAATGTATACAAGTTTACAAATAATATATGATATGAATGTATAAATAAAAAAAATTGATAATTATGAAAATACAATAGTTCTATGGGAACTTCTCTAATCGACAACCATCACTTAAGAGCTATAGTAATGATACAGCATTACTCGACCCACGTTGTCGGCATCCTAACCTTGCTAGGGTATAGGACATGAACTACCTAATGGATCCACTAGTAAACTATGAACAGGGTTCATTTAAAAAGTATGACCTTTTTCTACCCATGATGGCTACATGGCTTACATTGAGACTTGAGTTAATCTATACACGTATCCCCACATTAATGCTCAATGCTACTCCAAAAATATATATACACTGTCTCTTATGTTTTTTTGAAATATACTGATTCTGTGATTTTATATTTGTGCTCAAAACTTAGTTTTTGAAAATCTCTCTTGGAAATCGTAGTTTCCTCTTTCTTCTATTAATAAGTCATAGGATTTGTGGAAGTCTAGTTTCTTTCGCAAAGTTTGAAAATCTTTTAGTTTAAGCTCTGAGGTACTACTTAGTTTCCTTATAACTCTTGAGAACTAAACTCAACTTGATATTCTTTGCTTACTTGAATCTTAATTCTTAGGGAACAATTTGTTGTCTAATAGTTTTTGAGAATTTAACTCAACTCTTTACTCTTTCTTAACTTGAAACTTGAGTCTTAAACAAAGTTAAATTTTTTACATAAGACTCTTGAAAACCTTGAAGAACTTAACTTTAATTTACTTCTTACCTTCAGACTTGACTATTAACTTTCCTTGACATTAATCTTAACTTTTCTTGAATTGGATTATGGATTCAAGGATAGTGATCTATTATTTCATATTGTTTAGATGTACTTAAGAGTGTTGGAATCAACTACGAATGGTAGGTAAATCACTTAGGAAATTGTACGGAAAGATAGGGAAAGAACGGGGTCTCCAGGGGGTCGTGGCGCTCTGAGAGTCCTGCGGCACCAAAGCCTGACGGATAGAGGCAGCTCCTTGGTGATCTGGCTGGCACGTCACGCCAATCACTATCAGGCAGAGGCTTCCCTGACTGGCTTCGGCAGGCGTGGCGCCCCAAGTCTTGTCTGACGCAATTTTTGACTTTTCTTCTTCAATTTTCAGTTCTAACTCTTCGAAACTCCCTTGGATCCCACCCAAAACTCTTATGATCCATAAAAATTTTGTTACCCAAGAGTTGAGACCCAAAAACAGCCCGAAAATACGAAATAAAACTACTAGAGATCAACAAGAAATCAACCAACAAGAACAAACTTTTCATTAAAAACTTCAAGATTTACTTTCCAATAAGTCTAAATTTATGTTATGAATCAATTTGGAGGGTGGGTGAAAGAACCCAACACCAAAGGATCTCAGATACCTTGATAAGGATCAACCCCAAAAAAATCCACGCAACGTTCTTGGCGTTCGTGGACAATTCTTGGTCTTTTCTTCTTCTCTCTTTTTCTCCCAAGCCCTAAACATTTCAAATCATGTAAAAACTGATTTGGGACTTGTCTTTACGCCTAATTAACCTTAAAAATGAATTAGAAATTAATAAGGTGAAAATTCAACTTTTCCAGTACAAAAATCCGAATAAGGAATATCCTTTGCCCAACATCCCAACTTCCAGATGTCCGAATAAGGAATATCCTTTTCCCAACATCCCAACTTCCAAAATTCATATCTCCCTTACACGACCACGAAATTCATCAAACTTGGCTTCGTTGGAAGATTTTCCGTCGAGCTTTCCATTCATATAATGAACTCATCCACACTCCTCTTGAGCTGGAAATGATGGCCATTTGAAAATATCCAAAACTCACTTTTGAATTTTGAAAATTTCTTAGATTTCCTTACTTATTTCCAAATTTGATTATTCCTGTTTTATCTTAGCTTGACCTTAGTTAACTCTAGATACGAGATTACATATAGGACATTCAAGGAATACTTTTCTGCATTTGACAAATACATTAGAACATATATAATTAATATAATTAATAGATACATTGCGTTAGGATGAATTAAGAGAAACATCCACGCACTGTCTCGTTAAAACCTTACTAGGAAAAACCCTGTGGGAAAAAAGCCTAGTGAAGAAAAAAGACTACCCACATTTTTTAATATGCCTTGAAAAATCCCGTGGGAAAAAGCCTAGTGAAAGAAAAAGAGTACACAATCTTGTAATAGGCCTTTAGTGTTGCCCCATTAAAATCCTTACTAGTAAAACCCGATGGGACAAAACCTTGTCTAAGGAAAAAAGAGTACAGTGCGTATTTACTCTCCCTAATGAAGAACTTATTTGATATCTTGGAAACAATGCATTCCAATCTTATATCTTAGCTTCTCAAATGTAGAAGTTGGCAATACCTTATTGAATATATCTTCAAGATTATCACTTAGACGAATTTGTTGAACATTTATCTCACCCTGTTGTTGAAGATCATGTGTGAAAAAGAACTTAGGTGAAATATGCTTTGTTCGGTCTCCTTTGATATATTCTCCATTTAATTGAGCTATGCAAGCAGCATTATCTTCATACAACGTTGTTGGAATCTTTGTTTGCACATAAAGACCGCATAATTGCAAAATGTCTTGAGTTATTGATGTTAACCATACACACTATCAACTAGTTTCATGAATGACTATTATGTCTCCATGATTTGAAGAAGTACCAACAATAGTTTGCTTCATCGAACGCCATGATATAGTTGTACCTCCTTATGTGAATAAATATCCTGTCTGAGATCGAGCTTTTTGTGGGTCAGACAAATAGTCAACATCTACATAACCAACTAATTCTGACTTGGATGTATTAGAATACAACAATCCCTTATCAATTGTTCCTTGAAGATATCTGAATATATGCTTAACGCCTTTCTAATGTCGTGAAACAAATATCTGGTCAGGTATTTTTGATAAGGTACGTTAGTGCCCCAATAGTACTAAGATGTGGTTTTTCATTACCAAGAATTTCTTCATCATTTTCTTGAGGTCGGAATGGCTCTTTATTTATATCAACATATCTCACAACCATCGGGGTAATCAATGGGTGTGATTTATCCATGTAAAATCATTTTAAAACCGTTTTAGTATATGTTGATGGATGGATAAATATTTCATTTGTAAAATTTTCAATCTGAAGGCCAAGACAAAAAATTTTCTTGCCAAGATCTTTCATTTAAAATTCTTTCTTCAATCACTCAACGGATTTTGAAAGCTCTTTAGGAGTTCCGATGATATTCAAGTCATCAACATAAACATATACCTTCATATAAAAATATAAGGACAAATAGACTCATTTTTATACCCTTCTTTTAGCAAATATTCTCTAAGACGATGATATTCAAGTCATCAACATAAACATATACTACATTCACCCTTATTGTTTCAATACATATATTTCTGAAAAGCTTTATTGAACAACTTTCTTTTAACTTTTTATATGATTCAGTAACTTTGAATGCTTCAAGGATTTTCATAAGAATATTATGGTCTAGCGAGCCAAACAAATAGGTCGTGACAACGTCTATTAACTCATATCAAGCTTTTCATTAACTGTCATATTTATTAAATACCTAAAGGTAATTGCATCTACCACAGGAGAATACGTTTCCTCATAATCAATGTCAGTCCTTCATGTAAATCCTTATGCTAGAAGTAGTGCTTTATATCTTACGACTTTACAATTTTTAATTAATTTTCCCACAAAAACCCATTTATGCCCCTACTGGCTTGACACCTTTAGGTGTTCGGACTATTGATAAAAAATCTTCACGTTTTTCAAGTGAAGCCAATTCTGTTTGAATTGCTTCCTTCCATATATGCCAATCATTTATCGGTTTATATTCATTGACAAATCTTGGTTTCAAATCCTCATCATGCTGCATTATTTCAAGGGCAACATTATAGGCAAAAATATTATCCACCACAATATTATTTCAATACCACCTTTTTCTCGTCGAAACATAATTTATAGAAATTTGCTCATTCTAATTATTTTCAAGTACATGGACCTCCTTTGTTGTGTCATCATTTATTATGTATCAGAGCTTTTCATGAGTAATTGCCTTTGTATTATGATTATCATCTTGATCATTTATTCCTTTTCTTTTTTGAGGATTTTTATCCTTGGAACCAATCGGTCTAACACGTTTTAAGCGTGGTCAAGACTCATTCGTCTTAACTCTTTATCCTATAGAGACATCAACTCGAACTTGAACATTAGCAGCTGGGATATATGATTTAGTAACCCGTGAAAGGTTAGTAAAATGCATTCGACAGTTGATTTGCAATATTCTGCAAAAAGATTTGAACTTCTTGCTCACATTGATTTATTCGAGGATATAAATGAGACACAAAAAGTGTATTCCAATCTAAATCTCATTTCCAAACTGGTTTTGTTCTCCCCCTAATGTTGCATATACTGATTCATCAAATGACAATCAGCAAACCTTGTTGTACATAAATCTCAAGCTCTAGGTTCCAAATATTTTATAATAAAACGAGATTCATACCTAACATATATCCCCAATCTTCTTTGGAGATCAATCTTCGTGCATTGTGGTGGAACAATTGAAACATATAGCGCACAACCAAAGATTCTATGATGAGAAATGTTTTGCTCTTGACCAAAAACCAATTATAATGGGGGAGATGTCATGATAACTGGTTGGCCTTATGCGCACAAGTGTTGTTGTATGTTTAATAACATGCCCCAAACCAAAACATACAACTTTGTTATCATCAATAAGGGTCCAGCTATCAATTAAAGATATTTAATCAATGACTTAGGTAAATCGTTTAGAGTATGAACATGTGCAACAGGATGTTCAACTGTTATTTCAGTGGACAAACAATAATTATTAAATGCCTGAGATGTAAATTCACCATCATTATCAAGACGAATTTTTTTTTCCATAATCTAGAAATTTTTCTTTTAACCTTATTATTTTAGCCAACAACCTCGCAAAAGCCATATTGTGAGTTGATAATAAGCACACACGAGACCATATTATAGATGCATCTATCAAGACCATATAATATTTAAATGGTCCACATGCATGGTGAATAATTCCACATATATCACCCTATATTTATTCAAGAAATGCAGGGGATTCCACCCCAACCTTAGACACTGATGATTTAATAACCAACTTTTCTTGTGAACAAGAAGCCAAAAGAATTCCTTTGATTGAAAAACATTTCGGTTCTTCAAAGTATGCCCGTGTGAATTTTTAATTACTTTGCGCATCATATTATAGATAGGATGGTCCAACCGGTTATGCTTAATGATAAAATTATTAGAATTAGTAAGCCTTTTGTTTACTACGGCATGTGATTTTACTGTACCAATATTTATATGGTATGACACAGAAGAAAGTGCTGGCAATTTTTTATGTACAGTTTTCTCATCGCATTTATTGTAGTAATATAAAGGTATTCCACCTTTCCTCCATTCGCAATCTCAATATGATTGTCATTTTGGCGAATAACCTTGAACATAACATGTTTCTATGAGACTTTCTACAATACAATGTATGATCAGTTACCAATAATGTTCCTCCAGGTAGTAATAAGGTCGCTCTTTCAGATCCTTGAATCAAATTTGTACCACCGGGTATTGTATTAACATATGCTTTTTTCAGTACCAAATGAGATAAATATTTCTTTTCTCTTTGTATCGTATGAGTTGTGGAACTGTCCAGAAGATAGATATCTCCACCACACATCTTGGATCCAACTGAAGACTGAAATTATTTAACTTCGTTAAAATAAAAATACATAAAAAGAAGTACGAAATATAACAAAAGAAATCTTAAGTTCATAAACCTTAATTAAGACATTAAAAATATATAAAAAAAATATTATTCATTTCCTATTTCAATTGTGATCTCCAAAGAAGTCCTCATCTTCCATTTGACTAATATAATCGAACCTATCAAAAGCATCATCTTTCAATGCTAAGTTTTCCTCAACGTTCTCATTATATTTTTGAGAAGATCCTACCTGAACATCATCTTTAAGAGTCAAATGTTACTCTACCCGAGCATTAGAAGAGGAGGCACCGCCTTTATTTCCTTTCCTTTTAAAGGAATCCTATACAGCCTAACAAAATGCTCAGGTTCCCAACACTCGTTTTTCCAATGACCTTTAAGTCAAGAATGATGATAGTGATCGTCATTTCCTTTAGCAGGATTATTTTGAGAATCTACTTGTTCTCCCTTTTGTTATGAGCACCACCTCGACGATTATTATATTTTCTTTTGCATTTGTCACTCCCGCGCATATTGTCATGGCCCCTATTACTTTGTCTTATTTCAAATTGATCGTGTGCTTCAACCACGTGTGCCTTCGGTAATGGAGCACATCCAGCGGGATGGGCTTCATGATTTTTTATTAAAAGGTCATTATGTTGCTCAGCCACCAGAAAACATGAGATTAGTTTAGAGTATTTCTTAAAATCCTTTTCACGATATTGTTGTTGTAATATCATATTGGAGGCATGGAAAGTAGTTAGTGTCTTTTTCAACATGTCCTCATCTTTTATAACTTCCCCACATAATTTTAATTGGGAAGTGAGACTAAATACATCAGAGTTATACTCAATTACTGTTTTATATCTTGAAATGGTAAGTGCATCCACTCATAATGAGCCCTTGGCAATATCGTTGCCTTCAGGTGGTCATACCTACCTTTCAAGTCTATCCATAAGTCAAGTTGATCTTTCACTGTTATGTATTCAACCTTAAGGCTTTCATCAAGATGATGACGAAGGAGAAGCATAGCTTTCATTTTATCTTTACTTGATGTCGCATTTCCTTGGATTATACTATCACCAAGACCCTTAGCGGTAAGGTGAATTTCAACATTAAGCACCCGTGACAGATAATTCTTTCCACAAATATCAAGGGTCACTAAATTCAATCTTTGACAAACTCGACATGATGAAAACTATCATAAAATAATTTTGAAATAATATTATGATTTTGGTTTGTTTATTATCAATAACAAATTATACTTTATGTTCAAAAGATTAATAATTAGTAGAAAGTATTTTATATGCATGAACATGGAATGTTACAAAAACATGTAAACTTATAAAGTATGAAACAGTAGATTTAATATATGTTCTAAATTTTTTTAAATATTAATTTCTAGCTTCAATATAGTTATTAACATAAAACATTTGAAAGTTTTTCATGTCATATTTAATATAATACTACTCTCTTATGACACACAAATATTTATCATAGATTTATGGCAAGAAAATATTTACAAGTCTTCTAACTATAATGTTATCATATTTCTTAGTATTGAATTTAGAGTTATAAATTAGTGGCATAAACAACATAATAATATAAACTTGAAAAATATTGATTATTATGCCTATAAAGTATTGTAATAATACCTAAAGCAGCTTATACATGCAGTAATAAAAATACTAATCAAAGAGTTATGCAAGTTCTATTAGAGATGTTATAAACACACAAATATATATCTGACCCTAAAAGAAAGTTGATAAACTTTTAGGAATTAATTTCGAATTAAGTATGTCTCAGTTGGCTAGAGACTCGTGCTGATAACGCGTTCTAAAACAAAAGGAAAAGACAAAATATTTAAACAAAATAGGAACATAAAATAGTGATGGAAAGTATAGAATAGATAGTATTCTTATTATCATCAAGTGTGTTTCACAAGGGTGAAAGACCACCCTTTTATAGGACATTAAAGCAATACTTTACAGTTGTTGACAAATACATTATAACATATTCAATTAATACTATTAATAGATACATTATGTTAGGATGGATTAAGAGACACATCCACACAATTAAAGTGGATTTGTAAACACACTTCAAGATGAAGGTTGAACTAATTTTGATGCTGTCAAAAGGGGATCATACACGAGAAATTAAAAGCTTTGAGACGTCAAAGATCAATATCTTTCAAAAGCTAATGCCTGTAATTCTTTTAGGGATGAATACTTCTCTTAATATATTTATTGAACTAAATGATCTAGGACTTACAAAACCTAAAAATAGTTTCTCCCACCAATGCAGAACTTTTCCTTTACAATACAACTATTCTAACTGAGAATAACCCTTAAATAGTTGCAATATTTCCCTTGCTGGTCGATCTGATCATGATGTAGTTCAAATTGTCCGAACGACGAGTTCAAACTTAGATGAAACACATATTAGGAGCACCACAAATCGTGTAGGGTCATATTCCTTATGGCAAAATCCATGTCAAGGTTTCAGATGTCGGATATTTCAAAGTATGATGGGACTACATACTTACACAAAACATAAATACATGGGAAATATTAATTAATTGAATAAAAATACCTCTTTTTAAAAACATAAAAAAAAATGCGGAAAATTCATTAAAAGTTTGGAATCACTAGTACAACTATTTATGAATTCAAATCGTAACATTTAAGTCTCACAATAATACGAAAGGAGGAAAACCCGACATAAAGTAAAGGATTTGTGGACCAACCAAACAACTACAAAAAAAATATAGAGAGAAATTCTTCAAACACCACTAACGATCAGCGAATGGTGGTACTAGACTCTGAACCTGATATGATACTAATTGGGATATAGAATAAAATTGATGCAAAAAATTAAATACTAGGATTTCAATCAAGAAAACCTAATTGAAATTGATTCAAACACAAGAATTAGGATAGATGAAAAGGTAAGAAGAGAAGAAAAAAGGGCTAATTGATACGCAATTGAAACTCACATGGAATCAACAAATGAGTGACTCAACGTGAAATCAAGAGAAATAAGTCTTCAATCAAAAATTAGCATACACCCATCAATCTAGGCTAGTCAAATAATCCAAGGAAAAATGGCTAAGGCATCTATTTATAGGATATCTTTTACAAGAGTATCCTAATAGCTCAGAAGTAACTTTTTCAAACTATTTGAAATGTAACCAGAAATGGATCATCCTTCCCACCATCTCCTCATCTTGAATTTTTCCACTTGGCAAGGCGAAGATGGTGAAGGCCTTAAGTTGGTCAAAGTGTGTGACTTGCCTTGACAAGTTGCGAGATAGAACTTTAACTTTGGTGATGGACTTTAAGTTTGTATAGTGGCAGCTTGTTTCCTCCTCTATTGATCCTTTCACTCTCCAAGCTATCATTCACACGAGCTAGGAAACCCTTCCATTAGTGCCCAATAAGATCATTTTGAACTATTTTTTGTATCTAGCACAAATTTTACTAATCATACTTGTATTAGAACCTGCACAACAAGGTGCAGAAATAAATAGACAAGAGTGCAAATCCACATAAACTCAACAACGTCGTTGGATGACCTTAACATGAAGCGATGATAGTGTTTGTACCAACAATGCTCTAACTTGTACTCGATTTCAAATATTAAAATTTTATCTATTAGACCTTGACTAGAAGCTAAATCCAACAACAATCATAATCAACACAATCATCAACTCTCAACAACATTAGATATCACCAAGTCAAGATCCAGAACACAAAAGCACATAATGACCAAAAAAATTCACAACGACTAGCTATATGATAAAGAATGAATTAATATCGTGCACATAATATGTATATATCTGCTTGTTGACATTCAACTTTGACCTCTCTATACCCTACTCAGGTTGCTATTTTGACTAACGAAATTATTTTTAAGTTGATTATTTTCGTGAATCATATGTCGGTAACCTTAATTTTACATAAGTTTTGTTCTTGACCTAACCATAAAACTGTTGGGTTTTTGCAAGGTGTGAATTTGAAATAATAAGAGAAAATGAAAAATGTGGGGAACCAATTTTGGAGGGAAAATGAGAAGTCATTGTAAATTGCAAATGAAAAGTCTCCCATGTTGGTAGAAGAAAGGAAAGTCGTTATCCTTATATTTGGAAACACTTTCTTTAGTTCTTAAAGGGTTAAGAAGAAGATGCCCCCTCGTGTCGTCGTCGCTCGGCTTCAGCTTCGACTTTTACTTTGGTTGGACAAATGATATGATTGATTTATAATATTTTTGCACAAAATTTATTTCATCAATCTCATTAATTAATTTCCTACTTCTTACAAATTAATTCGGGATGTTAGTTAATTAGTTATTTAAAAGAATTAATTTAGAGCAATAGAATTTATATTGAAATTCCCATGCAACGTAATGTCATTTTGAATGGACCTATTCCTTACAGAAAAAAATTATTTTTCCCAAAAGACATAATAGTTTGAAGCAACAAGTGTGAACAGAAGCATTCATACAATTATCGAACAGACGCCTTCCTTGCTGCAAGTGGCTATGAATAGAGATGCTTTTTTCCATTTTTTAGCACTGAAAGCATAGATTTTCTTACCTAAACAAATTATCGATAGACTTAGTCTGTGTGTTCTCATGTTACTGTTCTTGCGTTTGCTGAAGTTATCGAAGTTTGAGATACCTCTACTTCTCTAACAGGTTAATTCGTTTTATCTTGGGAGAAATTAATCTGCAACCTCGGGTACAGTGAGGGGATTAAATTTCTTAAAAAAACACAGTGGTTTCTGTGGACTTGAATTTAAAGCATTCTGTCTATTTCATCCTATTTCTGTAATTTTTTGACCAAGCTGAATACATGATATAACAATATTAAGAAATTTATTAGTTCTGTATTTGAGGTTTCTAGAGATTAAAATCTTTGGAAATTGCTCAAAAATACCCCTAAACTATTTGAAATAACTCATCTATACGCTTAAACTTTATTTCGGCTCAAAACTACAGTTTCCGTCATAATATTGGGTCAAAAGTATCATTCTTATTAACATAAGTTGTTAAATACCACGTCGATGCTATATGGATGCCTAATGGATCCACTGCCACATAGACTAATTAAAACGGGTAAAAAATACCCTTAAACTATCCAAAATAGCTCATATTTACCCTTTAACTATATTTTGGCTCAAAACTACCCTTCCCGTTAAACTATAGAATAAAAAGTACCCTTCTTATTAACAAAAGTTGTTAAATGACGTGTGGATGTCACATTGCATGACAATAAGGTTTCACTGCCACATAGACTGAATCCCTAAATCCTAATTACTTCTCCCTCATTTCATTATTTCCAGAAATGATATATTCACCCGTTCTCCCTTTTTTCATGGCTAGGATTTCATACTTCTCTTCGTGGCTGGGTTTCAAAGTGAATATTCATTCTTGTAGGTTAGTAAATATTTTTTCCTATTTTATTATGTTTATGATTTAAAAGCATGACATTTAGGATTTCACAACTTTCTTCTAATTCCGCAGCTAAGGCTTCGTAGTTTTCTTCGGGGCTGAGTTTCAAAGTGGATATTCATGGTTGTAGGTTAGTAACTATTTTTTCTTATTTTATTACATTTACAATTTCAAAGTATGATAGTTAGAATTTCACATTTTTCCCGTCATTTCGCGGCCAAAGTTTCATAACTTTCTTTGGAGGTGAGTTTCAAAGTGGATTTTCGTGGTTGTTAACACAATAAAATAAGAAAAAAGTGTACTAACCTACAACCCCAAATATCCACTTTGAAACCCAGCTACGAAGAAAACTGTGAAACCCTAGCCACGAAGTGAGGGAAAAGGATGAAGTCATTTCTGGAAAATAATGAAATGAGGAGAAAACGAGTAATTAAGATTTAGGATTTAGTCAATGTGACTCATGTGAAATTTAACAACTTCCGATAATAAGAAGGTCATCTTTTGACAATATTTTGACGGAAAGGTTAGTTTTGAGTTGTAATATAGCTTAAGCGTAAATATGAGCTATTTCAGATAGTTTAAGGGTACTTTAAACCCTTTTCCTTTTAGTATATGTGAAATTAGAAATCTATGTGCATTCCACATGGCATTCATGTGGCATCCATGTGACATTTAACAATTTCCATTAATTAGAAGGGCACTTTTGACTCAATAGTTTGATGAAAAGGGTAGTTTTGAGCCAAAATATTATTTAAGGGTATATATGAACTATTTCAGATAGTTTAAAGGTATTTTTCACCCTTTTCTATAAAATCTTTATAGTTTTCTACTCTGTTTGAATTTTTAAAATTAATCTGATTAACTATAAAATGAACATAAAAGTTTTATTGTTAAAACAAAAACAGGTTGTGTAAGGATTTATTTTTTACTATTAGAATTTAACATACTAAAATTGCCTGTCATTTGTGACAAAAAAATGACTAATTCAAGTCAAGTAAATGCTTATATAGTGAGTGTTGCAACAATATCGGCTGCACACAATCATTCAAATGTTGGTCTAGTACCGGCTGAGAAACCTACAGAGTTTTTCTGGAGTCGATTTCAAGAGATGGAAGCAGAAGATGTTCTTCTATTTGACTATGTTTAGTCATCAGAGGTTCATTAATGAGAACGTTCATAATATTTCAAATAAAACTCCATTGACACATTCAGATTTTTCGCGTAAAAATTATATTTTGAGTGGTCTGCAAGATTATCTGTACAATGTGTACAGTAATGTCAAAATCTCAAAAGAAACCTGGGATGCTTTATAAAAGAACTACAAAACAGAGGATTTCGGAATGAAGAAGTTCATTGTGGTAAAGTTTTTAGTCTATAAGATGATAGATAGTAAGACCGTCGTCAACAAAGTTCAAAAATTGCAGGTCATAATCCATGATCTCCTTGCTGCAGGTATAAATTCATCTAATGGTTATGATGGAACTATTATGTATATTTATAATACTTATATAATATTTAATGTAGGATTGGTTGTGAATGATGCTTTTCAAGTGGTTGCAATTATTGAGAAGTTACCTCACTAAGGGCCTCTTTAAACTCAATGCAATTGTAGTTGATATGAATAAAGATTCTGCTTCTCTTTACTTGCTTGAGTTTAATTTTGGGACACGTTAATAACATAACCTCGTGAAAACTTATTAACTTATATGTTTTGCCTAAATTTGAGCACAACAAATCAAAATGTCAAGTTTGCGTTGAATGTAAGTATAATAATCATCCTTATAAATATGTTGAAAGGAATTAAACATATAAAATCAACACCATCATGTGGAGGAAAAAAGTATTTCATACCTTTTATTGACGATTGCACTAGATATTGTTATGTCTATTTGCTAAATGGTAAGAATGAAGCAATATGCATTCAGGCAATATAAAACTGAAGTTGAGAATCAGTTGGATAGAAAGATCAAAATGATCAGTAGGGATAGAGGTGGAGAATATCAATCTCGATTTGTAGAAATATGTTTTGGAAATGGAATAATCCATTAAACTACTGATCCGTACACTCCTCAATCTAATGGAATTACAAGTAGGAATAATCGAACTTAAAAGAAAACGATGAATGTCTTACTTATAAATTCAAGTTTACCACAAAATTTGTGGGGGGAAGCTATCCTTACAACAAATTGAATACTCAATAAAGTCTCATATGAAGACATGTGTTACTCCATATGAAAAATGGTAAGGTAGAAAATCCAACTTGAAACATTTCAAAGTGTGGGGGTTTCTAGCCCAAATCTATGTTCCCATACCTAAGAGGGTGAAAATAAGGCCTAAGAATGTGAATTGTGTATTCATTAGATATGTTTAATATAGTATGGCATGTCGATTTTTGGCTCATAAGTCCAAACATCCATATATTCAAGACATACGGTAATGGAATCACATAATGTTGAATATTATGAAAATATCTATTTGTATAAAACTAGACTTGAGTCATCTAGTGGAGGGTCTAAACAACCCAAAGAAAAACCAAAAGATAATGAAACAAATGAAGAGGGTCCAAGGCACAGTAAATGTCAAAGGAAAACTACTTCATTTTGACATGATTTTGTAACATTCCTTTTTTGAAAGTGAGCCTCAAAATTCAAGGAAATAATGTTGTCTAGCCACTCAACCTCTTGGAAGGAGACTTTCAATAGTGAGATTGAATCAATCTTAAGCAATCAGATCTAGGAGTTGATTGTTCTTCCTCCATGGAACAAACCCTTGGGTTCAAAATGGATCTCCAAAAGGAAGATGAAAGATGATGGAACTATTGATAAATATAAAGCAACATTTGTTTTCAAAGGCTTTAGACAAAAAGAAAGTCTTGACTATTTTGATACATACCCATCAGTGACTATGATTACATCAATTCGGATATTAATTGTCCTAGCTTCACTACACAGTCTTGATATCCATCAAATGGATGTGAAAATCGTCTTCTTAAATGGAGAGTTGGAGGAAGATATTTATATGGAATAGCCTGAGGGATTTGTAGTTCATGGTAAAGAAAAAAATTATGCGAACTTGTTAAGTCACTTTATGACCTAAAACAAGCACCTAAAATAATAGCATGCAAAGTTTTATCAAACCATGTTGTGAAATGTATTAAGATCAATGAATGTGATAAGTGTGTTTACATTAACAAAAGTCCGAATAAGGAAGTCATTGTATGCCTATATGTGGATGACATGTTGATAATGATCAAGGACATTACCAATGTAAAAGCTACTAAGCGTATGCTCACTAATAAGTTTGATATGAATGATTTAGGAATTTCTTATTTGGCATTGGGAATTTAAGATTCACAAAACTCCCAACAATTTAGCATTGCCTCAATTGGATTATATTCAAAATGTACTTGAAAATTTCAAGTATTTGAATTTTAAGAAGGCAAAGATCTCAATTGATGTGAACCTTAATCTTGCTCCTATTAAAGGTAAAGTCAGTCTCAATTGGATTATGCCAGAGTATTGGGAATTTTGATGTATATCATGAATTGTACCCACCAGTCATAGCCTCCGCTATAAGTAAATTGAGTCGACAAACAACTAATCCCAATCAAAATCATTGGTTGGAAATGAAACGAGTTTTGGGGTACTTAGATAACATCAAAACAATGGTTTGTATTACAACAAATATCCAGCAGTTCTTGAAGGACATAGTGATGTAAATTGGATTACTAGGTCAACTGAAAAGAAATCCATGAGTGGATATGTTTTCACTATTGGTGGAAGAGCAATATCTAGGAAATCATCCAAACAAACATGTATAGATCGCTCTACAATGGAGTCTAAATTCATCGGCTTATACAAGGCAGGTGAAGAAGCTGAATGGCTTCAGAACTTCTTCGAAGATATTTCGTTTTGTCCCAAACCAATATCCCCTATATGCATACATTGTGATAGTCAAGCTTCAATAGGAAAGGTAGGAAGCGTTGTGTATAAAGGAAAGCCTCGTCACATCAGACGAAGACATAACTCTGTCAGACAACTACTCTCTAGTGGAATTATCACAATTCACTATCTAAAGTCAAAGGATAATGTGTCATGTCCACTTACAAAAGGTTTAACTAGAGAGGGAGTTGAGAGATCATCGACGGGAATGGGGCTATGGCCGAGAACAAGTCATCATGGTGATAACTCTACCTAGAATACTTGAGATTTCAAAATCTACGTCCAAAGAGATTAAACAAATTATAGATAATGGTTTAATAATGTAAAAAATTATTGTATAGTCTATTCTCATTATGAGACAATGTTCATTAACCAGGATAAAGGCATAAGGACGTTTTAATGATTTCTAAATTTGATGCAGGGTATATCAAATAATGTATTTACGGGATAACACATTTCGAAACCACCTATGTAAGTGCGAAGTGTAACTCGCTTCAAGGAGAATCATGTAAGTCATGTTTTCTAGGTATACACCAAAGGTCGACAGTTCAAAGATATCAAATCTACCGATTGACCGAGTATATTGGATATATGTTCACTATGAAAAATTTAAAGGGAAACCTACTTATGGGGATGCGGTTAACCCTTACGAGACACATGAGTTTTTCATGCATGTAGTTGAACATTAGTCATTCCCCATTCATGTAGGGGATTTGTTAGGTTTTAGCAAGGTGTTAATGGGAAATAAAAAGAGAAGATGGATAATGTGGGGGAACCAATTTTTGGATGGAAAAATGAAAAGCCATTGCGAATTGCAAAATGAAAAGTCATTGCACCCATATTGGTAGAAGAAATGAAAGTTGTTATCCTTGTATTAGGAAACACTTAATTTAGTTCTTAAAGGATTAAGAATCAGATACCACCTCGCACTTTTATCGTAGTCGCTTTCTCGACTTCGGCTCAAGATGTTAGTTAAATAACAGAGTTAATTTGGTACAACGGAATTTTTTTTTGAAATTTTCGTTTAACTATAACGTCATTTTTAAGGGACATTTTCCTTCCAGAACGTTATTTTTTCCAAAATACACAAAAGTTGGAAAAGACATGTGTGAACAGAAGCCTTCACACCATTGTCGAACAGACGCGTTTCTTGCTGCAAGTGGCTATAAGTAGAGATGTTTTTTCATTTTCAACACTGAAATTTTTTTGTCTCTGCATACATTTTCTTACATAAAAAAATTATCGATTGATTAATTCTGTGTGTGCTCTTGTTACTGCTCTTTCGTTCGCTGAAGTTATTGAAGTTTGAGATACCGCTACTTCTCTAACATGTTAATCCATTTTATCATGGGAGAAATTAATCTGCAACCTCGGGTACAGTGTAAAGATTAAATTTCTTAAGAAAACAAAGTAATATATGTAAACTCGGATTCAAAGCATTCTATTATGTCGTCTTTTTCTGTTTCTATAATTTTTATACTAACCTGAATACAAGATATAGCAGGAATTTGTGTGTAAATTCTTTTGTTAATTATTCCCTTCGTAGTTTGTACAAGAGGTATAATTATTGTAAAATAAGTTTTTTAAAGGCTTAAATCATTATCGGCCCCTTAAAGTTGTCTGCATAATTCACTTAGACACCTCAACTAAGACTAGTCCCTATTGAACACTTAAATTGTTCAAAAAGTATACCTATTAAAAACTTAACTTGATTTGGGAAAAGAAATGGCTTTTGCTTCGGTTAAGCGCGTGAAACACTCTAAAATAAAATTTTGTTTTTATTTTTTCCAAAAATCCTTAATACTTTTTCTTCTTTACTGAACTTACATGTCAATAACCTTATTTTCTAAAAAAATTGTTTCTCAAAATAACACTGAAAAAGAAAAGACTCCCCCACTAGCTTTGAGATGGTCTTCTTCACCAAAGCAACAACATGACCCCCATTTTTTAAATGTTTTTCTATTTAATTTAATTTCAATATTTATAGAAAATAAAAATTTTATCAACTCGTTGAATTCTTTGCAGAAAAAAAGAAGAAAGAAATTTTTGAACACCAAGCTGAAAAAGTTAGCCGACGTCCATCTCCATTTCGGATCACCTTCAGAAAAATATCACCACTCAAATTAAAATATAAATTCATTGAACTTATCAAAATAATATCATATGATTCAGTAAATTATTTCAGATCCTCTCAATTTTTCTTTTGCTATTGATTTCAAGACGATAAACCATACAAACTCTCTTCATTCATCACTCTTGTATCAACCTCTTTGAATATCTTTCTCTTTTATGTATTATAAAAAAATAAAAAGTATGATAAAATTTATTGGGATCTTTTCGATTTTTATTTGAAGTTGATTTCAAAATGAGTAACCATTAACGACCTCTCTTTCTTCATCCCTCTTGTATCAATCTCTTTAAATATTTTTCTCGTTCTCGTATTTGAAATAAAAAATGATTATGTTAACAATTTGTAAATAAATTGGATTTTGTTATTTGAGAGGAAATATATATTTTTTGCTGAATTGAGAAAGGAAATCCTGGTGGGAAGAAAATGAAAGAAGAATGGGGTTGGTGGGGTTGGATTGAATAAAACGAGGTGTTATTTTCACATATCTTTTATTGTACATAAAAATTTATTTGAATTAATTTTTATTCTTTTTAATATAATTTTTCTTATTGTTGGGGTCCAACCACATGTCATTTTTAATTAGTCATTTTGCCACATCACAGCAAATGTGTCACACACACACTTACTTTTTATTGAAAATGTCTAATAGGAAAAAAAAATTGAATAGATAAACTTATTCAGTAGGCACTAGTCTTAGTTGAGGTGTCTAAGTGAATTATGCAGACAACTTTAAGGGAATGTAGATTGTAAATTATTTTAATGATTGTGAAAACATAAACAATCCAAGAATTCAGAAATCCTATCAACTAACTCCGGATCGTAGAACATATGATTTTCACATAAATGTATTACTATGATAATTCAGTCAAGAATATATACCTGAATCAGCCATTATAATTTTTTACTTAATAGAGTGGAAGTCTTTTCTTTTTGGTTTTTCAGAAGTTGTTTCTCTCTCTTGCCTTATACTTTATTATACCTTTGATGGATAAGACTATTTCTTTATCGAAAATAAAGGACCCTTTAAATAAGTGTATGTTTAACATCATTTCCACCTTTCCATCATGGTGAGTAGTGGAGATAATGGATAGTTGGAAGAGGTAATGGGTAAAGTTGAAGACTTAATGGGTAGTTGAAGGAACTTCTCCACTTATCCAATTATAATTAGAATTTAGTTAGCAATTAAATGTTAGACCAAAATAATATTAATGTGAGTGGGTTATAAAATTAACATTCTCCCAGTTGACACATGTAACATCATTTACTTAATGATTTAATAAACATTTCAATTACAATATGCACATATACTAAATTCAACATTATTTTTTGTTATTAAGTAAATCAACTAATATGAGTCATAGCGGTTGTACATCACCTTATTTGGCATAGTCCTTTCCATGCACTACAATATTAGTCTATTGCCTAGCACAACCTTTCAAATATATAATGGGTCCATCATAATGCTTATAATATATTTATCTAAAATAATAACCTGTCATCATCATTCTCAACATAATATATACAAGAGAAAACAGGTAATAACAAAAACATATATATAGTTGAGCTCAAAGTGTCAATTGCATAAACATAATATAATCTTTAGATAAAGTCATTCATTGCTATTAATAAGATCCATTCTTTTAACACGTCCAACAATTTTATTGGGTGGTAATCCTTTCGTGAAAGGATCAGCAATCATAAGTTTGGTGCTAATGTGTTCAATTGTCTCTTTATGTTTCTGGACTTCTTCCTTAACTAAAAAGTATTTCAATTTCATATGTTTGGCACCCTTAGAATGATTATAATTTTTAGAGAAGAAGACTGTTACAGTATTATCACAATAAATTTTCAATGGCTTGGAAATATTGTTGACTAGTCCAAGTCCTGAAATAAAGTTCTGCAGCCAATTATCCTGAGGTGTGGCCTCAAAGCATGCCATAAACTCAACTTCCATAGTGGATGCAGCTATAACAGACAGCTTCACACTCTTCCATGATATTCCTACTCCAGCTAATAGGAAAAAATACCCAAATATAGATTTTCGTGTATCCACACAACCAACATAATATGAATCTGAATATCCAATCACAGCAAGATGATCAGATCTTCTATAAGTGAGCATATGATCTTTAATTACTTGCGAGTATCGTAACACTTTTTTCGCAGCTTTCCAGTGATCCATTCCTGAATTATTGTGATAACGGCCCAACATTCGAACAGCGAAACTGATGTCTAGTCTAGTACATGTTTGGGCATACATTAGACTCCCAACTATTGATGCATAAGAAATATCAGTCATTTGCTTACGTTCCAATTCATTCTTTGGACATTGATTGAGACTAAATTTATCTCCTTTCTGAATTAGAACGGGACTTGATGAAAATTTTTCCATTCTAAATCTCTCTAACACTATATGAATATAGGTTTTCTAAGTCAAACCAAATAATTCTTGTGATTTATTTTGAAATATTTTTATCCCAATCACATAGGATGCCTCTCTCGTATCTTTCATTTCAAAATTGTTAGATAGATATCGCTTGGTATCATGCAACAAACAAAGATCATTAGTAGCAACCAAGATGTCATCAATATACAGGACTAACATAATAAACTTACTCCGACTAACCTTCAAATGTATACACCGATTAACAGTGTTTTCCATAAATCCAAAGGTGACAATAGTTTCATTAAACTTAAGATACCATTGTCGAAAAGCTTGTTTAAGTCCGTGTAATGACTTCCTAAGTTTATACACCATGCGTTCCTTTTCTTTTACACGAGAACCCTTCAGGTTGATTCATATAAAATTCTCCCTCCAAATTTCCATTTAGAAAGGTTGTTTCACATCCATTTGATATAGCTTTAAGTCATAATGAGATACTACAGCCATTATAATTCTGTGAGAATTCTTTTCTAGAGACAGGTGAAAATGTTTCTTTATAGTCGATGTCATCTTTTTGAGTGAAACCTTTTGCAACAAGTCTGTCCTTGTGACGTTCCATGTTACTAGTAGGGTCACGTTTGGTCTTAAAGACCCATTGACACCCAACTCTTTTGCAACCTTCAGGTAATACAACAAGGACCCATACTTCATTTTGTTCCATAGATTTCAACATATCTTTCATAGAATTTATCCATCTATTAAAATTATTACCCTCAATAGCTTGTCAAAATAAAACTGGATCATTATTAATTCCCAAGTCAATTCTGAATCGTGTAAATATACCAAATAGTCATCACAAATAGCAGGTTTGTTTTGTCTTTAAGATTTTCTTAATACTACTTCTTGGGGTACATCTACTGCAGGTTCATTCATTATTGTTTCATTGAGATTAACAGAACCATCAATTTGTTGTTCCTGTTGATTGTTAGGTTGTGCAACAACTTTAGGAACATCTTTAAAAGAAGTAAAAAGTAGAAAAACCCTCACTCTAACTTCTTTAATTTCCACTTTACGTGGTTCATCACTCCCACTAACTTCACTATTCTCAGTGAACCTAGCATTTCCTATTTCATCTATTCTTGTACTGTGATTAGGATAGCAAAATCTATACTTTTTTTATTTTTCTGGATAACCAATGAAGAAATCACTGAATGTTCTGGAATCCAGTTTATTTTCTTGTAGATTATAAACTCTATTTTCTGTCAGGCAACCCCAAACATGCTAGTGCCCTAAACTAGGTTTCCTATCAGTCCATAGTTCAAAACTAGGTTTCCCAGTTTGCTATCCAAGCGTTGGTGCTCCAACATTCTGATATGCACTGCAGTAAGGATTTTATAAGGGACAGAGGTTGAACATAGTATGAGGCCTTGAAGAAATGTTGATGGAAAGGTGAAGTGGAGATTAAGGAAACATAAGGGGCGGGGGGACCGACATGTTTTTCATTTGAATAACCCAACTTGTGACAAATTTAAGGTCTTGATGAAATGGATGGCTGATTTCTTTCAACAATCAAGTTGAATGCTTGATCGTGTGTGGGGAATTTTGTACTGTTATTTTAGTTGTTTCTTATTTCTTTTCTTGATCAAATAAGCAATTGTTTGAACGTAAATTTTAAATCACCAAATCAAAGTTGAAATTTTGTTAGAATGCATAACTTGGATTTTAAAATTTTGTAAGTATCCACTTGAACTTAGTCTTTGCATATTTATGTTCTTTAATTTTTTGTGTGCACAAGTAAACACTTAAATTTATATAAAGTTGAATAAGTAGACACATGAGTCCTATGTGGCGTGATACACGTAGGACACTACGTAGCAAATTGTCGGTAGAATGCCACAGTAGGACGTGCGTGCATGTTTGTTTAATTTTATACAAGTTTAAGTGGCTAATTATGCACACCCAAAATTTGAGGGCATAAATATGAAATGAGACCAAGTTAAAAGTCATATCTTTGTATTATATTTTTTTCCATAGACATGAAAATCGCATAATTAATTGAGAAGTATCAAAACTTTGCTAACCCGTATACAATTTTGTCAAATGAGTAAATCATGATTATTTTATGATCCTTAAATAAATATTTGTAATTGCATGTTGGTATAAACTTTTGAATAGGCATAAGTTTCTAAAGATCCTTATGATCGTTTTGTGGTTCTTATCTATTTTCTCATGTTTGATCCTCCTCATAGCTTTCTTCAGTTCTTTATGACTTGTGAGATTCTAACAAGGTCGAAAAGTTTAAGTTTTGATGATTTTAATAGGTTGAGACGGTGATTTATGATTTAATTGGATTGTTTATACCACTACAAAAGGAACCTCAATTATCCACAAAAAAATTTGTTGGTAAATTGATCAAATCGATTGGTAAATTGAGTTACCAACTAAATGTCAATTTATATCAATCTGTTGCTAAAAAGCTCGTCGGTAAACATTACCAACTGATTTTAATTTGTTGATAAACTTGTCAATCAGTTGGTAAACACCCAATGATGTTGTTACAAAATTTTAAAATATGGCTCTAAAATTTCGATTGGTAAATTTACCAACTAATTTTTGGTTAGTATATGGTTAGTGCCTCCACCAACGAATTGAAAAGGAGTTAGTAAATTTTTTCTTCATTTTTCTATTCATACATTGCCAAATTGGTTGGTAATTTAAGTAACAAAAATTAGTGTTGGCAATTGCCAATAAATTTTAAATACTTTTTTTAATTTTTTTTTAATTTTTCATCAGGTGTTCGGTACACAAATTGGAGCCTGACTAAATCTAAATTCACACCTAAAAGTCTCACATTGGGTGGTAAAGCACTCACTAACAAAAGATGATTATGTACCCAACTGTAATCAAACCTAAGACATGTTGTAATAAATTTGTAATAAATTTAAAATACTTTAGTATGATTATTTATTTTTCTAATAAATTTACTTATTGATTGTTAGTTTATTTATAATATACTTTAGTAATATATCATTCAAGTTGAATGTTAGCTTAGTAATTGATTGACAATATATTCAAGATATTATTAACTGAATAATTATTCAATAGTAAAATATTTATTAATTTATTGTATTTAAAAATCTAATAACATGAATATAAATCCAAAAATATTAATCAATTTTTAAATCATATTTGAATGAAACAATTCAAATTCTATGATAACAAATTAAATTAAACTCAATATGAAATATGTCATTATATCAAAATTTTAATTTGAGCACGTTTACAAAAAATATTGAACAAGTATAAATTTTGGCCAAAAGTTAAACGTCTAACAACACAAACTGAAAATTGAAGTCTCAAAACCTGAAACAACCATCTTGTTAGATTAAAAAAAGACCTTTCGAAGCTAATCGAGTTGACAGAATTTTCATCAGAGCACATTTACAAAAAATTCTAAGCAAAATTAATTTTTTGTCAAAAGTTAAGAGTTAAATCGCCTAATGGTACTGAATATGAAAACCTCAAAATCCAAATCATTCATCCTATAAAGTGAAAAATAACCTTCCATAGCTAACCGCGCTAACGAAATTCAAATTTGAGCATGTTATTCAAAAAAATTGACCTAATTCAAATTTTAGCCAAAATTAAAAGTTAAAACGCTTACACAAACTAAAAATAAGTGTCAAATCCCGAACCAACCATCCTATGAGATCAAAACTGAACATATATGGCTAAGTGCGGTGACAAAATTTCAATTCGAGCACGATTACCAAAAATATTGACTAAAGTGAAATTTTGACCAAAACATAAAAGCTAAAATGCCTAACGGCATAAACTAAAAACGGAAGCCTCAAATCCGAACCCTCTATCTTATTACATCAAAAATGATTATTTGCATCTAACTTTCTTATCTAAATACGTTATTAAATATATTGACCAAAGTTAAAATTTTTCTAAAATTTATATATTAAACACCTAACGCCACACACTAAAATTAAAGCCTCAAAACTCAAACCATCCATCTTACTAAATAAAAAATGACCTTTGGAGTTAATTATGCTAACGAAATTCTCATCTGAGCACGTATAACAAAAAGCATTGCCCAAAATCAAAATTTGGCCTAATCATAAAATTTAAAATACATAACGGTGCAAACAAAAATAAAAGCCTCAAAACATGAACCAACCTTTCCGTTAGATAAAAAAAATCTTTTTTGAAGCTAATGATACTGACGGAGTTCTAATCTGAGCACGTTTACCAACAATATTAAACAAAGTCAAGTTTTGATTAAAATTTAAAAGTTAAAATACGTAATGACTCAAATTAAATATAAAGTCTCAACACTAGACTCTGATTTACCAAACAAATTAACTTCAATTGGTAATTTACCAACTATTAAAATATAAGTTAGTAATTAATAACTTACCAATAAATTTTATCAGAGTTGATAATAGTTACTATTCAACTAAACATTCATATGCAATATTACCAACTAACAATTAATATGTTGGTAAATTTTATCAATGAATTAGTGACCAGTCAGTATATTACCAACTATTTAATGATGTTCATAATTTACTAACTACAATCTTTATTCGTCGGTAAAATTTCTAATAATTTGATATTGGTTGGGAAGTTTACCAACAAATTACATTTCGTTACTAATTTACCAACACATTTATATTTGGTTGGTAAATTTAGCAACATAATCTTGTCGTTGGTAAATGTTTGGTTACTAATTCATTGGTAATATGTTAATAAATTATATAAAAAAAATCATATTTACCAACCAATATATACTTCGTTCGTAATATTACCAACAAAAGGTGCGTGTTAGTAATATTTTTGTTGGTAATCCATGGATAGAAGGTTTCTAAATTTGACGCCATTTTTTTCCGCCGCATTTACCAACTAAAATACTAAATTACTAAGGTTTATGTTAGTAATCGGTTAGATTTTCGTTATTAAGTTTTAAAATATTATTCGGTTAAAAATATATTAATAATTTCTTAGGAGAATACTAACCAACTTAAGATGTTAGTAAAATATGTTGACAATTAGAGGAGGTTTTTTTTGTAGTGTACGATCTCAAGGTGTTTGGAAGTGACTTGGACTATTGAGTTTATATGTAGTTTTCTTAAAGTTAAGTAATGATCTCGATCAATATTTAATCATTGTAATCTTAAATCGGTAATGTGATGATACCAACATATCAATACAATGATATGTTCAGTGTAGCTTACAATAATCGATAATATAATGATAGTATATATATTGGCCACAAACATGAAAAATAAAATTAAAAGATAGAAGTATTTCAACAACAATGGATTAAAAAATGACAATGAACAACACAATTAAGTATTATTTAAAGTAACTATAAATGGGTTTACTATATATTCCTATTTAATAGGGAAAATACCCAAGTACCCCCTCGACCTATGCCCGAAATCTCAGAGACACACTTATACTATACTAAGGTCCTATTACCCCCCTGAACTTATTTTATATGTAATTTTTTGCCCCTTTTTAGCCTACGTGGCACTAGTTCGAAAAAAAAAGTCAACCATCATTGGGCCCACAAGATAGTGCCACGTAAGCTAAAAAGGGGTAAAAAATTATTAATAAAATAAGTTCAGGGGGGTAATAGGACCTTAGTATAGTATAAGTGTGTGTCTGAGATTTCGGGCATAGGTTGAGGGGGTACTTGGGCATTATCCCTATTTAATATTACATCCTTGAGAGAATCACAAATATTTTTAGAGATATTTCTATTGAAAACCTATATAAACAATCATAACATTTATATGACCTTTTGGTTGGGTTTATAAAACTCCATGCAAAATTAGACCAAATCAAATATTTGTATGCTGATTGATTTTTTTTTATTTGGGGCATTTTAGCGATTTGGTTTTGGTCACCCCTAAATACAACTATTAATATAGAATTGTTGATATTTTTGGGTAAGTGTTGGCGAATTTGCCTTGTGTCCTCTGAAGATCGCCAATGCTTCCTTAGGTTAGTCTATTGGAACCATATGGCCCACATTATTTGTGATAAATGGGTGGGTTGAGTTAAGTTTGAGCGAATTGAAATGAGTAACATAAAATGTATAATAATTTAATTCGTTCATATTTTATATGGATAAAAATGAATTGGGTAACAAATGAGTTGCGTAAAACATAAATTTATCTATATTTTCATGAGTAAATAGTATTATGCTTTAGAATTCAATATGGAGGAAAAATTTACTTTATTTAGTTCAGTTTAATCATAAAACTAAAAAAAATATTCTAGCACTTTCAATATAAACTAAATTTATATAAAAATATGGGGAATTGTTTTTTTAATCGGAAAAGGGCCTAAAATACCCTTGTAGTATTGAAAATTGTACAAAATTACCCTTCATCCATCTATTGGCTCCAAAATGCCCTTTTCATCCACCTATTGGCTCCAAAATGTCCTTATCATCCACCTTTGGTTTCAAAATTGACCACTTTTTTAATTATTTTAAAATTAAACTCTTTAAATATTTTTAAAAATACTTGGCATTAAACTATTGATTATAATTTTAATTCATTAATATAATTTATAAATCAACCCACTACCCACTCATTACTTACAAACCTCACACAATTAATAATCCAATTATTATAAGAAAATCGTCATAAACACTACTAAAACACGATGAAATTATAGATTCCTGAAAATGACATCGAAAATTATTCGATTGCGAATTGAAGCCCCAATCAAATATAGGTTGAGACGCTTTTTCAGGAGGACACTTTCTTTCAAACTTGAATTAGAAATTTATGATTAAAGGTAAAGATGTAATACATCCCGAATTAATTCATGCACTTTTTAAAATATAATTTTATAAATATTTTTGATTTGTTTTAAAACCTTTAATATATTATTTTCAAAAAAAAGTTACCTATGAAGTAATATCACATAATTACGTAAGAATAATTAAGATGAACATAGTTAGACTTTTAAGTTTATCGGTGATTTTTATTTAGCCCCTTGAATGTATGATAATTTACTTCTATAATTTTTAAAAACACTCAATTGGCAGTAGCTTGTATTACGGATTTATTAATTTAGAGGAATTTAATTTATAATGGGTGGGTAGTGGATTGATTTATAAATTATACTTATAAATTTAACTATAACAAATAGTTGAGCGCCACGTATTTTAAAAAATATTTAAATAGTTTAAATATAAAACCATTAAATAAGTGGTCAATTTTGAACCAAAAGGTGGATGTCAAGGGTATTTTGGACCCAATAGGTGGGTGTAAAGGATATTTTGGAGCCAATAGGTGGATGGAGGGTAATTTTGTACCATTTCCAATACTTTAAGGGTATTTTAGGCCCTTTTCCGTTTTTTAATTTCAAAATAAATGAATATTTGCATGTTAGGAATAAAACAAGGTTAATGCACTTTAGTCTTTAAGCAATATCAATACTAATAGAATATTTACTTATTTTACATCATTATTTGTTATATAACCCAATATAAAATTAGACAAATTAAAACATATGTAATTATAATTAACAAAAAGAATGTGTGTACATATATATACTAATTTCTGACAACGATTATTATTATAAAATTAAAATTGTGCTATCAAATAGAAAATGCTTAAATATTGATTTAATTAATTTTACCAATTACATATAATCAAATAAATAAATTACATAAAAAAGGGACTGAGCATTCGACATCAAACAAGAAGTATACGAAGTTAATTAATATAAGATAGTTTCTTAACGTTGTGTGTGTCTTCTTTATGATCTAAATATCATTGATAACTTTTTATAGTCATGAATGGATAAAAAAATGTACACTTATTGACAAAATTGCCTATTTTAATAAAATGAAAAAGAAGCATTAAACATTTGTGTATAAGTAAAGTTCTAGTATTAAAAGGGCACTCAAACAATACATGAAGATGCACTTTCAATATTTTACAAGATTAAAGTTCATTCTTTCTTTTTTGAATATCATAGTTTTATTTTAATATCTCCTTCTCAAGTTGAATGACAGTTTCTTTCATTTTTCAATGGTTATTATCTAGTTTAAAAATAATAGTAAAATATTTCTTCAAACTTTATTTTCAGTTCTAAATAGTAGTTTTTAATAGATGAAAAGATAAAAAAATACAAATCATAATTAGACTAAGTAAGAGAATTAACATTGCCACTTGTTAATCCTCTGAACATGGAATCTAATCTAGTTTGGACGAATAGGAAGATGAAAAATATAAAGGTAAAATTACTCAACAAAGCAACTTATACTATTTAATTACTCATCATAGCTATAGTTTGTTATAATTACTACTGGTGACTAACATTATACATTAATTACGTGGTCTGACTTCGAATTTGTATAATTAGTCATATTTGTATATGTATAATTCACCAGAGTATACAAATACATATGTATAATATACAATTATTTAACTTATATACATATAGAATTCACCTCTCTCCTACTCTCTGCCCTCTCTCGCTCGCCTCTTTCCTCCCTCTCCCAATCTCGCTTGACTCTTTCCCCTCTCTCTCTCAATCACGCTTGCCTATATAGAAATGTATATGTATAATATACATTGATATACATATACATTCAGCTCTCTCCCACTCTCTGCCCTCTCTCTCTCTCGCCTCTCTCCTCCCTCTGTCAAACTCGCTTGCCTCTCTCCTCCCTCTTCCAGTCTCTCTCTCCTCTCTCTACACTTCCCAACCTCTCTTGTCATATATACAAATGCATATGTATAATATACAATTATCTAACTAATATACATATACTATTCACCTTTCTCCCACTCTTTCCCCTCTCTCTCTCTCGCCCCTCTCCTCTCTCTCCCAGTCTCATTCGCCTCTCTCATCCATATAACTTGTAGCTACAAATTGTAATTATCAAACTATAGCTATGGAGATTAATTAATTATTTTTAAGTGGCTATATGTAAAAAATTCCCAAAAAATAAATCATATTAATTAGTGTTGACGCTAAGTTTTGGCCTAACATTTTCAAAATCCATAACTTTTATGGTTTATTGATTTAATAATTCAATTTTTTTTTTATAATTGTAAATAAGTTTATCGACAGGTATCCTTATTTATCAAAATTTAAATTTTTTATCAATTAATTTTAAAATTACATTTTGACATGTCATTAGTTACGTTCATTATATTTTTTATATATTCATTTTATTTGTTACATTTGTTAATATTCATTTTGATATTTTGCATAGCCTAAAAATTCATTCAAATATGAAAAAATTTACATACACAAATTGAGTGATGATATTTGGGCCACAATCCCAAGTCCACAATTTGAGCTCCTCTAGGCAACAACAATAACAACAACCAACATTCGGACCTTCGGCGAAATCTCCACTGAACCAGATCTCACCATGAGTCGAAGCAACAATGAAGCCAACACTGAGTTCTGACTGAGTTCTGCCAGTCAGGTTCCTCTTAGTCTTATTTTTGTTCTAAATATTGCTTGATACTTGGGTTGTTTTGCTCTTTATTAATAATTACTGTCCTTGTTGTTTATGTTTTTGTTAAGTTGGTTTAGTTTTTCCTCATTTTGTTAAGTGGTTTTTTTCTGTAAACCCTGGTATCTTTGATTTATTTAGCTATTTCTATTGGTTTATTTCTTTCTGTTCATATATGGCTTTAGTTACCTATACCTTGCTGCAGTTATTGTTATTTGTTATTATTTAATTAGTTTTAATTATTTGTTATGGGTTAATAGATAAAGTTCATTATGGCTTAGATATGTTATTGTTGTAGTTTTGATTTTGTTGTTGTTACTTAATTTGTTTTTATTATTTTATTGTCATTGTTGCTTGGTTTCTGTCCATTGGTTATTTTGCTATCGTTATTACGTTAAAATTAACTAGTTTTATGCTACCAATATTTGACTATAATGTTAGGTAGTGCTAAATTTTATTTATTTCTGTATATGTTTTTTTGTTGCTATCAGTTATGTTGCGATTGGTTATTTTATTTTTAGTTCATTACTCATGTTGTTGTGTTAATTAGTATTATTTTTATATTGCATATTACTTTATTACGTTCTTGTTAGCTTTATAAAATCGCTGTGCTGCAATTGTTTCATATATTATTGGTTCCTTGGATATTGGAAGACAAGTTATATTTGGCCAATAAAAAATCTTTACGTCGATTTTTGAGGCTTTTACATTGTAGAAGACAGAAATTTAGCTTAAGGTCATTTATTTTGATTATTAAAATTTGTCGATGAAGAAATTATCGTCAATTTCTAAGACTTCCCATGCATATAAGACAAATTTTTGTTTATGTTACTTATGCCATTATTTTTTATTCATATATATTTCTTACTAACACTTTTACTGAGTGTGTTTACAGGTACCTCAAATACGCTTCAAATTTAAGTTATTTCAATGAAATTTGAATTATAAAATTTTTTTATTTATTATTATGTATATTGTTCACGATAAGCAAACATTAGGTCATTTATCATATTACTTGTTTACTTTATTATTTGTCTATATTGTATTTTATCATATTTGTATATTGTTTTATCTCCTCCTTAATTTGAAAAAAAATGAATTTAGTCGGGACCCATAGTTGTGGATTTCAAAGGATGCCTAACACTTTTCCTTCAGAATATCTTGATTCCCTTGCCAAGAATCTAATGATTTTGTAGATCACTTTAATTAGAATCCTATTTTTCCTAAAATTAGGTGGCACCTCCTTTTAAATTCATTTATTCTTTAAATCTGTAAAATTGAGTTAATTATTTATATTTTTCGAGTCACCGCGACGTTTCTCCTTATTTGAATAAAGTAGGGATGTAAACAGAATGACAACTCTGCAAAGGATATAGAAGTTCTAACCGTAATGAGATCATTTTTTGTCAAATTGAGGAAGTTTGTATTGTATTTTGTTACATCTTGTATCTTGTATATTTTGTTGATTATTTGTATATTGTACTGATTATTTAATTTTTGATTTTTTAATTTCATATAACTGTTATTGCATTCATGGCATCTTCTGTTGTATGTATAGTATATTAAGAACGATTCCTGCATAATTGCAGTCAGAATTTTATACTCGATCCTTTTTAGAAATAATCGACAATTTACTAGTTCGTCATGTGTTCAATGGTTGTCTCAGTTAGTCTAAGTTGCCCACTTGGGTTATCGGTTTTCAAAAATCACTCTTAGTCAACTAGCGTAGAGTGAAACTCAATTCTTGATTTAGCGCTTTTACCTAATGTAACACCCCGAGCCTAAAAACTGGGCGTGACCGACACTCGATAACCATTACTGGCCTCAAGCGAACCCTTATCCTGACTTACATACTCAGTGGAAGACAATAATCATTAAAGTTAACTGAACTGAAAATATGTAATAATTAAGAAAGTTTTCAAAATTGAAACATTCAACTTGGAAAAATTTGGCAACCCAAGTCTTAACATTAAGAGATTATACTGAAAAGACTCAAAGGATTAACATCTGACTGTCTATTTATGAAGCCTCTAAAAGTGAGATGGATGTTGGGACAAATCCCACAACAAATCTAATGAACTAAACTAGTAACCAAGTAAAATAGTCCTCCGAAATAAAAGAAGGCTCACCAACTGACGCTGGAGTGCTCAACTTGATCAATGATGCGCTGGATGCGATCCTTATTGCCTACATCTGCACCATAATACGATGACATCAGTACATTGAATGTACGAGTAGAAAAGTGATTTGAAATGGTAAACATAACATAGGCTTGAAAAGAATCTGAAAGAAACACTTACCTAAGATTTACTAACTCAACTAATTTCAATATAAAGCAATATAAATAAATGCAGTATATAGAAAAGTTTTAAACATGATTGTTGACTCTGTCAATTTAGAAATGCAATAATAACTCTGTATGTATGCAAAGATACAATATGAACTCTATTTGTATATGAAAATACAAATATTCTGACCTATATAAAAATACGAAATACTATTGTGGGAGTTTTTCTCATCGACAATCATCATTTAAGAGTTATAGTGATCATACAACACTTTAACTCATGCTACCAAGGACCATCCTATACCTTGCCAGGGTAAAGGACGTAATTCATTATGTAGATCCACTAGTCTATGCTAAAAAAGACTAAAGGAATTATCTAAATAATATGATCTTTTTCTAACCATGATGTCTAAATGATTTATGGGGGTTGTGAGTTATTTGAACTCTCCCCATATCGTTGCTCAATATACTCCCAAAATATAATATTAGCTCTTATGTTTAAAAACATACTTCTTTTTGTGCTTTGAGATAATTGCTCAAAAACTTAGCTCAAAGGCTATATTGAAAATCATAGTTTCCCCTCTTGCTTAATTGTGAAAGCATTTACCCTTTTATGAGAACTAGATCAAAGGCTCTTTGATAATCTCAGTTTCCGTTCTTATTTAAATGTGAAAAAAATTTAAAACTTCTTGGGAATACTTAGTTCCCATATACTTCTCTGAAGAAAAGAACTTTAAATCTGAACTCTTTGCTTAACTTTGAAACTTAAGTCTAAAAACAAGTTAAAAGTTCGTGAAAGAATTTTGAAAAACTTTAAGAACTTATCTTGACTTAACTCTCGACTTCTTGACTTGACTCTTAACTTCTTGACTTGACTCTTGACTTTCCTTGAATTGAGTTATGGATCCAAGGATCGTGAATTTTAACAAGAAAAATGTCATGATTTTTAGGAATAGTTTTAGATAGGAAAAACAATGTTCTCGAAGAATCTTGGATAAGAACTTGAATAGAAACCTTGAAACACTAACTTGAAGGTAAATGATCAAGAAAACCTTTTTTGAGATTCTTGAATTACTTTGTCGAAATCTCTATGGCCAAGAATTATGATTTTTATTAGTAAAGAGGAAAAACTGATTGTTTTGAAGCTTTTATTAGTCAAGAAGTTCTTTTAGGGTTTTCTTGGAGGTAAGAAAACAAAAAAAAACCTTTTTAATGTTTTCCCATCGGTTTATTCGTAAAAGCACTATATAGGTTACTAAAATAGTCATAACTATTTACTTAGAAATTGGATTGACGCTAAAGTGGTGGCGTTGGAAAGTATATTCAATTACCTTAAATTGGATAGGCTATGACTCACCTAACTGCTTATACTCTAAGATATATGGTTGTTTTATTTGACCTAAGTGGTATCTTACATCAAAACATAATCGATAAGGAAACTTCAAGAACTTAAACCCATAGATTTCAAGAACAAAATAACACTGAATAAATCATGATTTGTGTGTGGGTAAATGAACCCAACACTATGGAAGCTCACATACGTTTTAGAGATCGCCCCCGATGAAGTCCACAAGCTAAACTCGATGATCTTGATGACTCTTGAACGTTTTTCTCCTTACTTCTCTTTTTTCCTCTTATTTTCTCTTCTATCAAAATCCTAAATCTTTTGGTAAAACTGTAAACTGATATAATTTATCTTAGCCCCCTAATTAATTATCAAAAACTGATTAAAATAAAAGGCTAAGGAAAAGACCAAACTACCCCCCTTCTAAAATCTGGATTAGACTTTCCTTATTCCAACAACCCAACTTCCAAAAGTCATAACTCACTCATATGAACTCAGAATTGCACAAAATCAGCGGCATTGGAAATATCATTTCAATAGCCTTCCAACTATATACAAAATTACATCTAACTAATCCTGAGTTAAGTGTTATGACCATTTGAAGTTGATCAAAAACTTACCTTTTTAAACTGAAGTAAATTTCCAGATTTCTATTCTTTCCAAAAATTCACTATTTTCAATTCTTAGCTTCTTCCTAGTTATTTATAATTGATAGATGTTACACCTCAGATGACTTAAACCCAAGGCATGTTGGGCCCGTTAGAAAGACTACCTTTAGTCCAAAATGTCTTTTGGCCTAAATGGACGATCATAATTGTGTGTTTAAATTTGAAGGACTACGTTTGAAAAATCATTTTTTCATTAGGGTTAGGGGTTTGTTTTAATAGTTTAATTTAATTAAACAATGACCTCCGCAAGCTACCATTCCATCCAAAAAGATGTTGGTATTTGGAGATGAAACAAAGTTCAAGAAAAAGTACCTTCTATTAAGGCTTAGTTTAGGATAGGACACACAATGAATGTTTGTATGTTATGTGATATAATTGAGTTTGTTTTCAATCAAAGAAATGTTTATGTGTTTAATTTTTTCTGTGTGATATTTTGCAATATTTTTTATGAACATGAACTAACATATTACCTTATTAGTTTTTCTTCTTTTTAAGCGAGAGGTTGATTTATGTCATAATTAAGAAGTCATTGTTTGTCTGAAGTTGCAAAGGACAATAGAATTCACAAAATCTTAGTCTTTGTATTTCAAAAGATATCAATATCAAGTAAAAAAAAACAAATCAGGGGAGTTCTTGACTATGAAGTTACACATATTTATTTATTATTATTATGGCCCTATTTGACACATTTCTTATATTTTTGTAGGGACACTTTCCCCAACAACTGTTTGGGATGGGCATACCAATGTGTAGTATGCCCATTGGTATACTAGGGAGAAGTCAGAGTTCCAATACACATTCAGAAAAGAATACAATAACGAGTGGTTACTGTAAAAAAAAAAAGATAGAACACATTCAACAGGCAGTATAAAGGTCAACAGTTAAGAGGATACATACAAGAAGAATCACTCTGAATTTGTCTAAATTTTAAATTGTTTATGTTATATCTGAATGAACTATGCATAAGTGATTCTAATTTTAATGAGATACATAGGCAACCCTTCTTGGGTTCGCTATCAATTTTTTCAAAAGTATAATAATAATAAAATAATTTGTGATTGGAGCCATATCTGCATGAACTATGCGAACCTGATTCTCATCTTGGTGAGATGCGTAGACAGACCTTTTTGGGTTTAGTATTCTTTCTTATAATTTTTTAAAAAATAATCAAATAGTTTGTGCATTTTTTCAAAGTCATTTCTGCATGAACTATGCACACCTAATTCTCATCTCTATGAGATATGCAGGCAACCCTTCTTGGGTTCAATATTCATTTTGTCAAAAAAAAATCATTTTGTACATATTATAAGAGTCACGTCTTCAACTCAAATGAGACCAATGAAATTAGGAACATGTCAAAAGATTCAATATACTGAAGAGGAGTAACTTTGTGGTAAACTATACATTCTTGTGATCCCTCTTATTTATATTTTTGTGATGCTTGAAAAATCTCTTGCAGACATACAAGATACGAATAAAACCAACCTCATTGTTTCATGTGCATGATGTGGAGAGCTATAAGATCAAAATTCAATTGCATCATACTATTCATTTAGAACTTGGCTTGAATGTTATCGAGGCAAAATCCTGAGTAATGTTTGGTTCTGGAAAGGATTGTAGGCCTTCTTTTACCCGATAGACCTTTCAAAACCAACAAAGTGACATTGATCCCTAGTTTTTCCCACCTTGAGCCTGAAGCCTTTCTATGGACAACCACATGTTAATGCTATCCCTATTTGAATACTTATATGCACTCTGGACCTAACCTTCTTGAGTGCACCAAAGATGTGCAGAATATAAGAGAAGATCCACGTTTGAAGTTGCCGTAGGCATAAGATATCAAATACCCCAAATTCAAGGAAGCAAAAACGAGTTCTAGAGAAAGAACAAAAGGGTTGAAAAAAATGAATCAAGACAAAAATACCCTTACAAGGCCAGTGAAAGAGGAGAAAAAAAATACTCCAACAAGAGAAGAGAAAAAAATTAAAATAAAGGGGTTAAATCCTAGAAATAAGGACTCAAAATAATCCAAAACAAAGGAAAAAAACTCCAGCAAATGAGAATTCAAAAGAAATCGAAAAAAGAGAGGACAATGAAGAGAATATGACGCCAAAGGTGTATCAATTGTCAAAAGTACAAATTTAGTGTGACGCTCAAGGAGTAATTAAGTTACTCTTATCATAAAAAATCCTAGCCATCCCTAAGCCTACTATACAAGCCAATGAGAAGACCTACATGATCTCATTCCAAATGTTCTCACATTAGTGTAGATTTACATAAGTGTCAAACATATGGTATCACAGTTGCATGCACTGGAAATTCTTGTGAGTGTGATTGCACTTTAAAAAATATCCTAAAATCAAATCCCTCAAATATGTGAGAAATAAGACTTTTCATTTTCTGTGAGAGAACGTGAAACCTAAGGATTAGTACAATTCAAAACCTTTGTTTGAAGCAAGATGAACAATTCTTGTTGTTCCTTAAGTATGTTTGAGGTTCCACTTAAAGCTGTAGGAATTACCTTAAATTCAATTTTATTTCGAAAAAGAGAAAAAATAAGAAGAGAAATTTACATGCAATCCTAACTGTTAGTACAAATTATAGTCAAGATTTAACTATCTCATCAAATTAGTTATTCTTAAAAAAAACATAAAAGAAAAACAAACTAACAAAAAGGGGTGAGCAAAACCCACTCTTAAATATTTTCCAAAGAATTATTTTTTAGGTTATTTCCATTAAAGAAAAAAAAAAGAATGTCTTTCCCTTTTGGGTTGTTCATTGTAAAAAGTGTCATTAGGCTAATAATGTTACGATGATCCGTAGTCAGTGACTGTCGATTGAGACCCCCATTCACCCACTCTCTGACCAGCATGGTCTGTAGGTGGACCTACGGACCATAGGTGGAAAATTTGCAGACAGTTAAGGGGAAATGTAGTTGGGTCAACTTAAAATGGTCATAACTATTATCAAAAAATGAATTAGGTATCCCATGACCTACCCACAGATAGATAATTGAATTATCTTTTCATAGCCACAGACCTTGCTAAAATATGACCTGCAAGTAAACCGTTATGCCCATTTTAGTAAAGGCCTGCCGAATAGGCGCAATCGACGGACCCAACGACGGGGCGCCGGTGAGATGACGGACTGTCAGTTCTGGCCGTCGTTTGGTCCGACGACAACTTTCCCAGGGGTCATTTTGACCTTTTACACTTTGCTAAACCTTAAGATACATCGTTTTGACCCTAAATCATCATATTTTAGTTAGTTTAAGCCTAGAAACATAACTAAAAAATATCTAAGTCAAATCATTAAATCAAAACTTAAAAAATTAGAAGCAAAAGAGGAGAAAAAGCTAAAGAACCCTAGTTCAAGAACACAATAAGTTTCAGCCCCAAAACTTTAGTGTTTTTCCATGGATTTCATCACAAGGTATGTGGGATTTCACTAGTGGGTTTCTTTCACCCATTGGGTCCCTAGTTTTCAGTCAGATTCTTGATTCTATTATCATGATTAAGCCTAGGGTTTCTAGAACTTTGATAGAACTTCTTGAACCTATTAAATACATGTTCCAAATCAGATTATCATGTTATTACTCAGATTATCGCATGAATTTCCGAATCCTAGTTTTGTATTTCTTTAGTTCTTGAATTACACATGCTAGGTCAGATATTTCAGACACTTCAAATATACATGTCTCAGTTATAAATGCATAATTACCATATTAATTATTGCATTCTCAGTTTGCATGTTCAGTTTCGAGCTATCTAGTATTTACAGAAACTCAGACATAATCAGTAAATTTACAGAAATCATGGGAGTAGCATAATACCGAGTTGAACTAGGGTTCAACGTACCAATTAGTCCCAGAACTACTAGAAAAGTAGGTTGTAAGTTTTCTCTGTGGGAAATCAGTTTAGTGATCACGCCAGCATGCCTTTATACCTTTGGCAGGGTATATTGGGTCCTCTCAATGGGGCGTATACGTTGGACTCCACATTTAGCTCATGTCATTTTATTATCAGTTATTAGTAGCTCTGACAGATCAATCCATATTTAGCTTCAACATGTTATAAATTGGTCATTGCATCCTGTTAGCTCAGAATTCAGTTTACCATGTTAGATTATTATACTTGCTTTTATGCTTGTTCAATTATGTTTTATTTCAACTTTACTCTATCCTACATGTTCAGTACCTTTCAAGTATTGACGCATATGTACGCTACATCTTCTCGTGATGTAGGTTCAGGTTCTTTGCATCCAGATCACGCATAAATCGACATTCAATCTCCAGTTCAGCAGATTCATTGGTGAGTCCTCATTCACCGAGGACAACAGTCAAGAGTTTCATTTCAGTCTTTAGTCATTTAGTTTCAATTTTTGCTATATTTAGCCGGGGCTTGTCCTAGTATTTCTAGTCTAGTTTAGAGGCTTATTTCAGACATAGTTAGTTTCAGATTAGTGTTGAGTTAGTAACTGCATTGTATTAAACTCATCAGTTCTCATATATATCAGTTTTAGCATATGTGTATTCCCCATTTTTTCATTATAAGTTATGATTTAGATTCCGTATCAGTTTACTATCTTTAGTATGCTATGATCATGACAGCAGGGTTAGCTTGGGATCACTTGTCGTCCTAGGTTCTGTTTCCGCGTCTCGGGGGTAGCTCGGGGCGTGACAGGTACACACGTAGAAAAAAATATTTTCTAAAATATATATGTCTACATCTAAAACACAAACTAGAAAAATGTAAAATAATAATAATAATAATAATAATAATAATAATAATAATAATAATAATAATAATAATAATAATAATAATAATAATAACAATAAGAGCCGAGGATTTTAGAAAAATAATATTAAAATTAATTTTAAGAAGGAGTGGAGGAGGGGTTTGTAAAAATATTTTATGTATATATTAAACAAAAAATAATTTAAGTGTTTTTTTGAAATTTACCTCAATAAATAATAAAGTAGGATAAATTAGGGAAAAAACTTATTTGAACCGAATGTTTATCCTAAATCAGTGCAATTTCTGTTATTACCTAATATAATGAAGTAAAATGAACTATAAAGTACTTTGAGATTGAGGTATGTAACTTTTTTTAAAACCAAGCAATCTCTTATGGCAATATCTAATTTATAACTGGCTTTATCCTTAAGAAGTTGAACACTAAGAGAACCGAAGATGCATGCCTTAACCAACTCATCACTCTTATTCCGTTGCAAGTAATCTTCCTTATTTCTAATCTCATCCCCTTTTTTTTCTTCTTTTGGGGGCTCCAACCCATCCCCTTTTTCTTTTTCTTCTTCCTTTGCAGTCTCGATCTCATCCCCTTTTTCTTTTTCTTCTTCTTCTTTTGCGGACTCGATCTCATCCCCTTCTTTTTCTTCTTTTTTTTTTGGGGGGGGGGGGGCTCGATCCCATCCCCTTTTTCTTCTTCTTCCTTTGCGGGCTCGATATTATTCCCATTTTCTTCTTCTTCTTTTGCAGGCTCATCGGCAGAAGCACTTCTAGGTAGAGGAAATTGGATTGTTCCATCAATGAATCCAAGTAAATCATGACTCCGAAGAAGACAAATTATCTGTGGCACAATGTCTTTTAAAAGATATACATGTGTATTAATTGATATAATTACTTTGACTGTTTTTTCGTTAATCTTACCTCAATGTCACTATATTTTATTGCATAGTAATTATTGGGGGTGCTAATTCTTTTTCTATATTTTTTATACTTTTGTAATTTTGTCTTCATTAGACAGAGATGGTTGGGCTCAAGGACTCGAGGAAATCGATCTACACCTTAAATGCAGCATTCTATCACAGGCCTGTCGTAAGCTTATGAACTTAAGCTCCACACATTAACTAGAGACATTACTAAACCCGTTCAACAACTATAGTCCAACTCATGTACAATACCAAATTATTGATATAATCTCTAGACTCATTGCTAGAATATGATAGAATCGATAATTCATGTTTTGATGATAGACAAGAAGCGCAAAGAACAGTAGCAAATGTACGCAGCAAAAGAAGCCAAGCTCGAGTCCAAGATCGAGTAAAATGGGTCAGCCAAGTAATCAAGAAAATAGAGTTATTTGTCAAAAGCCAAAAATAATATATGAAAGGTATAAGTTGATACAAATAAGGAAAACCTTAAATAGGAAGGAAGTTGTATATAATAAGAATTGTACTTTAAAAGGGAATCCTTGTTTAACAATAACTTCCTTACCTTATTTGATAAGGATTGTACAAGGCAAAAGAAACTCTATAAGAAGAGGACGATGCAGATGAAGAATCTCACGACTTCACATAGAGAGAAAAGGGAGAATTATTCATCAAACTGAAGTCTTCAAGATTGATAGGTTTGCTACATTTAAAACGTTCTTGAGTGAGAAGGTTTTTAATGTGTAGAACTATTTTCTTGTTTTGTTCTTGATTGTAATTTACAGTTTATTGTAAAAAGGGTGGGTTTGGCTCTTTGTAGAGTTGAGTGTTAGTAAGAGTTGTAACAAAAGGTGGGTTTGGCCTTTTGGAGAGATCGATTGGAGTCAATCGAGACAGGTAGTAGAGAAAAAACTTTTGATTATTGAGTTGTAATCACAAAATCTTATAGTTGAATTAATAAAACGAGGTTTTTCCTTCCTTGAGTGAGGAAGTTTTTAATTCAATAAGTGTTTGTGTCTTTACTTAAAAGCAACTTACAAGATCCTGGTTCTTGTTCTGGGGTAAGGTTTCTTCACTCATATTTGTAATCTCATTTTTTTCACCCGACTCATATTTGTAATCAACAAAGCAATGTCTTATATTATTTGAAATTCCTTTATTTGTCTTCTGTATCGTATAAATCGATTGGAAAAACAACAAATAGTTTGGCTTTGGTACCTTGTTAAGTAATTGGACCAAAAACTAAGTTTTGCTTGTTGATACACATACACAATTAAGTTGCCAATGTATTCGAAATAAGCTGACAACGTTACCTTGGTGATCTGGTTCTTCTGTCAATTCAGGTAGGGAACATTTTGTGGTTTCTTTTAAATAGAGTCTAATATACATATCAAAATGTATGATGCTAACATTAAAGATGGAAATGAAAAAGTAAATTTGCTTAACCTTCCTCGCAACTGCAGTGTCCAAATCCAATAATTTGACATCCTTTAGCATTGAGCTAGGCTTAGAATATTTGATTGTCTAATTGCGAGTAATTTTAAGGTGCAAAACATTACCCATGGTAACATTTTAGGACAGTAATTTGCAAGATTTAATTCTAAATTTGCCGGATTGAATGGTTCGTGGAATAAACGGTACTGTGAGTAATGTGTTAGACGTAAAACGTACAATAACGTATTAAGCAAAAAAAGTTACACAGAGTTAAGTTTCTTGATTAAACACCGTTAGCCACAATATTTCACAACTTAATTTTTTAAAAAGAAAATTTTCCTAAAACGTTATCATAAAGTAGGTTTATACTACTTTTATAAAAAAAATTTAAAAAAAAATGTATTTATTTTGATGGGTTGATTTAAATAGTGACTTATTTTGATCAAATATTCTAGCCTATAGTTCCCAAAACTGCATTTTTCCATTCTTTTCAAATATGAGGTGTTACACTTTGAATCTTTCAACCTCTCTGAAGGAGAAGAACTTGATCTTATAGATCCATTTTCACCCAACGGGCTTCTTTCCAGGTGGTAAGTCTACTATGCTTCAAGTTTAATTAATTTCCAAAACATCAATTTCCAAATCCATAGTCTTCACCCAATCAGGATTAGCAATAACCTCTTTGAAAGAACATATTCACTGAGCTAAATAAGCCTTCAATACTTGTCTATAGTCATGATATTTGATTAGTCAATGGATAAGTAAAGCCATTTTTTTAGGCTGAGTTACAGAGTCTTGCAGCCACAGAGGTGGTTTACTTGACCTGCCAAACGTTTTAAATTAAAAATATTTAAACAATAGAACCAAAAAAAATAAAAAAAAAATGTCTTTTTTATATTACTAATAAGAGTTGTTGATTATATTAAATCAAGTGATAAGTTAATAAACATCAATTTTAGCAAACTAATATTTTCAAATATTGGCATTGTAATAAAGAAAATATGAAACATAAAAGTTACTTTGATAAATTAGAAGATTCTTTATCTTCTATTCACGTAGATTTGATTATGGAGAGATACCAGAAGGAGGAGTATATTTCATTAAGAAACAATATAATAGTTATGAATGGTTAAAGATAACATGACTTAACATGTTCGAACAACACACCAAATATTAAAACAACCAGTCAAAAATAATACTTTAATAGTCGCTAAAACAAGAGGTTACTCTTGTTTAATTTCTAAAAGTTCCAGCCCCGTATGTAGAGGAAATGAGAGCAACAAGGAGGGGAAATTGCAGAAGCACAAACGAAGTAATCGGTAGGCAAGCCATTGTCGCAACTGGTATAAGAACCCATGCCTTCTTCTGCCCAAACATGAGATACACCGTTGCACTGAAGCTAATAATCGTTGATGTTATAGAAAGAAACAGAGTTAGCAATCCCATGATAAGACTCCTGGGCAAAGTATGAAGGAAATCTTCTTCTGCATAACGAGATGTCAAAACTGACAAGAACACTAGTAGAGAGGTGCTAGAAGTGAACAATGAAGCTGCATTAGAGATTGAAAAAATAATGAAAGCAATGCTTCCAGAAAAAGTGGGGAATCCACTGTTTTGGTCATTGCCACCTGGTACTGTAATTGCTGCAGCAAATGCGATGGTAGCAATCAGTGATGCTGCAATTGTGCATGAGCTTGATGTGTGTTTCATCCATTTCTCTCCATCTACTTTCAACTTTTCATGTTCCTCAGTAAAAACCACATATGGAGCTTTCTTCTCAAGATTTAAGCGTCTCCAGAACGAAGACGGGACTATCTTCTTTACTTCCTGATATATGTATATATATATATATATACACACAATGTAAGTCGATTAATAAAAAACAACCAGCCAAAATGGTTGGATTCATGCCTCAACCATTCAAATGAACAAAAAAGTGGAAAAGCTAAATTTATAAAATCAGCAAATAGATGGTAGTTCTACGTATAGAGTACACATTAGGCTGGAGTGGTACATATCTAAAAGTTAAAGAAGCATTACTAGTCAACAAGGACTCTGGTGAGAGGCTATTATGTCCAATAATATAACATGTCCTATCTATATTTGACATCAGTACATATATAACTTGGACGTAATAAGATAAAATTAAATCACCTTAAACCACTGTAGTTCTAGTTGCATCTGAAAAGCTGGTCCAGAGACAAGGTTTAGCTTATTTTGTGGTGCCAACTTTCCAGCCAAATCCAAGATTGTATTGCCCGAGGAGTCAAAATAAATCACCAAATGGTTTAGAATCTGGCTCATTTGACAGACCAACTTAAACACATTTTTGCAGCGATTCTCTATTGCGATGTGTAAGATATTCTTCCCATTATGATCCTCGTAAAAAGCTAAATGAGGGAATTTTTTGAGTATAAGTTCAACAAGCTCATAGTTGTCATAACACGCTGCATCAAGCAGAGAATTGGCAACAATAGAGTCAACTTCTTCGTAATTCAGATTTTCTAGTTTCTCGCATAAGCATGTTGCATACTTAACTGCATTGTGATGAATTGACTTTTTGTCACGGACGTGTTTCAAATAAGGCACTGCAACAAAAGACATAAAGAACAAAGAAATTAGTGTAAGTGCAAAATAGAAACTCTTAACTGGTCTAGAAAATATGTGAAATCCTTAGACATGTATAGATAAACTTGCAGAATTAGATGACTTTTATCTGTTGGAAAAAATGCTAATCATACCTAGGATAATCTCCATAGTAAATATATTAACAAGAGCGTTATAACGACACAAAATATTAAAATGGAGTAAATATAATACCCGAATAAGTAATACAATAAAATTGATAAAAACTTGCTAGTATCAAAATTCATCTACTCTTTTATAAGAAACAACACTCTTTTATTTCTACAACTCACAATAATATTACTTCCTCACTTTTTTCTCGCAAACTAAAAAATAGCTTGTGGATTATCCTCTGTGCTCTATATTTTTTGTGTATCTTCAAGTGTTAAATTACTACTATATTTATAGAGTTTTGAGCCTCTTGATTACGTCATTAGTGACATAAATGTGGCAGCCAATTTCCACAAAGTTTGGCTCCCAAACTCTACAAACTTCCACAACTGTGGCCGCCAACTTTCACATTTGTGGCTATCAACTGTCACATTTGCATCTAGCAATTTGGACAAGTGTGGTTGCCAAACTAGTTGTTGCGGAAAAACAAATAAAAAATAAAAAAATTAGTTGTTGCGAAACTTTTGTTCCCGCAAACCTCTCACTTAGTTATGATTTTTCTTCTTTACTCAAGGGCTTTATCTCAATTGTAACACCCCAAGAATTTCTAAGCTAAGACCCAAACTATTCTTTGATATAAGGTCTTTCCAGGTTATTCACAAATTTCTTATATATATAAAGGTAAATTCTCTAGTATGGAAATGATTTTTGATATCAATAAAGGTCACTAAAAACTTCTAGCACACACTTGAGTTGAAATTTCCTTACTGATTAAGTTTTGACGTAAGATTTTACTATCAACTTTAAATAACAATATATCTTAGAATATAAAGAGTTACGTGGTCGATAACCTATAAAATTAAAGGTATTTGAATCTTATTTTTAACGCAACTAATTTCGTGTAAATATGAGTTTCGAGTAAAAAGTAAATACCATTTTAGTAACCTGATACAATGTAGTAGTGTAGTGACGAATTAGTCGATGGAAAAACATTTAAAAGGGATTTTTCTGTCTTTTTACCTCTAAAAAAATACTAAACATATCTTTTGACTAATTAATGGCTCAAAACAATCAGATTTTCATCTCTTAATCCCTTATTTTCTTCTCTCTCAAAACCCTAAGGCGAAACCCTAAGGAAAAATCAAAGTCGAAGACTCCATTCAAGATTCTTTCAATCTTTTGTCAAGATTCTTCTTCAAGGTATGTCCTTCTATAAGAATTTTATTCTTTTCAACTCAAATTCTTCCATACAATTATAAATCACTACAGAAAATCATCATTCTTTGTTGTAGAGATTTCAAGAAACTAAATTCAAGAATCTTAAGCAAGGTTTTCTTTATTGTTCTCCAAAATAGAGTTTCAGGACTTCTAAATAAGTTCTTCTTCAAGATTCTTCAAGAACCTTGTTCTTTCAAATATGTAAGGTTATCATAGTGTTTGACTAGTTTGTCCTCACGCCCTACATCTACTTTCTAATCAATAAAAGAGTAATCTAGGATTCTTTTCCTAGATTTGTATATTTTTAGGATAAGTTGATTTTGAGTTTTAAAGTTCATGTTTCTTTTTGAAATTCTATTCATTATTGTTCAGTTTCTATATGTTATGCATTAGGAATATTGAGTTGATTCGTTCATATCGATATTTCAACGTAAAACCTATAAATTGATTATTCTTGATATGAGTAGTGTCGTTGAGTTTTGAGTTTTTGAGTTCTGAATGAGTTGAGTCGTTCAAGTCCATATTTATGCATGAACCCTATGAATTGATTTATATATCTTAAGATGCTTTTTAAAGACAAGATTTGAGTTTTAAACTTATTTTTTAGAAAGTAAAGATGAGTTTTGAGAAAGAATTTCTAAAACATGATTAGTATCATAATTGAGTATGCCATCAATTTTTAAGCAATGTGGTATCTAGATATACCAACTACGTTTATGCAGTCATCAATGATCATATCTCAATATGATTTTGATATGTATATTTTGAGAAAGAGTTTTCAAGTATGAATTGAGTAAGAGTATAAGAAAATTAGGTATTAACAAAGGTATCATTTTTTATATTTATAGAAGAGATACTTTGATTTGTTATGAGTTATGAGCTCAAAGATATTTCAAGAGTAGTTACCTCTTTTAAGAAAATAGTTTGAGCAATTATCGTAAACCAAATGAAGAGTATGTTTTTATACATTGAGCATGAGCATGAGCAAAAATTATTGCAAGCAGTATTGAGCACCGATATGGGAATTAGTTCAGACAACTCACAATCCTCATAAACCATGTATGTCAACATGGGTACATGATCATACTTTTTAGATGAATCATAAGTGCCTTCGGGTAGAGCTTAGATGTTCCACATAGTTGAGGTTTCCTATACTACAGCAAGGTATATGATTGTTCTGGCAGTGTGGGTGAGATGTTGTATCATCATGTAGCTCATAGTGATGGTTGTCGGCTCCAAAATAGAGTTAAAAGTGTAATTTTACTGTCCCACTTAATATGTTGAGTTTAGAAATGAGTAAGTATTTCTGTAAAATATTAATGATTTCACTTCTTTTTCTTTACATTCAGTTGAGTATATATCTATATCTACTACATTCCATTTATTTAGTTATTTGTTATTCAGCTACATTACATGCTCATACATTCAATGTACTGATGTCATTCGACCTACATCATAATGATGCATATATAGGTTTTTAAGATCCTTAACAATAGTATGTTGAGATCCCTTTATCCGCTTGTCAGCTTCCGAGTGAGGTCTTCTTGCTTTTGGAGGGCTCTAGTTTCATGAGTTGTTAGTATTAGTAGTATTTTAAGTAGTCGTGAGTCTATTTCCGACACTCATCTATATATAGTAGAGGCTTGATAGATAGACAATTTTGGAGTATTCAATTTTAGATATTTTATTTAAAACTTATTTTTCATATAAGTATATTTATCTATGTTTTCTATTTTAGACATTTTTTCAATTTGATACTTATGTATGCTTGAGTTAGTCTTCCGCTTGTAGTCAGTCAGTATGATGGTTCGGTTCTTGAACAACAATGGTTCTTGAATACCAATCACATCCAGGGTGTAGGCTCGGCTCGTGTCAAACATGATATCAGAGCATAGAGTTCAAGTGTCCTAGGGTGTCTATAAAGTTGTGTCAAAAAAATCTTATTTATGGTTGTGAGGGTCCCATTTCTATAAATGAGGGACTACACATATTTAAGAAAAATATCTCTTCTTCCATACTCTAAATCGTGCAATGGAACTATGTCGAAAAGAACTCATTCAAACTCATGCATTTCTAAAATCCATTCGACTACACCTCATACTCAAGGTAGTTGAAAAGCAAAATCACTTCCTTATCGATGAGTTACTCTCTGTAAAAGTCTTCGAAAATTCATGAGAGTGTAGAATGGTTATACATAAGCATGTGAGTGATCTTAAGTGTTGAGATTCAAAAGAATGCACTCTTATTTATATAAATCATGGGTTCGAGCTAAACACGAGATGTATTTCTAGACTCTCTTTTTGCAAACCTCATTTCAGTTTAGACTCTTATGAGTAAATGTTCTTTAGAGATTTTTTCGTATTTTCAACCAAAAAGATAGTATGAGTTACGATGTTATAAGCATTAATAGTAAAAGTTCCTAGAATCAGAAGAATGAATGCTGAGGTATAGTAATCTAAAAAAGGGAGATAGTGATGAGGCAAATTATGTTATGGTAGTCATGCACCTAGTAAGTTATTAATGACGAGTTTTCCCTTATGGGTTTTACTAAGAAGTGACGAGTTTGTGAAGATCCCATGATAGGAGGTACAATAAGAGTTACTAGTTGCAATTAGTTAGAGTATATTTAACTAGAAAAGAGTTTATGATGAGGTTTGATTGTGTTATTAACGACCAACTGTAGGAGTTGAATAGAAGGGCAGGAGTATACATGAGGTGTTAGATCTAAGTTAAGCTTATGATTTTTGAGGGAGAGCCCATAATATTCAGAGGGTTACAAAATTAATTAGGCAATGATGTATAACGACTGAGTAAATAGTTCTTAATTTTGGAAGGACGCGTGATGGTGGATTGTATGTATGTAGACTGAGAGATAAAAATTGACTGCTTGTCATGAGGTCTTAGTGGGTGATTTTATCTAATATTTGTCAGTTAGTATAGTAAGTGAGCAATCATATTGATATCATGGATGAGTAATAAACATTAAGCTTAAATTTGAGATGAGCTTCATCATAATAAGAACAGCAACATGAGGGTTATGATGTTAGTCTTGAGCTCAGATCTGGTAGACTTCACATAGAGTAGGTGAGAAATTGAGATGTTAACTACAATTAATATGAGTGGTACAAGTGAGAGATCCTAACTTTTAGATCAGGGAACTGAAGTGTGGTTAAATCATAAGAATAGTAAGAGCATTAAGAGGTGTACCCGAGATTATATGTAATCAAATGAGGTTCCAATTAAGTTTCTTGTTCTCGTGTATGCCTAGAAAATATATTTGAGTTATCAATGTGGATTAGTCTTATGTAAGAATTGTGTATTACCCTTAAAAGTTTGGTAGAGAGGATTTTATAAAGTCAATAATGAGCTTCTTAAATACATCTTTAGTAGCATCATTGTCCAGAAAACTGCACGCTAGCCCATGCCAACGTTGGTGTAGTCACTTAAAATTTATTAAATATAAATTTATAAAGTTATTTAGATTATATTAAATTAATAAATATATAGTTGAAACTGTAACATCCCAAAACTTGAAATAACTAGGAAGAACCTAATAATTAGAAATAGTCATATTTGGAAATAATGGAAATCTGAAAATTTTGTTGAGTTAGTATAAGTTGATTTGGTCAACTTCAAACGGCCATAACTAATAAATCAGGATGATTTAGGTATACTTCCAGATATGGTAGGAAAGCACTTGTAATGATCTTTCCAACTGCGCCATGTTTGCGCGATTTTGAGTTCGTAAGAGTGAGTTATGCCCTTTTAAAGTTGGGTTGTTCAAATAAGAAAAGTCTAAAACCGGATTTTAGAAGGGTAGTTTGCTCTTTTCCTTACTCAACTTAATTAATTCATTTTTAGGAGCTTAATTGGGGTAAAGTCAGATTTTAATCAGTTTAAGAAGAGAGAGTTTCACGCTAGGGCTTGGAGAAAGGATAAAAGAGGAGAAAGAAGAAGAGAGAGCAAGATTTGTCAAGATCGTCGAGTTTAGCTTGTCGATTTCGTCAAGGGGTGATCCCTACGAGGTATGTGAGATCACATAGCGTTGGGTTAGTTCACCCACACGCCAAGCATGTTTAATTCAATGTAGTTTTGTCCTAAAAAATTGAGAATTTGAAGTTCTTAATAGTTGTTCTTGCATTGATTTCGTTCTTGAAGATGAATTGAGATTAAGAGTTTCTTGATGATTAAGGGTGTGTTTGGTATGGAGGAAAATGTTTTCCATGGAAAATTTTTTCCTAGAAAATGTTTTCTCTGGAAAACAAGTAGATTTTGGAGTTATTTTCTCATGTTTGGTTGGAGAGTAGAAAATATTCTCCAAAAATGATTTTTAGTGTTTGATTTATGAATGTAAAATGTTTTTGTGAGACATATTTTATTTTACTAGAGTAAAAAGCAATTTATAAAATTGAAAATATTTTATAAAAATAAAATTATTATTTTATGGGGTGGTGGGGAAGGGGGTAGTGGGTGGGGGAAGGGGGAGGGGGTAGGAGTGAAAAAAATAAAAATTTGAAGTTGATAGTATTTTTAAATTACAAAATTAATTTTTTTGGGGGTTGGGGGAATAGCCGGGGGTGGGGTGGGGGTAGGAGTTTAAAAATAACAATTTGAAGTTGAAAATATTTTTAAAAAAACAAAATTAATTTTTTTTGGGGGGGGGGGCTTGCCATTGGTGGGTGGGTGGGTGGGGGTCAGGGATCGGGTGAATAAATAAAATTTTAAAATTGAAAATATTTTTTTATTGACGTTTCTCCCCCCAAAAAAATATAATTTGAAATTGAAGGAGAGTTTTGGAAAATGTTTTCCTTAATTTTTGAAGGGAAGTCATTGTCCTTAATTTTGAGGAAAATGAGTCGATTTGGAAAATATTTTCCAAAACTTTTGTCCCAACCAAACATGGGAAAATTGAAAAACATTTTCCTGAAAATGTTTTCCTTCATACCAAACACACTCTAAGTGTTGTTTCCTTGAGTTGTTTGGGTTTGATTTTGTGTATATGATTTGGGTGTATGAATCTAAAGTGAATTTGGGAAAAAGAATCATGCTAGAACGATTTAAGATCAGAAAATTAGATCAAAAGTTCATCAAAAATTTTCCTAAAAGGAGGTTGGCGCGACACACCCCTATAGCGCCCGAGGGGCTGGCAAAGTGCACCAGATTAGAGAACCAAAAAGTTGGGGCTGGCGCAGCACGCTAGAGACGCGCACCGGATTGGTGTTTTTCATCCGTTTTTCATCATTTAGCTTGTTTAAGTTCTTGTAAAGGTTACTAACCCTTTGTATTGATTATAACTACTCTAAGTGACTTCTAAACATCTATCAATCATCCAGAAACATGAATCATAACCTTGAATACATAAATTCGAATTCAAGAAAAGTCAAGAACCAAGTCTAAGATGTTCTTCTAGTCTTTTCAAGAAGTGTTTCGCAAATGCTTTTAACTTTGTTTTAAGACATAAAGTTCAAGTTGAGTAAAAAGTAAAGATTGAAGTTTATTTATTCAAAAGTATATGGGGACTATGTAATTCGAAAGGGTTTAAAATATTTTCACATTTAAAAAAGAAAGAAAACCTTGTTTCCATAGAGCCTCTGACCTAGTTTTCAGTAAAGATTAAATGCTTTCATAATTAAGTAAGAGAGGAAACCTTGATTTTCCAAGATAGTCTTTGAGCTATGTTTTTGAGCAATTATCTCAAATCACCGAAAAAAGTTTGTTTCTAAACATAAGAGCAAGTATTATATTTTGGGAGTAGTATTGAGCACCGATATGGGGAAGAGTTTAGACAAATCATAACCCCCATAAACCATGTAGTCAATATGGGTAGAAAAGTGTCATACTTTTTAAATGATTCCTTTAGTGCTTTTTAGCATAGACTAGTGGATCCACTTAGTAGTTTAGGTTCTATATCATCGGCAAGGTATATGACGACCTTGGTATCGTGAGGCAAAAGAATGTATCATTACAATAGATTTTAAGTGATAGTTGTCATTCCGAAAAACTCCTAAATACACAGCTTATTCGTATTTCCACATACATCTCAGATTTATATGTATCTTTGCATACACAAAGAGTTCACATCATGTCAACAAATTTTATTTATATTGCAATTTTTTAAGCCACTTTATATTGAAATTAGTTCAGTTATGTTGAGTTGAGTTGAGATAGGTAAGTTCTTCAAATTCTTTTCAAGCATATGTTGTATTTAGTATTCTAACTCGCATAATAGTACATTTATGTACTGATTGCATGTTGGCCTACATCTTATTATGATGTAGACAAAGGTAACGAGGATCAACATCCAGCACATCGTTTATCCAGTAAGCACTCTAGAGTCAAATGATAAGTCGGTGGACCCCTTTTTGTTGCTTTCAATTTTATTATTTAGTTCATTCAGATGTCGTGGGTCTGTCCCGACATCCATCTCAATTGTTATTGACTTCATAGATGGACATTTAGATGTTAGTTCTTTAGTCTTTTCACTGTCATTATCTTATGCTGAGACTTATGTTTGACTTAATAGTAAGTTGAATGTTCCTTTATAACATTCTATTTTATTTCATAGATGTATCTTAATAAGTTAAGTCTTCCGCTGAGTAAGTCAGACGAAGGTTCACTTGGGGTCAACAATGGTTCTCGAGTGCGAGTTCCACCCAGGGTGTAGCCTCGGGGCGAGACAAACTTGTTGTCATATCATAAAGCTCAAGAGTCCTAGGAAGTCTATGAAGCCATGTCTGTAGAGTCTTAGTTATCAGTGTGAAGCGCGTCACATCTTTAATTAGGAAGTTGCAACATTTAGAAAATTCCTTCACTTCTTTCATACTCATTTTGTGCGATAGAGCTCATCTTTATACAATTTCTTTATGACTCGTGCTTACGCATAATAGATTGTGAGTTGAACTATTTTGAAAGTGTTTCCATGAGGTGTTTCTTCAGTGAGCTAAGAGAAGTAATGAGATTGTGGACGACATGAGGAGCCGGATGAGTTTATTCATTGTTGGGTTGACTCTTCTATAAAGTAAGCGAAGTATGACAACCATGATAATAGGTGACATGGGCATAACAAGGCTGATAATCCATGTGGAACAAGTTGAGGAGGAAAAAATGAAGGATAAAGAAGAGTCTAATAATAAGAAGTCTAAGACATTAGGGAATGAATTTGAGCAGCAAAAGAGTAATGCTAACCGGTGTTTTTTCCAACATAAGAAGAAAGGAACTGCTCCATCATTTACTAATGCACCTACACCAAGGAGCAAATGTGAGTACAATAGTCAGAATTCTCAGAACTTCAGAGCTAGACTTGCGCATTCTCAAGGTAGTAAGACACAATGGGGAACTAAGACTCCTGCATGTGATAAGTGTGAGTCGTGATGGATCCACTGGTTGCTTCAAGTGTGTCCATATATGTCATTTTATGAGAGATGTCCTAAGAATAGGCAGAGTAATGTTAATGGGGGCAATAGAGAGAGCTGCATCTAATGGAGCTACTTCAGAGGCAGAGGGAGGAGGAAACCGTCGTTATGCCATCACTAGTCGCCAAAAGAAAGAGGATTCACCAGATGTTTTCACTGGTATGATCCAAGTCTTCAATTTTGATGTTTTTCCTGAGAAAATTATTGAGCCCTTTAGTGTTTCTACACCTGTTGGTTAGTGTATTCTAGCATAAAAAGTCTATCGTCATTGTCCCCTTTGTCAATCACAAGAGTACCATGGATGATAGTTGAGATAGACATAGTAGATTTTGATGTCATTCTAGGTATGGATTGGCTTCAAGACTTTTATGCATCAATAGATTATAGAGCTCGAGTATTCAAGTTCTAGTTTCTAGTGAACCAGTCATAGAGTTTAAAAGAAGTTCAGTAATGCCTAAGGGTCGTTTATTACATACCTTAAGGCGAGAAAGTTAGTTTCCAAGGGGTGTGTTTATCACTTAGTTTGAGTTAATGACTCTAGTGTTGAGATACCTCTTATTTAGCCAGTTTCTCTAGTAAAAGAGTTCGAGATGTTTTTCAAAATGATCTACCCAGAGTTCCTCCTGAAAGATAAATATACTTCGGCATAGACATTCTTCCAAATACTCTTCCTATATCTATTCTTCCATACAGAATGACAGCTTTAGAGTTAAAAGAATTGAAAGAGCAGTTGAAATATCACCTAGATAAGGGTTTTATTTGACCAAGTGTCGCACCTTGGGGCTCTCCGGTATTATTAGTAAGGAAGAAGGATGGTTCCCATAGGATGTGTATAGATTAGTGCCAATTGAACAAGGTTACCATCAAAAATAAATATCATCTTCCAAGGATTGATGATCTTTTCGATCAACTTCAGGGTGCTCAGATATGGCTACCATCTGTTAAAAGTAAGGGAGTATGATATTCGAAGGACAACATTCAGGACCCGTTATGGTCATTATGATTTTCGGGTAATGTCGTTTGATTTGACTAATGCACTTGCAGCGCTCATGGGCCTTATGAATAGAGTTTCCAAACCTTATTTGGACGTGTTTTTTGTCGTCTTCATTGATGACAAACTAATATTTTCGATAAATGAAGAGGATCATACTAGTGTTCTCAAAATATTTCTCCAGACTCTAAAAGATCTAAAGTTGTATGTCATGTTCTCTAAGTGTGAGTTTTGGCTTAAATCTATGGCATTCTTAGGTCATATTGTGTTTTGAGAGTGTAGAATTGGCCTAAACTCACATCTCCAACTGATGTTAGGAGTTTCTTGGGTTTGGCTGGCTATTATGAAAGGTTGATAGAGAGGTTATCATCTATTTAGTTTCCTTTGACCAAGTTAACTCAGAAACAAATAAGTTTCAATTTTTTGAAGCTTTTGAGAAAGTCTTTCAAGAATTAAAAAAGAGGTTGAATACTGCCCAGTTTTAACATTATCGAAAGGTACTCAAGGTTTCCTGGTATATTGTGATGCATCTAGTGTTGGTTTGTGTAGTGTATTAATGCAAAATGAAAAAGTTATACCTTATGGCTCAAGACAGTTGAAACTTCATGAGAAGAACTACCCAACCTATGATTTAGAATTGGTTGCTATAGTGTTTGCTTTGAAAATATGGAATAACTATTTGTACAACATTCACGTTGATGTATTCACTGATCACAAGAGCCTTCAGTATGTGTTTACTCAGAAAGAGCTTAATCTCATATAAGAATAGTGGTTATAATTACTCAAGGCTTATGACATGGGTATTCTTTACCATCCAGGTAAGGCTAATGTTTTTGTTAATGCTTTAAGAAGGTTTTCTATGGGTAGCATCGCCCATGTTGAGGAAGAAAAGAGAGACTTAACATAAGATGTGAATAGACTTGAACGCTTGGGAGTCCGACTAATGGATTCCATGGAAGAAGGAGTAATGGTGATGAATGAGGTTGAATCATCATTAGTGTTAGAAGTAAAAGATAAGCAAGACCAAGATCTTATTTTGCTTGACTTGAAGGCAATTGTTCAAAAGCAAAAAGTATTGGCATTTGAATAAGGGGGATAAGGTGTTTTGAGATATCAAGGTAGGTTGTGTGTACTAATGGTGGATGGACTCCAAGAGATGATATTAGAGGAATCTCATAACTCTAGATATTCCATTCATCCCGCATTCCACAAAGATGTATCATGATTTGGGAGACGTTTATTGGTGGAATAGTATGAAGAAAGGAATTGGAGAATTTGTTCCTAAGTGCCTAAATTGCCAAGTTGTCAACAAGGTAAAGTAGAGCACCAAAGGCCTGATGGTTTTGCTCAGATTAAAAAACTTCAAAATGGAAGTGAGAGATGATTAATATGAACTTCCACATAGGTTTACCAAGGTCTCGCATGCAACATGATTCTATTTGGGTGATTGTCGACCAAATGACAAAATCAACCAACTTTTTGCCACTAAAGACTACTCATTCAACAGAAGATTATGCTAAGTTGTATATACAAAGGTGGTAAGACTTCAAGGGTTTCGGTCTGCATTATTTCTGACAGAGGTGCGCAATATACTGCACAATTTTGGAAGTCATTCAAAAAAAAGCTTGGGTTCAAAGGTGAACTCATGTTCTACCTTTCATCCTCAGACATATAGGAAATTAGAGCGCACTATTCAGACCTTAGAGGATATGTTGAGGTCTTGTGTGATTAATTACAATGGAAATTGGGATGATCACCTACCTCTCATCGTGTTTGCTCATAACAATAGTTACCACTCAAGCATCCAAAGGGATCCTTATGGAGCTCTTTATGGGAAAAGAAGTAGATCTCCTATTAGATGGTTTGAAGTTTGTGAAGCAGGGTTGATAGGGCCAGATTTAGTTAATCAAGCTATGGAGAAAGTGCAAGTGATTCAAGAGAGGTTGAAAACAGCGTAGAGTCGTCATAAATCATATACCAATGTTAGCAGAAATGAGCTAGAGTTTGAGGTAGATGATTGAGTATATCTTAAAGTTTCACCCATGAAAGGTGTTACAAGATTCAGTAAGAAGGCGAAGCTTAGTCCCCAGTATATAGACCTTACAGAATATCAAAAAGGGTAGGTAATATAGCTTATGAGTTGGAGCTATAAGAAGAGTTAGCGCGGTTCATTCGGCATTTCACATCTCTATGTTGAAGAAGTGCATGAGTGATCCTTCATTGATCATACAAACTGAAGATATTGGGATCAAGGATAACTTATCTTATGAAGAGATCCCAGCCCAGATTCTAGATCACTAAGTTCGCAAGTTGAGAACAAAAGAGGTAGCATCAGCCAATGTCCTTTGGAGGAACCATTTTGTTGAAAAAGCTACCTGAGAAGCTGAGGAAGATATGAAGAAGATATATCCACATATCTTTGAATCCGGAGAAGTTCCTACTGATTAATGTGATAATCTTTTCGTAGTATTTATTTATAAGTTTGCATATTGTTTTGTGCTTGTAGGTGCTTGAACTTAATTTTGCGTGTTACACCCTTATCCTAGTAAGAGTAATATCATTCGAGGATGAATGTTCCCAAGGGAAAGATATTGTAACATCTCGCAATGTGAAAGAACTAGGAAGAAGCTAATAACTGGAAATAATCATTTTCGGAAAGAATGAAAATCTGAAAATTTTGTTAAGTTAGAATAAGTTGAGTTTTGGTCAATTTAAAATGGCCATAACTTATTGATAAGTATGACTTAGGTTTACTTATAGATATGATATGAGACCTCTTCAAATAATCTTTCTAAAGCCGCATAGTTTGCGCGATTTTGAGTTCGTATGAGTTAGTTATGACCTTTGGAAGTTGGGAAGTTCGAATAAAGAAGGTCTAAACCGGATTTTAGAAGGGTAGTTTGGTTTCTTCCTTAACCAACTTAAATAATTCGTTTTAGGAGTTTAATTAGGGTAAATTCATATTTAAGTCAATTTAGAAAAAATGAATTTCACACTAGGGCTTGGAGAAAGGAGAAAAGAAAGCAAGATTCATCAAGATCGGTGAGTTTAGCTTGTGAATTTCGTAAAGGGGTGATCTCTACGAGGTATGTGAGATCACATAGCGTTGGATTAGTTCACTGAAGTTCCAAGCATGTTTAATTCAATGTATTTTCTTCCTAAAAGATTGAGAATTTGATATTGTTGATAGTTGTTCTTGAATTGATTTCGTTCTTGAATATGAGTTGGGATTAAGGAGTTTTGTGATGATTAAGTATTGTTTCCTTGAGTAGTTTTGGTTAAATTTTGAGTATATGATTTGGGTATATGAATCAAAAGTGAATTTAGAAACAAGAATTAGATTAAAATGAATTAGGATCAGAAAATGAGATCAAAAGTTCATCAGAAATTTGCCTGAAGGGGGGCTACCGCAGTGCCCCCCAGAGCGTCTGAGGGGCTCGCGTGGTGCGCCAGATTAGAGCCCTAGAAAGTTGGGTCTGGTGCGGCGTGCCATGGATGCGCCCGATTCAGCGTTTTTCACTAGTTTTTCGTCTTTTACCCAGTTTAATCCTTGTAATGCGTACTAATACTTCCTATTGATTCTAACTACTCTATGAATTTTAAACATCTATAAATCATCCAGAAATGAATAATAACCTTAAATCCATAAATTCGAATTCAAGGGATGTCAAGAGCCAAGTCTAGGATGCTATTCGAGTCTTTTCAAGAAGTATTTTGCAAATGCTTTTAGCTTTGTTTTAAGATTTAAAGTTCAAGTTTAGTAAAGTAAAGAGTAAAGCTTGAAGTCCATTTCTTCAAAAGTATACGGGAATATGAAATCCCAAAAATTTTGAAATGTTTTTCACATTTAATCAACAAAGGAAATTTTGATTTCCAAAGAGCCTTTGATTAAATGCTTTCATGATTAAGCAAGAGAGGAAACCTTGATTTCCAAGATAGTCTTTGTGCTAAGTTTTTGAGCAATTGTCTCAAATCACAGAAAGTAGTATGTTTTTAAACATAAGAACTAGTATTATATTTCGGGAGTAGTATTGAACAACAATATGGGTAGAGTTTCGACAACTCACATCCCCCATAAACTATCATTGGTAGAAAAAGATCACACTTTTTAAATGATTCTTTTAGTATTTTTTAGCATAGACTAGTGGATCCGCTTAATAGTGTAGTAGCTATACCCGACAAGGTATAAGACGACTCTGGCAGCATGAGACGAAACATTGTATCATCACAATAACTCTAAGGTGATGGTTGTCTGTTAGAAAAACTTCCACAAAAGTAATTGTATTCTTAAACACAAAGTTCATTTGTATTTTTACATGCATCTCAAAGTTATATGTATCTTTACATCCACACATAGTTGACATCATGTCTTAAACAACTTTTCTTTATATTTCACTTGTTTTAAACTGTTTTATATTGAAATGAGTTCAGTTATGTTGAGTTGAGTTGAGGCAGGTAAGTTCTCTAGATTCTTTTCAAGACTATGTTATGTTTAACATTCCAACTCGCATACTCATACATTCAATATACTGATGCCAATTGTCCTGCATCTTATTATGTTGCAAACACAGGTAACTAAGAGCAACATCTATTGCATGTTGATTTATTAAGAACTCCAGAATCAGTTGGTGAGCCTTCTTACTTCTATAGAACACCTTTTATTACTTTCAGAATTATTAGTTAGTTCATTAGGATGTTGTGGGACTGTCCCGACATCCATCTCAATTATTAGATGCTTGATAGATAGACAGTCAGATGTTAGTTCTTTAGTATTTTCATTGTCATTATCCTATGTTAAGACTTAATTTTGCCTTAATGGCCAGTTGAATGTTCCTTTATATATTATTCCACTTTATTTCATAGAGTATCTTGATAAGTTAAGTCTTCCGCTGAGTAAGTAAGTTAGACCAAGGATTTCCTTGGGGCCATTAATGGTTGTCAAGTGTTAGTCTCGCCCAGGTTGTAGGCTTGGGGTGTGAAAAAACATCCTTTAATTAGGTTGATATAAATATTGAAGGACGTTATTGGTAGGAAAAGAAGGGGACATCAAATTATTAACTGTCAGATTAAGCAACCTTATAAGTCCCTGAGAAGAGGTTGATAAAAACATGAACGAGGTCCTAGAAAGAGTCTTAGTACCTACTTAAGGAGAGTTTTGTATCCATGAGGCAAGCCTTTTCAAGAATAAAAGGGAATGTAGACTAGTTAAGAGATGACGGAGTACATCCATGACTTTCAAGTGTCAGCTTTAGATCGGGGGTGCGTGGGTGGGATGATAAGATATAAACCAAGTCAAGTGTTCAGGATGAGATAGTGATGTCTTTCAAAAGAGTTTTTTAGATGTATAAATTCGTTCATAATCTTGCATATTTCTTAAGTGAAGTTATTACAACATCTTGTTGATTTTCCTAACACCAGAATTGTGTTTAAAACCTATTATTATACACTTTAAAGAAATTCATATTTATCCTTAGTTTTTAAAATAAGGGACAAAAACTTTAGCCCATTAATGTCAATCTTGCTCCACAAAACTATGGATATTAGTCTCATGCTATGAAACTATTCATATAAACAATCACGTCTCACATTATGTTCAGTCTCACAAATACATGAATTACTCTCAATGGTTAGAAACATAAGTTATGTCATGCATATTCTTATATTATAATTCTCGAATGAATCGTGCTTATGATCTTTCGCCCTAAAGTCCTTGCAATAATCCTTTTTAATTTTGGAGAGTGGTGTTCTTTGTAATAGTTGTGCGATGATTGATTAGAGGATTGCTATGTCTTATTGTGATAGTGATGGTTGTTTATCCCATCTAAAGTTATGAATGTGGAGGAAGAAAGAGATAAAGTTCTATAATGATTACTAAGTCAGATTCCCGGTGGTAATGTATGAAAGTTCAATTGGTAGATATGATGAGAGGATGAGAAGTTCTTCGAAAGGGGGTTAGTAGGAGTCCACGGATTGGTTAAGGTAATAGGCTTGAATTTGGTGTTGGTAGTCTGTGGATAAATGCGTAATGCATTAGATTTTTCTTGATATGAGCTCAAGGTTGGTTGAAAGCAGCTATAAGGATAAGTATTCTTGGGATGAGATTCCCTATAGAGGCATATAACCTAAATCTTGTGGTTTTAATGAGTATAAACATCTCATATTTAGCATCTTGTGATTTAGAGATTAATCTTGAACATAACAAGAGCAACAATTCAACTCCGATCTTAGTAAGAATAGTCATAAATCCTTGTATAAGTTATGAGTTGCAACTAATGAGGTGCAGTATTCATAAAGAAAGGCATGGTATACAGGTGTTCCTGGGCTTGAAAGCTAGGAGATGTATTTATTAAGGCATAATAGTCTTTTTCTTACTTCATGCCTACATTCCTTTGATTCATGTAAGATAGCTTTAGATAGAGCGTGACTATGTTCAAACTCACATTGTTCTTTACTTTGTGCTATACACAGTTACAAGATTATAGTACAATTCAGTTTCGCCTATATTAGTAGGCAAATTAAAAAGTCAAAAATATAGAAAGAGTAACTCTTTTCTCTTCCACCCTTAATTTAATCATCTTTCGAGGATGAATAATCCCAAGGGGGGAAATCGTAACACGAAAAAATTTCTAAGCTAAGGCCCAAACTATTCTTTATCTGTTATGTATGATATTGTGCGATTATTCTTAAGTTGCTCATATATGTAAAGTTAAATACTTTAGTGTGGGAATGATTTTTGATATCAATTGAAGTCACTAAAAACTCCTAGAACAAATTGAGTTGAAAGTTTTCGTACCGATTAAATTTTGATGTAAGATTTTACTTGAATCAACTTTAACCATCAAATCTTTTAGAATATAAAGAGCTACGAGGACTGTAACCTATCAAATTAAAGTTATTTTAATTTTCTTTTCAATACCACCAATTTCGTGTTAATCCGAGATTCGAGTAAAAAGTTTTGACCATTTTACTAACCTGATACAGTGTAGTGACGAATTAGTTGATGGGAAAACATAAAAAGGGTCATTCTTCTCTTTTTAGCTCTAAGAGAACTTTAAACGAATTTCTTGACTAATTAAAGGTTCAAAAAATCAGATTTGCATCTCATAATCCCCTCATTCTCTTCTCTCTCAAAACCCTAAGGAAAAATCAAAGTAGAAGACTCAATTCAAGATTCTTTCAATCCTTTTGAAGATATTCTTCTTCAAGGTAAGTCCTTATTCAATAATTTCATACTTTTCAACTCAAATTCCTCCATAAAATTATGAATCACTAATGAAATTATAACTATTAGTCGTAGAGATTTCAAGAAACTTATTCAAGAATCTCAAGAAAACTTTTCTTGATTGTTCTCCTACAAGTTAGGGTTTCAAAGATTTTTATCATGTTTTTCTTCAAAATTCTTCAAGAATCTTGTTCTTTAAGGTATTTAAAGCTATCATAGTGTTATATTAGTTCGTCTTCGCTCCCTACGTCTACTTTTATATCAGTGAAAGAATAATCTAGGATTCTTTCCTTAGATTTGAGTATTCTTGGGATAAGTTGATTTTGAGTTCTTGAGTTCATGTTTCTTTTGAAATTTCATTCCTAATTATTGGTTTGCTATATTTTATGCATTAAGATTATTGAGTTGATTCATTCATATCTACACTTCAACATGAACCCTGTAAATTGAGTATAACATGAGTAGTGTCGTTGAGTTTTGAGTTCTTGAAATATGGCTAAATTGAGTCGCTCATGTCCATAACTCCTCATAAACTGTAAGAACTGAGTCATAAATGTTGAGAAGCTTTTTAAAGACAACTTCTGAAAAACTTTAATTTGATCAAGAAGAAATGCCATTTAAAAAATTTTTCCTGTATTCTATCTTTAGGAAGACATATAAAAATGGACATTCAAATTCAAATATAGAGATATGTAATCAAAATGAAATATTTAATTCATTAAGGATAGTGGGAGATCTTACCTAACATTTCAAGAACATCAAAAAGAAGGGTATGCAATTGCTTGATCACTGTGATAAATACACACACACACACAAAAGCTAATGAGATTTAGTTTTCTATAAGTTCATTTTCTCTTTAGTTTTCCTTATATTCTTGAGGACATATTTCATAAAAGAAAGTGATATACATTGAATATTAAAGGGGAAAAAAGAAAGATAGATGATAAAACTCACCAGTCCTAAAGTTAATTCTTGAGGACATCTTTCATAAAATTGAGAAATCTATATACTTTGAATATTTAAGAAAATAAATGAAAGATGATAAAACTCACCAATGCTTAAGTAAATTCTTTCATACTTTGTCTTAACCATTTGTGTGTCATTCTCCAGATCATTGGCATTTGGTCTCTTTTGAAGACTCCGTGAAGTTAACTTGATAGGAACATCTGAATGGGGAGGGGGGAAATTAGTTCTTTTCCTTTTTTTCCAGGAAAAAGACAACATGATTTAGGTAAATAAATAAGGAAAAGGTTAATCTCACAATAGTAGAGTAATTGTTCCCAAAATTTTAGACGACTTTTGTCTAGGGAAGTAAATTCCTTATTGGCAAGGTCCTTCAAAGCAGATCTTCCGTGTCTATCATATTTTGCCAAATCAGGGAACTTTTCAACCAATTCTATTGCAAAATCTATCAACAGCACTTGATAGTTACGGTTTGCATCACAATTTCTTAGTATATATATCAATAAAATGAAATGAGACATACATATATGAATTTGCAAATATTACAGAGAGGTCTAAATGAACCTAGCAACACAAACAATTGTTGGCCGGCCTATTTTTGTTGAATATTGAGATCAGACAACAATAGTGACATGAAGTTGAAAAAAAGAAAAATTGATGACCAGATATCGACCCATATGAATCATTCATCAAGAATCAATAGAAGAGTGACGCAAATGTGAGAAAAAGAGAAAGAAGAGAGTGAGTGAGATAGGAGAATGAGTAAGTCACACAATTTCATTCAATCAGTTATTTCTACTGTTTGTCGATATACACAATTTCCAAGTGTATGATGTCTTTTTCTATACAAGTTTGTTGAGGCATTGATGCAATGTGGTTCCGTTTTTCATATATCATGTCAAATGTCAATAAATCCATCACCAACACAAACAAAAATTGGCTAATCATCAATCCCTCGTGCAAACCCATCTCAACTAAAAGGTGATTTGATTCTTCTCCCATTATTCTTACCTCAGTCTTAGCTTAATCATATCTATCCTTCATTGATTGCCTTAATGTAAGCTACATGTCCACCTCTAGCCTCAAGGTATATCAATATAAGTTCTATGTGTATAGAAATTTTTTCTAGGTCAATGAACACTATGTAGATTCCTCTTCCTTTTCCTATACTTTTTCACCAGTCTCCTCATAAGATAATGAATTTGTAATTGATTTCCCCAACATAAATATGTATTAGTTCTCAAAAATGGCACTCCCTCCTCATCCTCATCTCTACTTCCTCTTCAAAACATTCATAGTGTGGCTTAATAGCTTGATACTCTTGTAATTGCAACTACATATATCACCCTTGTTCTAGTAGAATGAAATCAACCTACTCCACCGTTATTCTTATAATACTATAGTCGTCTTTAACATGAAATTAAGCAACCTTGTCAACCACTCAATGCATTTTTACCCCGCATTTACTCTTTCAAAACTCCAACAAAATCTAATCTGGATTAGTATCTCTTCCCCTACTCATCTTATGAGTAACACCCTTACCATCCTCAACCTTAATACACCTATTCAAAATCCAGACGTTTCTTTGAGTGCTCCAAATCACCCAATACAATGTATTTGACCCTGTATTCGTTCAAGATGTTACAGAAGTATGCTTGTCATCTTCATCTAATTAGAGCCTCCGCCACTAGCACTCACCTTCCTTGTCTTTTATACATTTCACCCCATTCAAGTCCCACTCTTTCATCTATCTAGCTAGGGGAGACTCTATATCTTTTTATCTCCACCTTTAATTATTTTCCCTTGCTTGAATACAAACCTTTCCTTATTCTTCTTTTTTTCCTCTTAATTTTTGTTTTCACCAACTTTGCATAAGTAGTCTACTTTGTATCCACTTTGCCTTAAGCTTCTCAATTCTATCACCATCCCCTTCATGTCCACAATAGGTAACCATCGAAACCCCTTGCACTTCTTTATCGACTTCCCTAATGCAATCAACTGTCTTATCCCACATGTTGTTCGCAAACCCACTACTCCCTGAAGCTCCCATTCCCATCAACCTCTCCTCCTCGAGTACATCTCCCGAGCTCGAATAGGGATCAAGCAACACTATTTGATACTCCAAATCACTCACAAAATTTTTAAAAAAATTTCAATCAGAATTCATATATATGTCCAAATATCCACTAAACTTGACACTTGTATCAAAATTCATAAACACTTATCTATAAAGTTAGTGTCAATGCTTGATGTTTATTAGCTACATTTAATAACATAATCCAATTGGATTCTCATTTCTTCCGTTGTTAGTAGGGGTGTTCAAAATGGAACTGTAATAGATAAGCAACTGTAAAATTGTTTTATTGGCTTATTGTATTTATTATCAAATAAATGGTTGGGGAAAAACTAAAAAATTTATTATTAACGACATGTTTGTCATTCTCCAAACCCATTTCCTCATTTTGCAAATACACACATTATAATAATAGTAAGAGAGAAAGTAATTCAGAGAAAGTAAGAGATATATGGCGGTTTCTTACCATACAAATTTGAGTAGACTAATGCATAGAGAAGCTTAACACCACTGAGGTTTGTATAAGGAGCAGGGTCTTGCGTGACACGCAAGAAGTAAGCGTACACATCCACAGAAACATATCCACATGAAGCTGCAGAATGGATTGGGTAAGTATCATACATACAAGAAATATGTGGTAAACGAGGATTTCTTTTTATAATGATTTCAGCTGCATCTAAGTTGCCAAATCTAGCAGCATAGTGAAGAGCAGTTTCACCAAAGCAGTCTTTTCTTGCTAAATCGTGTTTGTTTTCTATACTCGCCACCAACTTCTCTACGAAATGCTTGTTGCCTTTTTCACTCCTTACCCCAACAGCTAAATGGAGTGTTGTCTGTAATTTTGCGTTGATTGGAGCTATATTTGCATCTTTCTCTTTTTTCAAGAATGCTTCTGCTTTCTCCCAATCTCTTCTTAGTAAAGCACTGAATAGTGGAAGGCAGAAGCTATAATTTGTTAATCCAGTGAATACAACACGCGAACCACCTGTACAATGACAAACCAAGATCTCATTATTTAAAATGAAATCATCCGTTAATAGAAAGTACCCATTCATGCTACTTTTCAATCAAGGGCTACAATTAAAAGAACCTAATTCAATTAAATTTTAAATAGATCTAACATCATACCTGACTCACCGTTAACCCATTTCTCTTTTATTTCTACCCCCTAGGCCCTTACATCAATCAATTAGCAAGAAACTAACAGATAAATTCGTTCTAGAAAAAAATGTTGTTTGAACTTTGTGAGTGAGTCGCTATGTCTTGTGGTTGTTTGAATCTAAAAGTTTGTGATGATGCTACGCTGACTCTGATGTGTGGATTATGGTGTATTAGATGTATTCTATAGTTCTCATTAGTTGTGAAACTGTTAGGATCGATTGTTTTTTTATTTCAATGAAGATTGCAATATGTCGAGGTTTGGATGGTGTACTAGGGTATTTGTGTTCGGTATTACTTTACTTAAGATTAGTAAGAGATACTTGTTGGGTACTGTTGTTGTTTTAATATTCATTCCCTTACTTCCTACACTTGTGCAATTTATAAGCATGGATCGTGTTGACCATTCCTCTTACATCTTAATCCGAGACCAACCTTTGGAGTTCGTGAGATGCTATTGATCCTTGTAACAACTCATAACTTGAAAAGGAAAAGGTTGTAGAAAAGTTTTGCTGACAGAATCTATAGAACCTTCCTATAGACCGTAGAAAGTCCCACGAGTTGTAAGAAGATAGTCCTAGGTGATAAAGTGAGTTTGAGAAATTTGAGTTTCTCAAATTTGGTCTACAAGTTGATTGGATGAGTCATCATGTATTTTATGAGTCGTAGATAGGCTCCATAGAGTAATCGAGATTTGATTAAATTTTGGACTTAAAGTTGAAATCTACGAAAGGGTGTCTACGAGTTGTAGACCGGATGACGGACCATCACAAGGTCTTATAGGAATAACCAAGGATTTTAGTCCAGTAAGTGATTCTATGATTGATCGGGATTTTAGGTCGGAATCGTAGGTCACTCCGGAATTTTTGTTATGGGTGTTTTGGTCTTTTCTCACCCCTTCTAAGACTTAACACCAATGTTTTTACCTAGTTGGGGATTAGATAGTGTTAACCAATATTTTGTGTTATTAACACTCTAAGTCTTTAGAGTAAGGTTCTTAGAGGAGAAAAGCTAGGGCTCGAGTGTTCTTCAAATTTTCACTAATTTCGCAAAGAATTTTGTTCATCCGAATCTGTAAGGTTATCATAGTAATTGACTAAGTTAGTCCTCGCGCCCTACATCTAACTAAATTTTGTAAAGGAGTAATCTAGAGCTTTGTTCTAGATTTTTAGTATTCTTGAGATGAGGAGTATTGTTGAGTTTTGGATTTTTGATTTTTGAGTGTTAACTTTTCTGTACCCTATCTTGGGTTATAATGTTTGGGAATCTTTTAAAAAAACATTTTTTCATTAAACTGATATTATAGGAAAGCAAAGATGTGTTTAGAAAAAGAGTTTTAAACGTGATTTGAATAAGAGTATAAGGAAACTAAGTATTCCTAAATGTATCACTCTGTTATATTGAGAAAAGAGAAATATTGATTTCTATATGAGTTAATGATTTCAGAGATATTTCAGAATAGTAACCTCTTTTAAGAGGATATTTTGAGCTATTACTCCAAATTGAGGAAGAGTTTGTTTATACATTTGAATATGAGTATATATATTTATTGGGACTAATATTGAGCTTCTGAAAACTCATATTCCTCATAAACAAGGTAGCCATATGGGTAAATGATCATAATTTTAGACGACTCCATATTTATTTCAAATATAGCTTTAGTGGATTCACTTAGTTGAGATGTTTTATATTTGGCAAGGTATAGGACAATTCTAGGAGCGTGGATGAGACATTGTATCATCTCATTGCGCATAGTGATGGTTGTCGGTTAGATAATCTCCCATTAAGTCATTTCGCTTCAGCTATATTACATACATGTACATTCAACGTACTGATGTTATTCGACCTGCATTTCATGATGTAGACACAGGTGTTCAGGATCATCAATAGGTACTTCATTGAGATCATTTTGTGTAAGGACACATCAGGTCATTTTGAATAGTAATGCTGCTTCTTTCATAAAAGACCCTTCTTGTAAAGTTTTAAATGAGAATATTTAATCACAGATAGTATTAAATAATATTAGTATTACTGTGTACTAATCCTAGTCCTATTAGAATTAGTACTCCTTAATCCTAGTCCTATTAGGATTAGTACTCCTTCCTATATCTCCTATATATACCTCCCATGTATTCCCTTATTAGGTTAACAGTTCAATACAATCAATATTCCTTCATGGTATCAAGAGCCAGAAAACCTAGATCTTCTTTTCTCTAGGTTTTTTCTCTCTTTAGGGCACTGATCGTTCCCTCTCTTCTCTTGGGCAGCGGCAGCCATGACAACCGAGGTGGATCTTCTCGATTCACTTCCTTCTGGCGTTAAACTCTTTCTCAGGCATCTTCATGCCCTGATTCTCGAAAAATTATCAGACATAAATTACCCTACATGGAAAATCACCGTTCTTACAGCCCTTGAGGCCAATTACCTTCTCAAATACGTCGATGGAAGAACAGAACCGCCGCTGGCAGTCATCACCGCCACAGACAAATCAGAAAAAACCAATCCGGCCCATGCCGCCTGGAAAGCCGTGGATGGCCGGATCCGATCATGTTTGATTGCGGTCATCTCTCCCACGGTTCAGAAAGACGTCCGATCCTACACAACTGCTTCAGCCCTGTCGACGGCCCTCACAACACGCTATGCATCAATTTCCCACTCTCATATTTTTCAATTGCGTGATCGTCTCCACAAAATTACCAAAGGCACGAAAACTATGGCGTAGTATTTAGACGAGGTCTCCACCATCATCACAGCTCTCGACACCGTGAACGAAATCATTCCCAAAAAAGATCTCGTCATGTGCGTCATTCGGGGGCTCCCATCAGCTTACTCCTCCATTAAACAGACGGTTCGCATCAGTCCAACGCCCGTTGACCTGGCTACTCTCTCCTCGTGGCTAAAAAGTAAAGAAATCAACGTGGATCTCAAGAGAAAACTTCTTCTCCGAGAAGCCGCTGTTATGGAGCCGGCCACCGGCCTCACCGCAAGCCAGAACTATCGCGGGGGGCGTGATAGCGGCCGGCAGGGGAGCCGCGGCGGCTACGGCAGAAACAGCGGAGGCCGCAGGCACGGCGGTCGGCAGGGCAGTCGTCCCCCGTACGACGGTCAGCAGCACGGCAGCAACAACAGCCTGCACTCCTTCGGCAGCGGCGGGCAGTCATCTTCCAGCGGCGGGCAGGGCACTTACGAGCCGGATCGTCCAACTTGTCAAATCTGTCAGAAAACAGGATACACCGTTGTTCGTTGCTGGTATGAGGAGAGCCGAAATAGTGATAACCGTGCCAATTATGCATCTCAAGCCGGCCCTTCCTCTGAATGGTTGTTGGATACTAGGGCCAACATGCACGTTACTTCTGATCTATCCAAGCTTAACGCTCCAAATCCATATCATGGCTGCAATGGTATTACTGTTGGCAACGGTGAGTCCCTTAATATTTCTCACACTGGCACGGGTACCATTAAAACCCCCACCGCTATCTTTCACCTAGGTAACCTTACCCACGTCCCTTCTATTAAAACCAATCTCCTTTCAGTTCACCAATTCACAAAAGACAATAATTGCTCACTCTTGTTCACCTCTAATGATTTTCAAATCCTAGACAATACTACCAAGAGGGTGATTTTTCAGGGCCCCGGTGAGCATGGTCTGTACGTTCTTCCTGGCACAAGTTCGTCTGCCCACCCAGTTTCAGAAAGCGTTCCTATGGCTCCGGTGGCTCTTTCGGCTGATGGCCACAGTCTGTTGTGGCACAGTCGTCTAGGTCACCCGTCTACTCAAATAATAAATTCTTTAATGTCTCAATTAGGTTTTTCTTCCATTCATGTAAACAATTGTGACTCCTGTTCAATTGCTAAATCTCATAAATTACCTTTTACTTTATCTGTGAAGCGTACAACTGCACCTTTTCAACTTATTCATTCTGACCTATGGGGTCCTACTGTTGTTCCCTCATTTACTGGTTTTCGCTATTATATTTGTTTTGTGGCTGATTTTACAAAATACACTTGGTTGTACCCACTAAAACACAAATCACATGCATACTCCATCTTTGTCACTTTTGAAAAAATTGTCAAAACACAATTCAATTTTCATGTTAAACTTTTTCGAAGTGACAATGGAAAGGAATATGTAAATAACATCTTTGGCCAATTTCTGCAATCTCTGGGAATTATACATCAAACCTCCTGTCCATACACTCCCGAACAGAATGGGTGGCTGAGCGTAAGCATCGCCATCTCATTGAAACGGTGGTTACTCTTCTACGTCAATCTCATCTCCCTGTCTCCTTTTGGGTTGAAGCTCTAGCCACAGCAAACTACCTCATTAACAGAATGCCAAGTCACACCCTCTCCAACAAATCACCCTATCAACTCCTTTACCAAGAATTTCCCAATTATACCAACCTCCGCGTCTTTGGGTATCTTGCCTACCCTTGGCTACGCCCTCATATTACTCACAAATTACAACCCCGATCTTGTCCTTATATTTTTTTGGTCTATCATCCTACCTCCAAGGGTTATTGCTGTCTTGACCCACAAACTCATAAAGTCTACATATCTCGTCATGTCAAATTTATCGAAAATGAGTTTCCCTACGAGTCTATTTCCTCCTCAACAAATACATCATTCATTGGCGTCCTTCCCCTTTTTCCAACATACTCACAGGGTCCCTCACCACCTTCCCCCACACCTCCACCCACTACCCAACCACCCCTCATCACCCCTTCGACCGTCACCACAATACACCCGCAACCACCACCCACACTCACAACCAACCCGAACCACCCCATACCCACAACATCTCCAGCCCGATCCATTTTGGTTCCTTCCCGGCCACCCCCAAATCACCACCGCCCGTTCCACCCCCCAATACTCATCCCATGTTAACCCGTGGCAAAGCCGGTATCTTTAAACCCAAAACCTTTCAGGCTACCATACTACCAAATACACCCCTTCCCGATAGTGAACCAACAACATACTCTGTTGCCTCAAAAAATACTTATTGGCGTCATGGTATGGATGACGAGTTTAAGGCTTTTACTGATCAGAAAACTTGAGTTCTTGTACCTAAGCCTCATGGGCGGCACCCAGTGGGTTGTAAATGGGTGTACAAAATTAAACACAATGCAGATGGCAGTATTTCCAGGTACAAGGCTCGTTTGGTTGCTAAAGGCTACAATCAGGAGTATGGGCTTGATTACTCCGAGACATTTAATCCTGTTATTCGGTGGGAAATCATTCGCCTGGTACTGTCACTCGCAGTGCGCAACAATTGGCTCATCAATCAGTTGGATGTTTCCAATGCTTTTCTTCATGGAATGCGTGATGAAACTATCTACATGACGCAACCACCGGGCTATGTTGATCCCCGCTTCCCTCAACATGTTTGCAAACTCCAGAAGTCTCTGTGTGGGCTCAAGCAAGCCCCCCGTGCTTGGTACACACGTCTGAAAATGTTCGTCCAAGGACTTGGCTTCACGTGTTGTGTACACGACACGAGTGTGTTTACTCGACATTCAGCACACGGTACAGTCATTCTTTTTGTCTATGTAGATGATAACATTATTACAGGCTCTACTGCAGCTCTCATTCAGAATGTCACTCGAGCTATGCATAGTACCTTCAAAATGAAGAACCTTGGCCTGTTACATTATTTTCTGGGAATGGAGGTTTCTCGGACAGGCAGCGGCTTGTTTCTTCATCAGTCAAAATACGCTCGAGATCTGTTGCAGAAAGCTGGACTGGAAAAATGCACTAGTCAACCAACATCAATGGCAGTCTCTTCGTCTACGAATGGAGCCGACACCCCCTTTGCCGATATCACCCACTTCCGAAGCCTCAGTGGAGCTCTACAGTATCTGGCCATTACCCGTCCTGACATCTAGTTTGCTGTCAACCGAGTTGCTCAATGCATGCATCAACCAAGTGAACATGATTACCATTGTCTAAAATGCATTCTCAGGTACATTTTTGGCACTCTTGGTCGTGGTTTACTCATTCGACCCGGGGACTTGGAGCTTCGGGGTTTCTTAGATTTAGATTGGGCGAATAATAAAAATGACAGAAAATCTACATCGGGGTTTCTCATTTTTTTGGGGCTGAACCTGATCTCCTGATGTACAAAAAACAACCCAAGGTCTCTCGGTCCTCGACTGAAGCTGAATACCGCGCCCTTGCTCTTCTTGCTGCTGAGACCATGTGGGTCACATATATTCTTCGCAAACTCCGCGCCACTCACACTGTTCCTGCTCTCTATTGTGACAACAAATCAACCATCTGTGTGGCCAAGAATTCTGTCCTACACACCAGAATGAAGCATGTTGATACCGATTGTCTCTTTGTTCGCGATGAAGTTCAGGCCGGCACCACGACTGTGCAATATGTACCCACTGAAGAACAACCGGCTGATATTCTCATCAAGCCTCTCCCGAGCCGACAGTATGATTACCTCAGTTCCAAACTTCCGTTCGCTTCCACTCAGCTCAGCTTGAGGGGGATAATAACAGATAGTATTAAATAAATAGTATTAAATAATATTAGTATTTACTGTGTACTAATCCTAGTCCTATTAGGATTAGTACTCTTAAATCCTAGTCCTATTAGGATTAGTACTCCTTCCTATATCTCCTATATATACCTCCCATGTATTCCCTTATTAGGTTAACACTTCAATACAATCAATATTTCTTCAATATTGAACTATTTGTTTAGCTATGATTATTCAGTTGACGGGTTATTAAATAATTGAATTTTAGTTAGTTTTTAATGGGTCAAATCCATAGATAATACATTATGTCACTTTGACCATATGTTAAAATAAATTGATGGGGTTTAATATTATCTTATTATTATATGAAATAATTGCTGCCTCCACTCCCAACGTACACAAAGACGATGCAGCGACAAGAAAAAAGAACGAGTACCGTAGTAGCTATGAATTTTCTTTTAATCCAAATTATGTATTTTATATGTAATCGTTGATTGTGATATGAATAGTAATGTGCATTAAGGTAGTGGATATAAGAAGTATAGATAATGGTGAGTGTCTGCTGGTTGAAATTTTAAATTAAACAAAAAAATATATATAAATTAAAAAGATTTAATGAAGAGTGAAATCATTAGAGAGAAATTATTACTCCCTTTGATATCTTTTGTTATGTTGCGCTTTTCGAAAATTAATTTAACTAATTTTCAAAGTTAAATTAGAACATATTAATTCGATATTTTAAACAAAAAAAATAAATATTCTAAAATTATATGAAAAGTACTATAAATTTCAATTTTTTGCATATTAATATGATAAAAAATACATCTTCAAATGTTAGTCAAAATTTTTATAATTTGACTCTAAAAATAGAAGGCATGACAAACAATATCGAACAAAAGGAGTACATTGGAAGGCATAATAGATGATTTGAATTCACATTTAAAAAGGGTAAGCACTAATTTTTCATTTTTTCATTCATGGACGTGTGGCCGGTGATTTCATAACCGATGGCTTTACCATCAAATATAATTATTTTGTTATTATACTATCAATTAAGTTTGACATATTAGTATATGTAGTTTAATATTAGGTGTATTGTATTATCTGAATATCATTTTATATTATTTGGAAGAACTAAGAGTTTATCTTAGGCTTGAATTTAGAAAATATGAGACTTGACACATTTAGTTGGAATCAAGATTTATGTATTTAATTATTGATTAGGGTGCGTTTTGAATCTAGGTTAGGCTCATAGTAATATGGGTGTCTATAAACTCACTTGCTTATGAATATTCCATATTTGATAGATTGGGTACATTCTGAAGTTTTACAAAAGGAAAAGGCAAAAATTTAAGGATTCATGGCACGTGAGACTTTGTTGAAGGACATTTTTTTAATTAAAGATTAAAACTGGAATATACGATGGGTAAGAGTGAAAGATGTGAGTCTCTATCAATGGTGTGACGGACATAATTGGTACGAGTACCAGTGTTATAAAGGGAAACTTTATTATTACCAAATAACGGATTATAATTCAAGAATGTCAAAGCGTATGAGCATTAGCTGATGTATTATTGACTGAATTTCTTTTGTGCAATTGTGTTTCTTTATTAAACCTGTATATTTGTGAGATTCGGGGTGATTATATATCATGCCAATATTTGATTGATTGAGATGAGTCATGATCCCCTTTTATTGAAATCGTATTGTGCAGATGCATTGATATGAGATTGGGTATAAGTTGGGTAACTGGAGATGGTCTGTGCCGGGGATTACGAGATGTTATGATTATAAGTTGGGCATACGGATATCGTCTGTGCTGGAGATTTTTTGATTTTATGATAGTGTGTAGAGATCATCCGCACAGACACATGGAGATCGTCTTTGTCGGTATATGGACCTCGCGAATCCCCATGGGTAATGATATCCTGATATATTTTCAAGAAGTATCCTTTATATACATTTGAGAGAGTAGTTGGAATTTGAGACATATTATTTCATAGTATAACATTATATTGCATCTCATTACATCATTCATTCTTTTTTAAGTATGTGTTTTATTGATGTTGGACATAACGTGATATTTGATTATCCATATTAAAGAAAACTTGGTTGACAATTATCATATATACTTGTAAAATTAAAGGATTATTTTCTTATATACTCCCGTCACTACTTCTTCATGGTCGATTTATGAGATGTACTGGGTATATGTGATCTCATATTCATACTACACTTGCTGCAGTCATGTGTGGTGCAGATTGAATTTTGAAAAATACGAGCACATATTTTTTGGAGCATTAACATTTGAGCTTAAATTATCTTGGAGTTGTGATGAGTTGTTTGACAACTCAGTGGCCCACACCATCATCTATGCCTTCAGATAATTTTATATTAGTATTCATACATGATATTCCTTATTTCTAGGTTGTCATTTAGTTTCAAACTTACATCGTAGTGTAAATGTTTTTGTACCTATAATACTAAATCTTGAATTGATATTTTTCGTTTTCTGCATTTATTTAAAGGGCTTAGTATATTAAATATTTGTCGGCTACTTACCTTTTCACGTTTAAGTTAAATTGGTTAACTTATTAGGTGGACTTATATGACTTGTGTTTATGGGTCTTGATAATTTGAAATCAAAGTTCTAGGTCCATAGGTCTCACGAGTACAAGAGCTGAGTTTAGTAGAGCCTAGTAAAGTCTTGGAGATAGATACAAAGACATCCGTTACTTATCTTCAAATTGTTATAAAATATCAGGAAATTTTCATTCTTTCATTCCTTATCATGTGTTTGTGGTTCAGTTTATGGTCAAAAATTATTGTTTCATCCTCTCACCAATAGTGAGAAGACATATTCAAAATCAACCTCAGTGGTAGGAAATGATATTATGTAATATTGTACATATATTATGTGGTTAGCAAAATAACTTTGTAATAAGCTTTGTAATTTTAAAGGTTGATATTTAAAAGGTTGAGAACAGTAAGAATGGTTTGCTCGAGGCATGTTTAAATAAGGATACTTAAACATCATTTAATTTATGATGAGAGTTTGATGACCTGTATTTATGATAAGTGAGAACTTCAGTAATGAAATTGTATAATGTTGATGTATTGGAGAGAAGTGTAAGATTATAAAGATCAATTGATCATATAAGAGGATAGTGATTACGGTAAGGCTATAATAAGAAGTTATGAAAGGACAAAGATATAAAATGTGATCACTTCAAATGATATTTGATAGGGTAAGAATTATTACGAGATTCGTACAATGGGTTTTCTTTTTATCTTTCAGATGTGAGATATACTGAAGACAATTAGAATAGTTCAAGTTAAATGGCACAATGACCACATTGATACTCATTTTGCAGAACCACAGGTTGGGTTAGGTCTAGTACATCAAGAGATTATAAAAGGCTAAATTGATTATCAGTCAACAAGAGAATTTAAATGAAGGATTAGTGATAAATTATAATAAATTCATAGTGTGAGGAGCCTTTTACATATTGAGTTAAGAAGTGATAATATTAATTGAAATAAAGAGGGGGGAGGATTCTTTAGTTAAAAGAACAGCTATGGATTTGCTTCAGAGAATGTCAATCTCGGAATGAAAGTGAGATAGGATAGCTATGAATTTTGTGATTGATCTTCCCAACACTTTGGTAAAGTATGATTCTATTTTGGGTATTGATTGACATATTGACTAAATTAGTCAGAATAGATTATAATGCTCAGCAGTTGACTAATGTTTATGTGAAAGAGATAGTGAGGTTACACGGTTTGCCCCTTTCTATCATCTTAGACCATAGTGTGCAGTTCACATCCAAGTTTTGGAGGAAGTTGCACGATGAATTGGGCACATAACTCACTTTTAGTACCATTTTTAATCGGCAGGTAGACGGACAGTCGGAGAGGACTAGTGATTGCGATGCTCGGGGTCATCCTTCTAGTATATATATATATATATATATATATATATATATATATAAAAACTAATAGTACTTACTTTTTTTTTCTCTTTTTCTGTGTTATTTAACTTCTAGTATCTTTATTTTATAATGCTATCTAAGTACTTAACATTTTATTATTTTTTTAGACAATCAAGCTATCTAGTATCAATAATGATGAAGTATAATATAATATGACAAATTTTAGAAAAAGCAAATATGAAATCAATGGTCCCTATTTTATTTCCCCTACTTTTCATAATTATAAAATACATAATGTGTGTATAAATAATGTTATATGTGTGTAAAATATATTACTTTTAGTTAAATATCTAATTTATATTTCTAGGACACAAATAACTCTCTAGAACGTTTCAATTATAAATCTTATCATTTAATGGTTGTTTGATTCGAATACAAATTATAATTGAATCAATTATAATGAGATATGTTATGTTGAGATTATTGTTTATTGATTGTTTGATTTTTTATATTTAAAATAATGTGTCTTGCATAAATTTTAAAAATAAGTTGTTTGTTTATAAAAATATCCTTCTTTTATTTTTTTTTATATTTTATTTGCGGGTTTTAGTTATTCATTTTTAAAAATAAAATTTTGATATCATTTTAGATTATATATTCTTGTGTGGGCATTTTGATGATGATATCAAATGCATTTAAACTTTAAGTTTTCATCTTATTTGGCTTAATATAACTTCTATCTTCCGTTTGTCAAAGTAAAAGAAGATTTATTATTCATATATCACTTCATTTAACTACGTATCACTCTTAAATATTAAAATATTAAAGTTATTTCCATTTTAATTGATATACAAAATATAAGTTGTCAAGTGCCTAAAAAATATATAATTCAATACTAGAGAAATCAAAACATAAATAAATATAAGAATTTGTCAAATAAACTCATAAATAAAAATTACACGTATATAGATAGTGTGATTTTTCTAATAAAAAAATATAAAGAATTATCATAAAAATAAAGAGTAGTGAAGATTGTAAATGTTATTATGCATGATATTAAAAAATCGTGAATATAATTAATGTAAAAGTGGTATATAAAATAAGTTTAAAGGGATATCTTTGTGATTTTATTTTGAAATCAGTTCTTCATGGATTACTATCAAGGAAGAGATATGTGGGCTTTTATGTGGACCCTGTATTTGTATTATAAATATTAAATAACTATAACTATATATATGAAAATGTTTTTCACACCTCAAATTTTATATATATTATCAGCAAACAAATATATACTAATAAAAAAGGGGATTTTGTTGGTACCTTCAAATTTAGGTTTAGGGGTGTAACGTTGCTCTAAAACCAACCAAACTTGTCTAGCAGTATCTAATTCATGAATGGCTTTATCCTGAAGAAGTTGATCACCAAGAGAACCAAAGATGCATGCTTTAACCAACTCATCATTCCTTTTCATTTGCAAGTTATAATCTTCTTCTTCTTCTTTTTCTTCTTCTTGAATTGTTCCATCGACGAATTTAAACAAATCGTGACTTTGAAGGAGACAAACAATCTGGGTTCTCCATGGAATGTAGTTGGATTCACCACATAGCTTGATCAATACAAAGGATGCTGAATTAACCAATGATAAGTGGATCGTCTCTTTATTTGACTTTGGCAACATCATTCTTACACTTTAAACTTGACTACTAAAATATAATCACGCCCTTAAATACACTTAACTTCATAAATTACTTTACTAATTATACTTTAGTTGATAAGAGGCTGCAAGCAAGGTATGACTTCATCAACATATATGCCTGGGGTAATTTTGTAATTTTAAGGATTTTTCTTAATTATTATTTTATACTTTATTGCTTTATATACATTTTTTTAAAAAAAAGTATTACATATCTTTTCACGTGTCACCTAAATTGTAATAAAAAAGTATAATATTTATTGGGTTCGTTCTCACACAGGTTCTTTATCAAGTTTCTGAACATTTTTTAAACTCGAGTGAAGTTTGGAGGGAAAATTTGGAAATTTTTACCCGATATTATTTAAATTGTGCGAATTTTTTAATTTTGATATCGTAACTCATTATAAAAATATATTTATGCAATAATAATAACAACAATAATTGTAATTTTAGCTATTTTTTAATTTAATATTTTCACATTTTACCAATAATCTTTTTATGACAAGCATGTATTTTCAGACTAGATGACCGAGAAGAGGAACAACATTGTTAGGCATTGCAAAATAGAATTATAGGTGGGCATAATGGATGGGCCTTTTTTTTTAGAATAAAGTACTGAAAAAGTGATAAACTTGAGCTAAATTATTAGTTTTGTCTTGTTTTTAAATTATTGACAGTCTTAAAAATATTTTTAATTGACAAATTGAACTTAAATATCATGACTTTACAACTTGAGCGAAATATACACTTAAATTTTTGTCAAAAATATAGGTGTGTTCTCAATAATTTTCTCGGCTTTTTATTAAGAGTTTCATGCTCCTACAAAAGTTTTAGATCACTACCTATTCTTGTGGAAGACCGAGGGTGTATTCGAGTTCAGTTAGTCAAG